>NC_042495.1:24676235-24677993 GCF_005508785.2 Acyrthosiphon pisum
TAAGTTTAACTATTTTTGATTCAGTTATCATTATACATCTACAATTGTGTTAAATGCTAGCTATGGTTCACTGGTACTACTGGATAATAAATGCAAGCTATACAATCAAGTGGCATAGCACTACATATAAATATTAGTAACAACTTGGATGTTTCTGTCAGTTATTGAAGAGTTTTGTTTGTTTTGGTATTTCTATTTGGCAAATAGATAGCCCAAGATTATCTATATTTACAACAAACATTCTTAGACATATAATTTGATCTCACTTTTTAATTCATAAAAAAAAGTGAACATACAATGATTCATACACTTAATATATTATGATTCCAAATTGGAATTTAAATAAGCCATAGTGAAATCTACTATCACATACAATTTGGAAGATCCTCTGTGTTAATATGATATTCATACTGCTATTTCCAATTGCATTTAAAAATACCAATATTTTAGTAACAGTGAAAAATAAAATAATGCTTCACATATTGGATTAAAATATAACTACAAAATAAATTAAGTAAGTATACATTTAAATTGTAATATTATTTAATTATTAAATTGACAAACAAATTTTGTAGGTAATCAAGTTAATTGCAAAGGAGTGGAAAAAAATCTATTTGGACTAACTGCACAATACCAATGATATTTATTGAAAACTAAAAATTGTACTAGTGTTAATGTTTTGTAATTTGCATGATATTTTATAATTAATTTAAATGAGGTGACAACATCAATCATTACAACTTAAAAGATAAATGTATATTGTTGTGTTTAATACATATGCCTACAAAACATGTGTAAAATTTGTAAATCAAATAAAGATTTAAAAAAAAAAATAGTAAGTAGGTATGTGATTAATTATACATATTATATAAATTACTAATAATTATTTGCTAAATATAAAGTATTAAAAAAAAAATGTTTACATAAAATTATTAATAGTAAATTAGTAAAACTATTAAATTCTTTCAATGATTGGTGTTGTCATTAAATAGTAATTTGTATTAAATTCAAGTTAGAATATTATTAACAGCATTTTTAAATCTTACTTTTATTTTAAGTCTGGGGTTATTGGAAAGTTTGTTTCAATTTTTTGAATATGTGTTATATCTTTACTCATATTTTGCATAACTGCAAAACGACAATTTTGATTTAACTGTATCATCATTTTGGAATAGATTTTTCATAGTCCTGGGCTTATAAATGAAAGTAAATTTTTTTAATGGTTCAAAATATTAACAGTGGCGCCGATGTCCTAAAATTTAGTTGAGCGAAAAATATTTTGAAAAGCCACAATATCTAAATATCAGCCTCAATTATGTACAATATGTTGGGGGGAATAAATTACCCTCACACCACAAAAAAAATTTTTATGTTTAATTTTAAAAGAAAATTTAAATTTTTTTAACTACACATTTATGTTCTTCTCATACAAAAAAAGACGGCCAAAAGACGACTCTTTCTCAATCATTAATATAGAAACTTCCCTTTTTTGAGGCAGGGTTAAGACCAATTATACGCACAAAATATAAATTTTTATTTGTACGCACTCAACAATCACTCATTTAAGTAAAAATAGCCGGTTGAATATCTATATTAATCAATATAGATATTTGTATTAGGGCCATTATGAAGCGGCCTCATCCTAAATTTACAAAAAATTTCGAGCTAGAGCCCGACCGTTACATAGGGATCGGCGTCACTGAATATTAATATAAAATGTGGGGATTCGGCATGAACAAATTATTTATAGGTTATATT
>NC_042495.1:24679579-24680463 GCF_005508785.2 Acyrthosiphon pisum
TAGAACAGCGTAGATCTAAAATTTTGAAAAAAAAAATTTAGAGATAATGAGTGTTTTACGCTTAATCAATCACCCTGTATATTTTAAAATATTTTTTATAATTTTTCGACAGCAGTTTTAATCTCATTTTCCAAGACATAATAATTTTCTAAGTGTTTTGATAGATAAAAATCAAATTTAGGACGAGTAGTATATGAGATATAAGTATTTGAAGTTTTGACAAGTGGAGTAGTGGACAAAAGTTTTGCGGGGTCATCCCGTATCACTCCACTCCGTCAAACTAATTTTTAAATATTTAAAACTCATAAACTCTTTACTCTAAACTCGATTTTAATGAATGAACATTCTAGAAAAATATACTACTTTGGAATATGAAATTAAAACTCTATGCTGTCATTCAAAAAAGTAAAAAACATAAAAAATTATAAAGATAAAAAATGTTTAAACATTTTTTTTTTAATAAAAACGTTGTTTTTAAATGAAACTATGTAAAAAATATTTTCAAAAACATTAATACTTTTTAAGATAATTTTTTACGCTTAATGAATCACCCTGTATATAAATGCGTATTGACTAAAATTTTTAAAAATTGTTGAGTAAATGGGAATAAATAAAAAAACCAAATGTAGCAACTGTACCAGCCGTCGGGGTACAGTTATAAAGGCCTTCATTAAAAAAAAATACTACATTGACAAAGCTTTCTAACATAATCAGACTCTAAATATTGACCATGTTACAATCGTAACGTGTTACAATTTTACGTAGTCGCCCCTACCTGCTTATGAATTTGTAACAATATTGTATTCTAAATGTTTGCAGGGCACATAATATATTACGTCAGGGATCGAAAAGAAGAAACTTGAAGATTGGAACTTTCCCAAAGT
>NC_042495.1:24680563-24684621 GCF_005508785.2 Acyrthosiphon pisum
AAAAAAATTACACGGAGTGTGCAGACGGCCGCGCCGCGTATAACGCGGTTCAGGTATAAGTTTTGAGGTATACCGCGCCGCGTACAGTCGCGTCGTCGCCGCCGTCGCCGTTTGCGTGTTGATGATCGCGGCCTGCACGTCGACGGATCGCCGCAAAGTTTAGAAGGAATCGAAAATAAAAGGTAAGTTTTATAATTACGACACAGGGCGCATAGCTTAGACCTTACACTGTGTGGCGATGGTAAATAATAATATATTATATGGACGCATATATAATATATATAGGAAATGGGAATAAATCAGTTTATAGCGCGCCGACTGAATGTCAAACGAATCCGTTCGATCGGAGTATAAAATATACACGTGCCACGCGCGTTATATCGCATCGTTTATAAATTTTCTATTACTAGTATTTAATATTGGCAGCTAATAACCGATGGTTTAAAACAGTGGTGGCCAACTACGGCCCGCGGGCCAAATCCGGCCCGCCATCATTTAATGTCTGGCCCGCGAAAGAAATATAATATTTTACATTTACGTAAAAAAAAATTTAAGTATACATTCTTCATATTTAATCCCGTATCGCCATATCGTAGCGTTTTTGTTGTTACAATGTCATTTAATAATATAAATAGCATTACCGTATCTTATCTTATTTTCATACGATAGTAGTATTATAGTTATATTACTGTGCTCGTTGCGCGACCAATTTTATCTACATTGTAGTTTCTACAGCTATCGTGATCAGTGCGGTCTGGACTAATATAAATTTAAAGTTGTTATTACGTTGTGTATTGTAAAAGTTCATTATGTCTAACAAAAAACGGAAAATCGACTAGTAAAGTAAAGTAAAGTAAAAAAAAAAAATTATGGCCCGCGGTAAAATTTTTTTTTTTTTATGGCCCGAGTTAAAAAAAGTTTGGCCACCACTGGTTTAAAACGTCAGAAACTCGGACGTCCTGTTGTATATCGTACACACTATATTATGATAATTATGACTTTATACGTACCTACACCAATAATGTCGAGGATTATATTATGATATTATAATAATATGGAAGAGTGCGTGCTGTGTGCGTCATAATAGTATTATACACGTAGACAAGTGTTTTGAGACTTTTAACCTGCGACAGGTTACATTAATTCACATGATAATGATACAATATTATACGTGATTATACGTAACCAGCTGAATGTCGCAAGTTTATTTGACGTTTTTACCCTCAAATGTTTTTACCTAGTATATTTCAACCGGGGGTAAATGTAGCCTAGGATAATTTTACCTCCCCCCCTTAAAATGTCTTAATTTTTTTTAAAATTCGGGGGTTTATTTTATCCCCGGTGAATATATCCTAGGTTTTTCAATCAACGGCGATACGACCCGTAGTAGGTACTTCGAGATTATAATAATGGTGACTTTATACTGTCGTCTAACACCAATAATTTCGAGCATTATATGGGATATTGCGTGCTATGAGTCACTGATGTGATAACGAGAATAATCTCTTACAAATCATAATATCATATTATTATAACCGGTAAATTTTTTTTTTATTATTATATTTAATTTATAGTGTCATAGTGATGCGATTATGTGAAGGTTAGTACTACTGGAACAGAAGTACATTGGAGTTACTGTACTAAATACTATTTAGTATTTAATATTTTACTATGTTTACCACCGATCAATGAATTATTGAAGAAAATTACCTGATATTTTCTAAAAGATAATTACCGTAATTTTACATCACTTTAGCTGTGAGTAATATACTATATACGTAGACAAGTGTTTTAAAAATTTTAATTTGCAATAAGTGCTACAAGATCGTTCAAACTATAATAGTATAGAATTACAGAAATCAAATCGATATAATATTTTGGTCTAAAATATTAATTACGCGTCTAGTGTGTTGAAAGCTGTTGAGTGATAAGAGTGTTTTATTTATGTATCGGGTAAATAATTATGCAGTGCTTTTCGTTTGTGGAAAGAAAGCATATTATGTTTCGACAAACGAAAACAAACGATTCTTAAAATATATTTAATCAATGCTCGATTTATAATAATATAATCTAGGGTGATTTTAGCTGTGATTGTTTTGTAGTTCTTAAAAAGACGTCAATACGTCTTGCCTATGTCTATACGAATAATATTATCGAATTGATGTTTAATAATTATGTAACGGGCCACCGTCAACAGTTGAGAGTAGGATGTAATTTTGGAATGACCAAGCCGAATTAGTAATAATTTGTACTTTATTTAGTTCAGTATAATAATATTATAATAATTTTCTAAGTTCACGTTAATTAATTTATTGAAAACGAGATGTGACTGCGTATTTAAAATATGTGTCTGTTCGAGTTGAGGCTGGCTGCTCGTCTGATGGACACTTGTCCATCGACGTATCTCGTCGGGTAGTTCTATTGAATCCCTACTATGGCATTTTTAGTATAAAAATGGTGTACGTGCCGCATACCCTGAGGTCATTTCGGACGTCATTCAAATAATCATATTATTTCTGGATTACATTATTTTGTACAAAACCATACATTTTGTACTGCTCAGCGATTAGGTTTTCCTAGAATATTCATATCTATCATCGAATACCTATCACATGTTCCATAGCGTGTCATGCGGTACCCTTGTATTATTACTATCATGTTCGCGCCGCCGGGGTTACGCGCTTTTTGTAGCAATTAGATATATTTTAATATTATTCCTATTAATGCATGCCACTAGCTGTCGTATTTAAATATATTAATTGATTACGTAGTCACAGCTCGTTTCGATTATTTAAACGGGTGTTTACTGATAAATAATCGCCCTGCTATTAGGTATATGTAATTTAATATATATTATCGCAACTTTGAATACGATGTACGACAAGGTTTGTGTACGTTTCCACACCACCTGTAGAATTGTTAAACGACGAGACAATACAAAATATATCGTCCATGTTGTTTAAAATCATGAGGTATTACACGTGGCGCGTTTTTTTTATTGTGGTGTCCCCTGTAGGCCTAATCCACAACGTAAGCGAAAATGCGCGAACGCCGATCAACTACATAAAATTAATTAATATAGATTGATATTGCGAAAACTGTACGTCACGCGAATAGATACATTAATTTAAAATATAATAAAATAAAATAAATACCCAACGATTCATTGAATATAGGTTTTAATTTTTAATTTTTAACTATCACGGCATTCACTCATTTCCAGCTTACTTGTGTTGAATTTAAGTGCGTTACAGCCTCTGGAAAGAGACAAGCGAGGCGCTGCAGGCGTTGGGTGAATTTATATTTTTCACATGGTATTATATAAGTCCAGGTAGTCAAAACGAGTAAAAATGTTTCGGGTTTCGTATATTAGAAACCGGGTAAAAAATGTTGCGCGCGGGTTAGGGGTTTTGCGTTCAAAACCGGGTAAAATTGTTTGCAGGTTTCGCGTCCGAAACCGGGTACAATTATTTGCGGGTAGGGATGGTATGGTGTACAAAAATGGGTCAAATTGCGCGCGGGTATGGGTTTTGCGTTCAAAACCGGGTAAAATTGTTTGCGGGTTTCGCGTCCGAAACCGGGTACAATTGTTTGCGGGCTCAGGATGTGGGGTGCACAGGTGGATCAAATTGCGCGCGGCTAATGGATTGTGGGTTTTGCGTTCAAAACCGGGATAAAATTGTTTGAGGGTTTCGCGTCCGAAACCGGGTACAATTGTTTGCGGGCTCAGGGTTTGGGGGGCATAGGTGGAATAGGTTGCGCGCGGCTTATGGATTGTGGGTTTTGCGTTCAAAACCGAGATAAATTGTTTGCGGATTTCGCGTCCGAAATCGGGTACAATTATTTGCGGGTACAATTAAAGGGGTACTTAAGGGTCGAATTGGGTACGGGCAGTGGGTTATGGGCTTGGGATTTTAGAATGGGTAAAATTTAAGGTGGGTTACCCGCTTTTACTTCCTGAATTTATAAAGACCATGTGATTGGACTGGGAATAGTTGATGAAACGTATTATTGATACTATAATAACAGTGATTTTAAACTATTTAAAGGATGGTAGC
>NC_042495.1:24685854-24687295 GCF_005508785.2 Acyrthosiphon pisum
ATTCAAATATAAAAAAACATAAGAATAACGAAAGAATAATAAGAAATTATTAATGAAAATATACGGGAATCGGCACAAAGATGAACTCTGCAGTTAGGTACCTAAGTATAGTCTTTTTTGGGCGAACAATTAATAAAATACGCAAATAATGATTGAAAGATAAATGAAATAGCGTTTTGGCTCTAAAGTATATTGTATTAAAGTAATAATAAGTAATTGACAATGATATAATAATATTATATTGTAAATAATTAAAATAGACAGCTATTTGAACTGTTACAGCGTAATTATTAAATTTAAGTTATGGGTAATGATAGCGTTTTTAAGTCTATAATAATATCTCATACACATTATAAAAATGCAATTACCACAGTTGCGTTTTACACACATGATACATAATATGGATATAGCGGATTTGTATTATAATAATGTATTAGCGGCGATTAGGGTGCAACATAAAATAATAATATTAAAAAAAAGGAGGGTAAGTCGTGGATGTCGCTCTGCTGTACAGTAGGTTACAAGTGGGTTACTGTAATGGATGGAATTAAATTTGAATCCAATGATATTATATCATTGTATACGAAAAACGATTCTGAACGGAGATGATTTGTCAGTCTAGGATATATTATTTTTAAAGAAAAACTTATGGAGAACCTTGTACCAAATTTTAAAAACTTAGTTATAAAAGAAAAAATTTTTACGATTTTTCAACCACTAAATTACTTGCAAATTTTCGCAATTTTGACATATTTCGTATAAATTTGAACTTTAAATGCTTATAAATAAAAATTGTGACAATGTATTCCTTTTATTTTGCAACTGCTATTGTAAAAATATGTTAGGAGCCTTGTATTAAATTTCCAAATCTTAGAATTAAAAAGAAAAACTTTTATGAATTTCTGTTTAAGATTATTTGAACATTGCCGTAATTTTTACGTATTTAGTCAAAATTTGAACTTTAAATGCTTATAAAAAAAAATTGTGCCTATGTATTTTTATAATTTTTGAATGGGAGTTAGAACAACATATGTGGACCCTTCTATTAAATTTTCAAGTATTTTGTCCCAGCTAATTTTTAATTATCAACATTTATAAAAAAAAAATCAAAAAAAATCGATTATTTCAATTGCCTATAAATAGATTAAAAATTAGTGAAATATTTTGAAAATAAAACTATATAAAGAAAATGTCAATTTAAACAACTGGTAAAATTTTCAAGTGTCTACGACTCATACTTTTTGAATAATAACAAATATCAAAAATCGTTTGAGGCTAAACCGTTATTTAATGCGGTTTTGTAAAAATTTAAATTTCAAACACTCCTAAAAATTTTTTGTCTTAGTCCGGTTGAGTTTTTTTAAAGATATTTAAAGAAAACTTATGGAGAACCTTGTACCAAATTTAAAGCTTAGTTATAAAAGAAAAAATTTACGATTTT
>NC_042495.1:24687345-24688185 GCF_005508785.2 Acyrthosiphon pisum
TTACTGAGCTTTGTTTACCATTACTAATTGTGAAATGATTACCCACTGCAGATTCTATGTCAGGTAGAAATTATTGGGACAATCATTTAATTCGAACATTTTTAGCCATTATTTCCTTCTATTTCATTGATTTTTTGTAAATCTATATTTGCGAACAAATTAGCAAATTAGACTGACTCCATATTATTAAGAAATATAATCACAACAACTAGAAAATAATACTTACAAATGAAAATGTACGTAATGTGGCGAGGCGATAATTTGGATGTTTTACTGAAAAGAATACACTTATCCATGGTGATTTTATATTAAATTGTATGAATAGAACTCTGTACGACTGTTCTGTAGTCTGTATTTTTTTGTTGGAATTTCAAATAATCGCGATTCGTGAGTGATTCAAATTTAAAGTCGGCATACGAAAAAATAATAATATCATGTTGTTATTTATTTGATAACAATTATTAGTATTTCGTGTACATAGGTAGTGATAAGACAGAATCCCAGGCATTAAATTTTCGAAATATCGTGAACGATGTAGCTCCACAATATAAGACGTATCACGGGCATTTTATTGTCTCCGTCTTATCATAGAAATTAATGTAAGATGAGCAGATCACATTTAGCATTGTTAGTTGTTCAAACGATTAAAGATAGTACTATCTATAGCCGTGGTTGTTCCCTTCAATACTGTTTTACATTTTTACTGTCAGTCTATAAAAATGATTTAAAAATGATATTATATTACATATTATTATTATAATCACGGGTCTACGATATAAAATAAAAGATAATATATCTAGTCTAGTCACGGACTAAGATATACAGGACTGGAAACGAATG
>NC_042495.1:24690318-24692349 GCF_005508785.2 Acyrthosiphon pisum
TTGATGAGAAATTTTTTCAACTCCTAAAAAAGAAGTTAGCAATGTTAAGTCCACAACAGCGACATGGAATGCTTATCTACGATGAAATTATATTACGAGAGAGTATTGACGTAGATTCTAAATCGTTAACCTATATTGGATTAGAAGATTTTGGGGAAGATATGGAAAGCACTGGATTAAAAGCAAACCATGGCCTCGTCTTTATGTTTCAAAGTTTATGTACTAATTTTTCCCAACCGATAGCTGTATTTGCTTCCAGAGGACCCGTGAAAGGTTTATTTGTTTGTTCCAATCAAAGACTAAGATATACTCTGTCAGATATCTTATTCAGTGGTTTACTGTGTGTTTTTTTATTGTTGTATGTTAATAATTGATTGGTACATGTTTAGTTTGATTTAATTTGTGGTGATAATTAATTAATGTTTTACTTGTTTTTCTTATATTTAGTAGTGCTTATAATATTTGTCTTAGTTTATTAATGATAGGTTTGTGTGTTTAGCCTATATTTTAATAATTTACAGTTTTTATTGCCAATAGCTAAACAAACAAAAAAATGTTCTATTCTTCTAAGTTCTATTTATGTGGCTGTGTTGTGTATGCATTTATGTGAGTTTTTAAAAACATTTTTTTCAAATATTGTTTTTTTAATTAATCTTATTATTCTTTAGGTATGGTTCTTGCTCAGTTGGTAATAAAGGCTATTTCTATCCTTGAAAACTCTGGAGCAAAAATTGATGGTATTGTTTCTGATGGTGCCTCAACAAATAGGAAATTATGGGTAGAATTAGGAATATCTGGTTCAATGGACTGTGTGCAAAATTCTATTATTCATCCTTTAGATGATTCCAGACAAATATTCATGTTTTCGGATGCACCACATTTGATAAAGAATGTGAGAAACCGATTACTTAACAAAAAATCATTGAGAGTGAGTTGTTTTTAAAATTTTAAAAAGATTTGAATAGCAATACATAATTTTTTTTTTTTAATAGATTTCTCCTCAAAAACCGTTTGTAAGGTGGAGTCATTTTATTGATGTATTTGAAAATGATAATAAAAGAAGTTCTATGGCTCCAACTAAAATTTGTCCTAAAATCACAAAAAGACATTTATTTGTAGATAACTTTTCAAAAATGAGTGTTAAATTAGCCACCCAAGTAATAACTAATAGTGACAGAAATATTTATGTAATTCAAATTTGAATATATTTAGTATTTATTTTTTAATTCATTTTAGGTTTTAAGCGATTCAATGGCCAAAGGCATTGAGTTTTATAGAGATCATGAGAAGGTTGAGTCATTAAAAAACAGCAATGAAACACAGAAATTTGTAGATATTTTTAACAGAACATTTGACGCACTGAATCGCAAGTATCCAGCTGAGGGAATACGAAATAACAGCCATGATTTTGATGTTTGATTTAAATAAGATTGAATATAAGTATGTAAAATATTTATAATGATTATTATTTTAGGTTTTAGAAGAGACTTATGCTTGGCTCAATTCTTGGGAAAATTGTGTGAAGAATAAGCTAATATCAGAAGATGAATATCTCACAAAAAATACGTCTGATGGCTTGAGGGTTACTATAAAATCTACCATAGAATTATCTAAATATTTGTTGAAAGATTGTGGTTATAGTTATGTGTTGTCATCTAAAATGAATCAAGATCGATTGGAAGTAAGTGAACTTAAAATTAATTTAAACGTTCTAGTATAATTATTTGTATAGTACCTATTTTATAATATAAAATTAATTTACTTGTATAGCAATTTTTTGGAATGTCGCGGCAAGCCACTGGTCCAAACGATCATCCTACGACCCCAACATTCTTACAAATATATAAAATGTTATCTATTTATTCAATATTAAAGCCTCCAAAAACAGGCAATTGCAAAGTTCTTGAAAAAAATACACCAAAAATAACAATAAATGAATTAAAAAGTATATTTGTCAATGATGACAAATTAGTTGAAGGGGATAAACTTTTAAAACTACAAGAAAAGTTGGATATAATTGTAAAAGAAGGT
>NC_042495.1:24693432-24698441 GCF_005508785.2 Acyrthosiphon pisum
AATTTTCACATTATTCTATTTAAACAATAAAAAGTTAGTACTTATCCAAACCGATATTTGTGTGACGATTCGAATTTGATTTTGTGCTACAACCGTGGATGCGCTCAGCAATTCGATGAAGCCAAAAAATACTGAAGGTAGGTTGTACAACCGAATAATTGATTCAAACTAATTGGATAATACAATAATACAATCCATTGGATAAATAGATAAAGCAATTACTAGGTATATTATTTACTTACATGCTTCATGGTCCCTTCAATACTGTTATATAACATTTTTACTGTCGGTCTATACTTTATAATAGTAAAGTTGCTACTTATACATTTGATAAACAGTCGATACCTTATATCAATAGTATACAAAATAGTACAAAATACTTAGGTGATTCCCCTGTTAATTCAATGTTATCTTCAACTGTTTAATAATTAGTCATCTAATAGTTGTTTTTTTTTTTTGTTGAATGAATAGATTCTTGTGTATATCATCCAGGTAACCCTTTTTTTCATAACGCCTACAAGGGATGGTCGTGCTGTAAAAAGGAATTTACCGATTTTACTGAATTTCTTAATATAAAGGTAAATCTTATATTTGACACGATTATCACTATACATTATTACATTAATATTAGCTATGTGTTTAAATATTTTAAATGTTTAAGGGCTGCAAAAGGGATATCACAGCGGTAAAATTCTAAAAGAGCCCGAAAGTCTTGATGTCATTGAATATCAAGCCCCAAAAACTTTTTCGTTGCCGAGACCTTCATCTAATTTGCCATTGCTAAATATTAAACCGACCATATCCTCTTCTTACTTACAACAAAAGACGACTACTCCTATAAGCAATTCCAATGGAAGCGATACAAATTGTTCAACGGATATTTCAATTGGTACTATGTGTAAAAACAATGGATGCAAACAAGTCTTATAAACTTATGTTTTATTTTAAAAATGTTTAAACATTGTCTTTATTACCAAAATCAAAATGTTATAGGCCTATAAAGGTGCTGAAAAAGTGAATATTTCTTGTGACCATCATCCCGGTACATCTATATTCCATGAGGGTATGAAATATTGGTCCTGTTGTAATAAAAATACATCAGATTTCCATGCATTTTTAGAACAACATGGGTGTTTTCAAGGAAAACATTGTTGGATTAAAGAAACTGTAATTTCCTGTAATGTTTGTTTTCGTTATTAAAGTAAAAAATATTCAATTATTATTTATGCGTTTCAGAAAATTAACGGACATACCAACTGCCGTTTAGACTGGCATCAGAGTGGACCTTGGGTTGTAATATCAATCTTTGCCAAAAAATATGACCCAAACAGTTCTTTTGTGAGATTGTCTCCAGAAAAAATGTCTGGAACTAAACTTCCCTTTTGACAATTCTTTGTTTTCTAAAAACATGGAACTTTATGGGGTATTTATTTTACATTTTCAGTTTCAAAATAAAATATTTACTTTACGCTAATTTGTTTTTTAGATTGTCAACGTAAATGCAAGTTGTGTGTCCATGTTGCCTATAAAAATTTAAATAAAACTTAAAAAGCAGAAGCAGTATCATGGGGTGTATTGGAATATCAAAAGCGTAAACTTTCAAATGGTACAAAACAAACATTAAATTCAGAAACAAATGACAGACATAAAAAATGAAAAATTGTTTTATGTCTGATTTATGTTCTATGTGCCAATAATCCTGTATGGGTTCCAAGTGCCAATTCGATTTATTACTAGTGCATATTGCGTTCATAGATGGCGTATGGCATATGATTATATTGAATGTTATATTGTTTTTTGTGTTTCCTGAACATTTTGGTTTTTGGCACATAGAACGTTTGACACATTCGCTCTTCAGGTAATAAGTGTTTATTTTGCTTCAATATTATTAAGATATTTATATTATATAATATACATATTAT
This sequence comes from Acyrthosiphon pisum, assembly GCF_005508785.2. Classification (NCBI taxonomy): domain Eukaryota; kingdom Metazoa; phylum Arthropoda; class Insecta; order Hemiptera; family Aphididae; genus Acyrthosiphon; species Acyrthosiphon pisum. The sequence goes on from NC_042495.1 coordinate 24,695,355, forward strand.
GTATAATAGTTTTATTCTTTTAAAATTTATTTTTTGGCTTTGTTTATTAAGTAATTTATATATATTATATGTGTGTGCAATAGTACTAATTACTAAATAAATTATACATAATTATTATGTATAAATTATGCTTATCGTTTTTAAAGATATTTATTTTGTTTTAATTGAATATTATATATAGTAATATAAGTATTTCCCAATTTCAACTAAATCATAGGTGTACAAACATACTAATTATCAGTAAATTATTTAGCTAAAAGTATTTAAACGAGAACAAAAATTCTAGGTACGAAATTTACCATTTCATTATAAATAAAAACATAAAATATAACTCACAAAAATTCAATGATTTTATATTTTCAATTTCATATCTTTGAGATGATTAACTATTGTCATTTTAAGTTATATGAATAATACAAAATATACTGATATTACACAAAGAAATTCTTAAAAACACTTCACGATTACGTAAATTTAAAATATGTAATATTATACTGATATAGAAATTATATGTATATATATATATATATATAAATATTTATATATTTGCCTTCTTGCCCTTAGAACCTATCTAATACCATTATTATAGTCCATTGTCCATAAACAACATATATACTAAAATAGTAAATAGAATAAATAGATACCTATCATTAACCATCTTATTTTAAGCATATTATAGCTGATAATATCAATTAGAAATTGTGAAAAAATACAAAAAACCTATTTAACTCAATTTAAAAAGTTGTAATAGTTAGAAAGTTTATATTTTGTTTCATTATTAAAAACATATTTATAGTATTATATAATATATAATAAATATATTGCACCTATGTGTGCATTTTAATATTTTATAATATACACATTAAGTATAATAGTTTTAATCTCTTATGAGATATATTTTGGTTTTGTTTATTAAGTAATTTATATTTATATAGATTATAAATGTGCATAATAATACTAAATATATTATACATTATTATTTTGTACAAATTATGATTATCGTTTCAAAAACATTTAATTAGTTGAACATAGGTCATCTATATTATAAGCTATATTGTAAGTTTTTTATTTTGTTTTAATTGAAAAGTAACTTATATATATATTATGTGTGTACATATTAATATTATATATTACATATACCTATTTATAGGAATTATCTATAAATAATGTTTATATATTAAAATATATTTTTTGTTTGATTTATTTAAATAAACAAATATAACTTTAAAAGTCGAGTAAAAATTATTAACTCTAGTACCTATATTTGATGTTCATTTTTTTAAAATATGAAAGACATTACTCTTTATAAAAATATGTTTCTATTAATACGCCTAATCAGTGTTGGGTAAATTACTATTAAAATGTAATGAAATTATGTTCCTCATTACTTTTTTAAATTACATTTGCGTTACCTAAAATTATTTTCATCACGTTACTTTACTTTTTCATTAATAAAGTAGTGCGTTACAAATAATGTTACTTTTTTATCATTGATAACAGTTATTATTTCTTTTGAACCATATTCAATTCATATGATTCAATTATTATGTATATATTTTATAATCATAGACCTAGTGATAATAGACATATTTTGTACAAATATACAATCATCTCACCTATATGGCTATATAGACAAAAGTCATAAATAATAAATTATTTTAATTAAATTTTATTTTTAAACCAAACTTATTTCTTTCTATTAATAAAGTGATAAAATGTATTCCTGTTTAATAATGTTTAATAATGTTGTTAACTATTATCGGAATAGAAAATAAATATAATTGAGTTTAATTTTTCTGGAACATCCTATCGGCTTGTTTGTATAATACATTCAAGATTATTATTTTAATAACGTGGAAAATAACGCTTCATAGAAATTACTTTTAAAAAGTAATTTTATTAAAATTGCGACAGGTACTTTAAATAAAATGTAATGAAATTATTTCTGTGTTACTGAAAAAGTAATTGCATTACAGTAATTTGTAATTTGCGTTTTTAATTCTTTAGCGTCCGTAAAACAGATCAAACTGATATCGTGGGAGATTTCTCGGGACCGTTGCATCCCAATAGTACACGACGAGCTCGGGCTTCGATAAGTCAGTCATTCGGTGATTTCTCTATTCCACATTGTGCAGCATTTCGCTTGAACTCTCCGTCCACTAGCTGGTTATCTCTTCCGGTTGAAAGTTCTGGCAAATCCGCTGAAAGCCAGGCTATGCGTGAATGTTGAAAGTTCGTACATCTTTGCTTCACTGTGGAGAGTAAAAATCGATAGTTAGTCAGTCGTGATCATGTGTATACATGCGCAAAGTGACAATGATAGTGTTTCGCAAGATTTTCCATAGATGTCTATAATATACTAGATAAGGTAATCGCGGCGTTTCACACAGGAATAATTAGAGAAGCCAGATTCAACTGATGGTGGTTCGCTATCTAGTATCTACCTAACGTCCTAACTATTATTATTTAGAAATCTGTAGTAAATTTAGGTGCGTATCGATACGTTTCGCTGGTACCTATGTCGCGTGTAACGCTCGATCGTGTCTTTCGGCTATCCCGTCACGTCATTGCATTACCGATTTCTAAATTCCTTCGCGTCCAAATTTGACGCCGTTTCAATTTCCCTCTAAAACATCACTAACTTAGTGCCTAGAGCCTAGTGTTCATTGCCACTTTCTACCAGATTACGATGAACCAATTACGCAATAGCTTTGTTTTTGTACGCACCTTGTAGGTTAACTGTATCTTCTACTCCTTGTATAAACCTCGATCTTCTAGCCACGTTCCTGCCCGGATGACGAACGCTGTTTGTTACACTTTTACTCTCCACAGTGTAGCGGACATGCACTAACTTTCGTCACTCAGGTGTGGCCTCACTTTCAACGGGTTCGCCCGGAACCTTCGACCGGAAAAGATTACCGGCTATTGAACCAGGAATCCAAGCGAAATGCTGCGCAGCGTGGAATGGAGAAATCACTGAGGGACCAACTTATCGAAGCTAGTGTAATGTGGGCCTACAAGCCCAAGCTCGTCGTGGACTACTGGGATGCGATGGTTCCAAGGATCAACTTTGATCCTATCCGGACG
>NC_042495.1:24698541-24700298 GCF_005508785.2 Acyrthosiphon pisum
CCAAGGAGTTCACTAAGGGACGTCTCCACACGACAGGTCGTACCGATGACAATGATTCCGAGCGCTGTTCGATGGAGGTCCGGACCCTCAGTGCCGTTGGCAATGTTCGCGCGAGGTCGTGGCGGTGGTGTTTCAGGCTGTCCACGAGCGGTCCAATGAAACGTTACCGCTACCACCACCACTACCTTTACCGGTACTCATCGGTTTCACACGCATACACTATGATAATATTATTATACAGATACATACACAGTATTATAAAAACGAAAAATACGATATTAGTTCATCTCTCTAAAAAAATTTTTTATCGTTCGTCACGTACGCCATAATATTGTTATTAACTCGGCGGTCGACGAATAATATTCGTTGCTATTATTATTATTATTATTATTATTCTAAGACTATACTGCATTTCCACTTTTATAATAATATACTGATTTTATCTATAGAAATTCGTCTTTTCGATCGATACAAAATGTCTGTGAATACTTATGTTGAAAAAACACGACTGTTCTCTTTTTCTACGGACGGCTGGAAAATGATAATAAATATTCCATCTGATCGAATTTCCGTGTTTATGGTGGAGGGGGGGGGGTGTTAGTGGCGGTCACTCATATGGGGCTAACTATAATTTGTTGTAACCAATTATATAAAACTGTTTAGTAAAAAATAGGTGTATGGGTACAAAACGATTGCGAACGTTATACCTTTTTTATAAAACAATTGCAAACAAAATGTCACTAATCAATGGATTAATTTTTTTAGCCGAAAAACGGACGATTGCGAATGTTTTTTTAAGCTGCCAAGTTTATAATTTCAAAATATGTTTTATTTTGTACGTGGATTCAATTAAAACATTTTTGTTTTAAATAAAAGCTATTCGATATTACAATTAATAACAAAATGTTACATTACAACAACGTGACAAAGTGAAATTCGTGATTTTCGTGAAAATTACGGAATTTTATATTTGTCGGATTATTTATAATTAATTCAGTTCGTATAATCTTTAACGGGCTGCAGGTAGAAATATTATCGTCGGATTTTCTTTTACAATATACTCTCTCAAGATATGTGGTTCATTTTTTTGTTGACTGTTAATTAATTAATGCTTGTGCTCGCCTGTTGACTGCTATAGATAAAGTATTATAGATAAATACCTACCACTCGAGGGGCGAGGGTGATGAATATAATATTATGAGCTTTCTCTAAAACATTGTTCGTAGTTCGTATTTTGTCCATATAATACTCGATGCGAACCACAGTTCAAATCATTTTCGATAACCGACTTGCCATACCACCCGCCACCCCCTGAGGCCAGGTGTTTACAGGGAAGGCGTCTATTATGCCCCTCGTTAAATTCTTTCTCGGTGCCGTGACAGCGGCAACCACTGGTATTTGTTTTCCTCCCCATGTGAAGTCTGGCAACAACGTAGGTACGACTCCGTTTCGGGGTGAGACGTATTTTATTACTTTGTTTGATTTGGGTACTGCTCCTCTCATATTCCCTATACGTATATATTAATACATATATAGCTAGAGAGTGATATTCGTACGCCACGCAGCTGAAACGAGAAAAGAATTAGCCACATGGTTTTTTTTCTAGATTTTTTTCTAGATTAAAAAACAAAATATTATATAAGCAAAAATAATAATATACAGCACCGGGCGTCGTATTTTAACGGCAAGTCAATAATACGGTACATAAACAAGTAGGTACCTATAGTTCTAGAAATTACAAATCAAAGTAAAATAAA
>NC_042495.1:24700398-24708138 GCF_005508785.2 Acyrthosiphon pisum
CAATTAAAAAAAAAAAAAACAATATAATAAATATTCTTTTTGAAAACGTGCTGTTTTGAAGTGGTTTGTAGGTTATTTTGTAAAACATAACAATGTATACAGGCAATGATCTTAACGGCTTTTATCTTATTTGGATAAAAATATTATTCACAAATAACTTTAGATACGTACCAATACGGCAACACTTTGTGCATCGGTCATCGAATCATGAATCTTTATAGTTATATTATGATACGAAAAAACAGGAAAATACCATATCATACCTGTAGGCTATAGTGTATCGCAAGAATCGGAATTTTTTATGTTGAATGTTTCCTTTAAATACTTATAAAAAAAATCGTAAAAATTTATTTTTAATATTTCTTAACTGCTATTGTAACAACATATCCTGAGCCTTGTATTAAATTTTCAATCATTTTTACAAAGCAAATACAATTTTATTGACAATTATTGAAAAAAAAACTTAAAAAATTTGAAAACTGACAATGTCAGTAAACCCCTTAAAAAGAGTCAAAATATTTTCAAAATTGTACGGTGTATAGAAAATCAAAATATAAACATTCAGTGAAATTTTCATTCATCAACAGTTATTATTTTTTAATTACAACAAAAAAACGAAATCGCTTCAAGAGAAATCAAGTGAATATCCAATCTTGTACAAATATGAACTTCAAAGTTCAAACTCTAATAAAAATGTAATGTTATTTGCTTGTATAATGTTATTTTTTTTTTTTGATAGACGTAGAAGAAAAACTTATCAGGAATCTCGTTTTACTTTTTGAAATCTTTGATTTAAATACAAAATTTTTTATGAATTTCTTACTCAATATGATTTGCACATTTTCGTGAATTGTACGTATTTTGTCAATATTTGAACTTAAAATGCTAATAATAAGAAATTGTGATGATGGATTTTTAATAAAAATCATCTGTCTTTGAAACAATATATTAGGAGCCTTTTATGTAATTTTCAAGCTTTTTACCCAACTAATAAAATGTTATTGATATTTATAGAATAAATTGAAAACTGATAATGTCCGTAAAGAGCTTAAATATTTTGAAAATATAATGTCATAATGGTGTATAGAAAGTGCTAATATAAACATTCAGTCAAAATGTCATGTATCTACGGTCATTTGTTTTAGAGTTTTTCATTTGCATGAAAATAAAACAGATACTTTAACATAGAACTTAATTTTTATTTTTTAGCATTTTTTGGTGATTTTGTTAGTTTTAATACATATATTATGTACATTCTACGACCGACTACAGGTACTTTAAATTGAACTTATTTATGAAATTATATAAAGATAATTAATTAAATTGATTTTTTGATATTTTAGATTAATAGGTTTAAGTCGCTGAAGGACGCAGAAAACCAACCGGCATCGCACATCCAACCCTTCCGGGTGTACCTTCTCTGCCACCCACACCCCTCATGCGGTCCCCACCACTCTCCCCGCGTACTCCACACATACAATGCCCGTAAACATACTTACCTATATCCATACATACATACATACATGCACACATCATTATTACAAGCTCCTGAACGTTATATTAAACAATTTACTTATATACTCACATATCAATAAAACACACTGTTTGCATACGATACACATCTTTATTCATATACGTATAAATATCATATGATTCTTACCAACTATAATGTACAATTAATTGGTTTTCTCCCTCTGATACACACACGACATAGTTAATTTACATTTAGCAGAATCAACCCTATATTATCTACTTTTAACATTAGAGTGAATTCAGCTATTATCAAACTTTAAGCAAAGAACATTACCTGTGTGTTGGCTTTTTTACAAAATTTTAATGTTTATGTGAGTATGTGAATTATTACAATTTGCTTATACATTGTATTAAAATTAAAATATTGCAAAAAAGCCAACGCAGGGATATACGTTATGTTATTATGTTAAAGTTTGATAGTACATTTATCCACTGTAATATTAAAATTAACAACACAGAGTTGGTCTGCTAAACATAAATTTCGTATGTCGTGCCTGGGTTAGAGAGAAAAAACAAGTAGTGCGTGTACGTCATTTCATAAGAGAAAGCCACATGAATATTGGTTGTCTCTGTCTCACAAGAGTGTAATATAGACAATTTACAATCAACAGTTAACGTTTAACTCCGTTAATTTCAAAATTAGGGTGAATCGAGCTATGATAAAACTTGATGGTGAGAACTTTATCTGTGTTTGTAAGTGGTGTTTTTTACGGTAAATCGTTTTTAAGTGAGTTATGAGCGTTTTTAATTTACGCCATATTATATAAATTAGAGTGAATAAGCGACTTGTAACATGTAAAGGTATGATTATCATCTAGAAAATGTCAAAGCATTTTTATTATATTTTAATTTTAAAGCGAGTTATGAGTGTTGTAAAACTATAAATTGTTTGTACATATAAAAATACTCATAACTCGCTTTAAAATTAAAATACCTATATTAAAATACGTATGGCCATTGCTTGGGCGATAATCTTACCTTTAAATTCCGTGAGAGTTAAATTCACTCTAATTTTTAAACCAACGGAGCTAAACGTGATCTGTTGAGCATACATTTTGTTATGTTACGCATTTGTAAGGCGGATACAACACATGTAGGTGCCACGTCCTCATAAGTATAAATTTATAAGATTAAAAATAATAATAATGTAATAAAAATAGGTAAGGATTAAAGACGGGAATGCCAAATTTTTTTTCGTATAAGATCTTCCGAGGCATTGTAAACAAATTATTTTATGAGTGATTCACGGTATTTCTAAATAATTTTTAAAAGTATTGACATTATACTATTGATGTAGAAGCGTTTCGTTGCATACCATTTGGAGTAGATTCGTTGCTAGTTAATTATAATGTCGGTAATAGTCGCTAATAACTGCCAAACGAAGATGCTACGCTAACGGTGTTGGGCATAATAAGATAAATTTATCTAGATGAATTATCTAGATAAATAATTAACTATCTTTTATCTTATCTAGATAATTTTAAAAATGTTTATATGATGTATCATCTTAGATAAATAATCTCGTCATCTTAACTAAATTATCTAGATAAAAATATTTCATTTTAATATTTTTTTTGGTAGTTCGATTGTTATAACTAACAAGTGTATTACAAGTATTTACAACAAAATTATTTGTTTAATACACATTTCTACGAATTGTTGGTATTTTAAATAATTATTAATTATTATCAACTCCACTATCTCCTTCAAACCATAAATACAATAAATGACATTTACTAAATACAATATTATTATTTATTATAGCATCATCATTTATTATACCTTCTATTATAACTTGTGTTCCAATCGTCTAGCCATAACTCATTATGCTCTGAAGCATTAGGTACTACTATTTAATGATACTTTTAATATAATATTCTAATGAAAAGGAAACTTTTTCTATCTTCTACATTAGCCAAAATATGCAATAACAATTTTAACCATTACATTTATGATTTATGATTAATGATCTAGTAATCTTATTACTTATATGTTTTTATTCTAAAAAGTGGCAATTTTATATTTTACAAATATTTTTGTTTTGGTATTTAATCTTAGGTATTATAATTAATAAACTTTAAAAGTATTATATTTATTTTTGTAGTTATAAATGTGTAATAGAAAAAACAATCGTTATGTTAGTAGTTTACTGAAATATTATCTATTATTAACTATTAAAATTGCCCTTTACTTAATTACTTAAAAAAAAAAAATACTTTTTGAAATAACATTTAATTGACTTATAAAGTTACATAATTCACAACTGTTATGAAATTTAGATGTGTTACATAATATTATGAATTATATAATATACTTTATTCACCTTAGGTTTGTAATAAATAGGTAGATAGGTAAATATTAAAAAAAAATTTTATCTTTTTTTTTATCTGGATAAAAAATGATGATTTTTTATCTTTATCTAGATAACTATTCAAGCAATTATCTTTTATCTTTATCTAGATATTTAAAAAATTATCTTTATACAACACTGTGCCTCGGGCCTCCGGGTACATTACTACATTGTATAAAGACACTCCACTAGCTAGGTGGGGGACAGCTCGCACAGTGCTTAATGGAATGACCCGCCTCACCCCGCATCCGGCACCACAATATTAGAATACTGGAATTAATTCTGGAAATCAGGTTTCTTGATAAAGTAATTAATAATAATAAATATTGCTACGACGTGCAACGCTGGCACTGTCGCCCGTCTCCTGTAAAGTGCATACTAGCATACTGCATACTGCTCAGAAATTTGCTAAACGATTACGATTATAGAGACTAGAGTGCTCACATAAATCAAGGCGAAAAATGATTTAATTATTGTTCAAGTGTACAAATGTACCTATGCAAAATTGTATTATATTTATTTGTTTAGTTGGTATAAAAATACCTAAATACAATTTTTATAGTTTTGTTTTAGTTCATGGAACATTACTCCCCCCCCCCCCCCCCCCGTGGGAGCATGTCAATGTACGGGGCGCTAGTCCTGTAATGCCTAGGGGCGGAAAAATGGTAAGTCCGCCTCTGATTACCTATATTATGTTTTTGGAACGGTGGTTTTTCCCATTATCGAATTACTTACCGTCTATAATCTATAAGCACGTAGTGTGTAGGAAGTGGGTACTGTAATTTTAAACAGTGTGTGGCAGGGCACCTAGTATTTGGAATTTATTATAGGTAGGTAGGTACCTATTATAGGTCAATTTTTTTTTTTGTAATACTATTGATAAGCAGTGTTGGGATTTATCTAGATAAAATGATCTAGATAAGTTTTTTTGAAATAAATTATCTTTTAAAGTATCTAGATAATTACATTACGATTTATCTAATGTTTAGCTTAGATAAAAAATGGGCTTATATTTATGAATTTATCTAGATAAATATTATAGTGCCCCTACAAAACTATAAGACCAATGTTACTAAAATTCTAATATAATATAAATTATTTATAAAATAGAAGAATATATTTCTTGTTATTATTGCCAACGACGGTATTACGATAATAAGAGAACCTGCATGTGGGCTTGCACTATGCATCGTTCTCTATGAGAAATATTAAATGAGAATATTATAATTAATCAGGTATAGGTTTATTTCCCGATCCATTTTAAAAATAAACTAAAATTAACTTCGTAGAACTGTATTTCAAAGGCTCAATCCGTTGTTATTATAAATATTATGTCCTTATATTGATATAAATCTAATATTACAAAAATACTAAAAAACAATAAAAATAAGTGTTAAAAAATGATATTTATCTAGATAAATGTATTGTAATGTATTTATCTTAATCTAGATAAATTACATTTATATTATCTGTATTTTTATCTAGATAATATTTTGTTAAGATTATCTTATCTTATGAAGATAACTTTTTAGTTATCTATTCCCAACAAAGTTGATAAGTATACAATATATGTCTTATACCTAGACTGACATACAGTCTCCTATCAGAGTCGTTTTGCTTGTACGATGATATTATATCATTCAATTAAAATTTAATACCATCCATTATACAGTTTATTTATATGCATTTTGTTCACTTAAAATGAGTTTTATAAATGAAAAAATATCACTGATATAATATATTTACAACATTAAAGTACCCGGTTGTACATTTATATTATTAATTGTTACCATGATTTTTTTTTTTTTTTTGATAACTTCAACTAATTCTAGTAAAAATATTGCTGAGAATGTAGCTATTAATGTTGAGTAAATTTGAGTAAATTAATATATAAATTAACTTATAATAACTTAATTTTGTTCACAGTAATGAAAAAATATATTTATATGTACTTATTGTTTTTTAATTTATATTATGCGTTATGGGTAGAAGTATAATTATTAATTAGTGATAGTTTTTCGAGCATTTATTTTTTAATTAGATTTTACCGATTTAAGATTATTCATGTAGTACAAAAATTTGGATATCTTAGGGTCTGTTGTATAAATGTCCCTGACAAGTCATCTAACTAAGTGTTAGAATTGTCAAAATAAAATAATATCTAACACAAAATCAAAAATAATACTAATAAAATAAAATTAAATTAAATCAATGTTATTGAATTTATTTTAATCATCATGTTAGTCGTGATTATCATGTCCTTTCGTTGTCTGATAGTTCTGAGTTGAGTTGGCTTTTTCATGTACTTCCAAATGCCTCTTTAGCGGAAGACTCCTCGAAAATCTCTTGTTGCAATACTTGCATATGTAAGGAGTATCTTCATTACTGATCAAAATAAAAATAAATTGACTAATTAACTATTATAATTAAAAAAAAATAAGACTAGATGAACTATTACCTAGGTGGAGCTTGGTTAGTTTGGTTTTGGCTTGATCGTGTGTTACAATTGATTACATGACTTCGGGCCGCTCTCTTAGTCAAAAGGATTTTTAGACACATCTTACACACCCACCTTGTAGGGTAGGGTTCCAATGAGCCATCGTAGCGAACCATCGTGCGAGGACAATATGGCCTTTCTCTTGGTGCGGTGGGTGGAATTATGTTCTCCTTTCGTGGATTTTTTGCCATCTTTATATTACAGGAATTCTGTTGACAAATGTTAAAACTTTAAAAGTATTTAGGATGAAATAATTGCTTAAAATCAATATATTTTTATAGAATAGTACCTAAACAAACGAAACAATATTATAAACAGACACCAACTAGGTAATAGCTCTGCTATATAGTAGGTGTCGATAAGCTACAACTCACAGTTATGGCCAAATTATAAGTCTTTTCCCAGAACCAAAAGTTACCAGATCCCTATTTTAAAGTCATGTCCTTTCCTCATGATTGTCAGAAATACTATTGCGAAAAAATTTAAAAAATATAAAAAGCTGGCGTCAACACGTTTAATCTTACTTCAGCCCACCTCATCAGTAAATTGAAATGTTATGACTATTAACTTATGAGTTATGAGTTATAGTAAATCATATTTTTTATTTAACTTTCCGGATAATTACCGTTCAAAAGTTATGGTAATTCAAAGTTGTCGATATTATAAAATATACCTTTTGAATGGATGAGCGGATGACCACTCTGGCAATAAATGTACTTAGAAACAATATTTATAAAAACCGAGGTTTGTCTGAGGTGGTTTACACAACAAATAGGGGGATATTTTCAATTTTCGTAGCGGAGCAACGAGAGCTGATACACGCGTAATCACTGCAATTTTGAATTGTTATAACTTTTGAATGGATGAGTGAGCGAGTGACCACGCTGGCAATAAATGTATTTAGAAACAAGATTGAGGGAGACCGAGGTTCACCTGAGGTGGTTTACACAGCAAATAGGTGGTTATTTTCGATTTGCAGAGCGGAGCGACGGCACCGAGGAGCGTAGCGACGATTGCCTATACACGCCTAAGAATTTGAAAAAAAGGTTGTCTGGTAAAGTAGGTTCGTTCCAAAGTGTGTGTCACTATCATGGGCGTTACAATATTATTATATTTATTATTTTAAGTACTTACAACAAAGTACATCAAAATTTCCAGAAATTTAAAAATATCAAATTAGACTTGACAAGATGAATTCCAGTTCTTATCAGAGTTATATTATAGTAGATAACAGAAGTTCTTACCTTGAGACGGCTGTGGCGGTGGAATGGTGCTCGTACTGTCCGCGGTCGCTGTGTGTGCTGTTGCAGGAGAAGGTGACGTGGCTCCTCCGCCGTGGTGGAATACTTATAATTGCAGT
>NC_042495.1:24708238-24711605 GCF_005508785.2 Acyrthosiphon pisum
CAGGGCTTGGTCATCCATCCAGGAGTCCAAGCGCCACCGCCGCCGCCGCGTATGTCGGATACACGACCCCGTCGACGGTCTTCATGTCTCTGAACGACTGAGGACCTCTCCTGTGCAGCAGCAGCAGTCGCAAGAGGAATCGCTCTGGATCTAGGGGGTTGACCGCGTACATCCGAGACAACGTCTCGTTGGCCATTACCCTTCGGCGCCGATTCCACCTCCTGTCTCTTTCCAACCAGGTGTAATGCATCGGTATCTCATGGTAGAGATACTGTCTAGCCTCGGGGTCCGTCTCGTTGAGCGAGAAGAACGCCGTGAGTCTTGTTCGGGCCAGCGCTGCGTTTTGCACCCGCTCCAGTTCTTGTCCCGGAGCGAAGTACACCGTGTGGTAGTCTTCCAGATGGACTGGAAGCCTGATCACCCTGTGACTCGGCTTATGCAACTCGTACGAAAACAGTCGCCAAACTGCTTCTGACGGACTGACGTACCGAGCATTGATGAAACTGAAACAAACAAAATTCGTTCGATTAATACACAATAATGTTATGAGTAGTGATAATAATAATAATAATAATACATTTTAATAAATAACAAAAATAAAATTTATATTATACAATTTAACTGCCAGAATTTGATTATATTTTATATAATACTCGATCTATATAAGTTTTATTAAATAGTATATAGTCATATCATTATACAATTTAATTTTCAGACTTTAATTAAATAGGTACATAAAGTTCTATTTTGTTTATTAATATTGTATTATTTAGAATCTGTAGCAGTATTTGTATGCTACACTAAATGTATATAAACTGTAATATATCAAGTACCTACTACATAGTATGTTATATATTTACTATCTAACCACATAATCGAGCCCTTGTTAACTTAGATGCGTTGATAAATAGCTGTGGTTGTCAATTATATATAGTTATTTATCAATTATCTATTAATTAACTTGATTTTATGCTCATGAATAAACCTACCTATAGTATAGTCATATCGATCAATAATTATATATTGTAATATCCTCCATAAACCTAGTTACATAAGTAATATCAAATAGTATAGCTATATCATTACAAAATTTAACTGCCAGAATTTAATTAAATACATGAAGATCTATTAGTTTATAATAAATTATTGTATTATATAGTATCTGCAGCAGTTTTGTATCATACATAAAATTTATAATTACCAAATTACATTACCTCAAACAATCAACTCACCTAAAAACTGTAATATATTTAGTACTACATATAGTCCGGCCCACGAGAGTCCATACGTAAACCGCGCATCGATACTGACGGTCGTGACAGCTGCCGGCCGAATTTTCTCCCACTATAGTGCTGTTCCCACCACTCGGCAACGTGAATACAGCGGGTCATAAAAACACGACTAACGACGGCTGTCGGCGATCGTTGCCGGCCGGTTTCCGATCGGTAGATTCAGCGTATGGAAGGGGAACCGATGCGCAGCGACGGACGCGTTCTGACATATGGACTCTCGTGGGCCGGACTATAGGAGTATACTTGTAGGTTTGTTATATTACTATTGTCTATTCAAGTATATATTATGGAACTATCCCATATAATCCAGCCCATGTTAAACAATATAGGTGGAGATAATAAAATCAAGTGTTACCTCATTTATTATTTAATAAATAGTTAATTCCATATAATACTCTACCTATATAAGTTATATCAAATAGTATATAGTCACATATCATTATACAATTTAATTGTCAGACTTTAATTAAATATAGGTACATAAAGTTCTATTTTTTTTATTAATATTGTATTATTTAGAATCTGTAGCAGTATTTGTATGCTACACTAAATTTATATAAACGACTCACTTAAAAACTGTCATATATCAAGTAAATACTTCATAGTATGTTATATATTTACTATTTAACCACATAATCGAGCCTATGTCTAAGTTAGGTGCGTTGCTCAATAGCTGTGGATGTCAATTAAATATACCTAGTTATTTATCAATCGTCTATTTATTATTAAGTGCTTTCCTTTGACATTTGTTGTTCTGCATTGAGCGCTTTTCACATACCGGTAAGTAAACTTTTATATCTACTACTATACTATATACTATTCAGATAAACTACAGGTGCATGCATGGCGGCGCGTATCGCGAACGAACAATATTTTCACCACCTACAGACATCGATTTCCGCTGGCCGTCGTGTCGCGTTTCCTTTTTCTTTCGTACACCGCAAATGCACTTTGAATATCTATAACGTTTTTTTGTATCCGCATTCGTATTAGGTGTGTGTTAATTAATTTATTATCGTTAGCCGTTTCGGTGCGTTACCGTTGCGGTACACGTGTTTTATCGCTTGACATTTTGCGTTAACAGTGAATTGTGCTACTACGAGCTTTCTATTTTTTATGTATTTTTTTATTTTTTGCCGGTGTGTACCTATTAATTCTAAAAATAACACACGAGTCGCCCAAGTGTCATACATAACCACTGATAACAAACTGACACCGTTAATATTCGATTCTAACGAGTTTTTCATATTATTTAGTATATTATTTCGATCTACTATAACCTATTCGTGATGCTTTTAGGCTATTCAAAATGGTCAAACGCTGCGTTATCTGCGGAATTATGGACAACATCGATGGCGTTTCAGTACACGGGTATTTACAATTCCACATATCACGTTGATGCATAGCAATTTAATAATAATATGTCACCTTTAGATTTCCATCTGACGTGCGTCGTATTGAGTGGGCGGTTTTGCTGTGACCAACACATCGAAGCTGTGTTCGAGGCATTTCATTCCCGGTTACGTTGCAGGAAATGCACAACGCCGACGTCTGCTCCACACAGCATACAGCAGTGCCGTCTTTGGTGAGTGTATATAATAGTGTATTGGTATATGTATTCAATAAATATCATGTACACCATGGCTTTATACCCGTCTGGCTGGACTTTTAAAACTAATACTGTTGTGTACTCTCATGAGTTTGATGTACCTACTGTGTATTTCAAACTTATATGAATACCTACACTTAGTGTTATATGTAGAGTGCAATACGTTTTTAAAATGTAAGTCATTGTTGTTATTGTTACGATAATACCTAAACCACACAAAATTATATTAAATATGTATGAACAACACGCGGTCAATAAAAGTTTTTCTTTTTATTGTTTTAAGTTAAAATTCTGTATTAAACTACACTCTTTTTTACTACTACTACTTACTACTGATCTAGGTCATTTGTAAGTTGTGTACTAGATAAGTTTTTTATCATTTCACATGTAGTACTCTTAGAAATGTTTATATTATATTTATACACATTCAATTAAACATTATTTTGTACAGCTCTTTGAAAAATGA
>NC_042495.1:24712004-24713075 GCF_005508785.2 Acyrthosiphon pisum
CCAATTAAACCATTCTTCTGTGAATTTCTTTGTATTTTGATTGGTACTTGATTTTAAAGTTAAAATTTATTTATTTAACTATAATAAAAGTCAGTATACATATTTTATTATCTCAACAAATAAACTGCTTACTACAATGACATTTTTAGATTATTCTACGACAGGAAGATACTTATATTAAGTCATTATTATTGTAAAAGATTGTATTTACTGAATGCGGCGGTGTATGTTCGTTATTAAGTACACACCACTGAGTATTATTAACGAAATAAGGTTTTTTAGTGTTATTAAAACTTCACTTACATATTATGAGCGATATTGTCTTTACATTGTGTGTACATTTATACTTAATACAATCTATACTGTCCCATGCTTAATTCATACTGACATATATTTTTAAGACCAAAAATTATGATAAATGCATTTGACTCGACTATTAAAACTGTTCTATTGCTATTTAATAATTTGAAATTAACCAAACCTGTACAGTGTACATTCAATTTTACAATGCCAATAACTGTTAATTACTACTTATGAACTATTATTAAATATTTATTATAACCTATTCATTGCCTTAAATTAATATTTTGTCTTACTAACGAATGTTTAATGTGGACATATGTATACATATGTTACGTCCCAACTGACGTCGATACATACACCAACGCAGAGATGAACACTTGATGTATTATGTTATATTTGAGTGTTTATTAACAAGTACAAAATTACAATATTATAAATATATGACAGTGAGTAGTGTTACAACCTGCCTCTACCTAAGTGTCTTATGTGTCCCTAAACCGTCTGACGAGCTCTTGTCATGGGCTCGTATATATATGATCGGGTCCTTTGGAGTGGGTGGTCGTTGTAGTGGCTAAATCCGGTCATGAGACAGAGTCCGGGTCTCGAACTTGGTATGCTGGACGACTCGTATCCTTCGTATGAGTGTTGACTTTCCCGAGGAGATACGTGTGACGACACTTTTATGGTTTGATTGTTTCATACTATGCTTTTGCAACGACCTCCGCATGTTATATATACTACTTGTCTTATTAGTTACATTCGTTAATA
>NC_042495.1:24717615-24719745 GCF_005508785.2 Acyrthosiphon pisum
TTCAGCGTACCTAACTACATAAGTTTCGAAAAAAAAAATTTCAATATTCGAAATAGTCGTAGTAAACTAGTGTTCCGCGAATGCGTGAAAATCGCAAAATAGCGAACTTCAATAGACCATAACTTCAAAACTAAGTCCGTGTGCCAAATTTGGACTTCACCATCGTTTTCAGCGTGCTTAACTACATCAGTTTCCAAAAAAAAAATTGCAAAAAAAAGGGTGCCCGGTAAAGTAGAAATGTTCCCATGCTTTATACCATTAAGCACATAACACAACTTAACTTAACTAAACTTTAGTAACAATTTATTTTATATATAACAAATTAAAATTCTTTAACAAATAAAACTTATAAAACAAATCAAATTAGGAATAAGGTTCAATTTTAAAATTATTATCACATACTTAGGTAGGTATTTTTAAGGAACATATTAGTTACATATTTCACATTTAAATTGTTTCATCTAATGCTTTTTCCATATCTCCTTTGGACCACAAACCTCTATCTGACTTTCTTTCATAATTTCGTACCATGTTTTCCTACAACAAACTTTAGATGAATTTTAATATTATTTTTTAATAACTTCAAATACAAATCTTTTAAGCCAAACTACAAGGTAGGGGCAAGTTGACGAACTCCTTACGGAAACGGTCTTCAAATTTTTATTTTACTGCAATAAACAAACAAATGATAACACGAGCTCATGTGTTATCAATTAATAATTTTTTTCGATATAATTTATATGCATGCATAGGTATGAATCTAAATGTCTTTGAAAATCGCCACTAGATGGCGTAAAACATTTTCAAAACCCAATTAGTCAACTTGCCCC
Organism: Acyrthosiphon pisum; assembly: GCF_005508785.2. Lineage (NCBI taxonomy): Eukaryota > Metazoa > Arthropoda > Insecta > Hemiptera > Aphididae > Acyrthosiphon > Acyrthosiphon pisum. The sequence continues at coordinate 24,718,446 of NC_042495.1, forward strand.
ACACGTCATCTTGCCCCGCTCTCCCCTATAAATAAAAATATATCAAAAAGGTGGGTAAGTGGATGTCGCTCTGCTGTACAGTAGGTTACAAGTGGGTCACTGTATAATGGATAGTATTAAATTTGAATTCAATGATATAATATCACTGTATAAGAAAAACGATTCTGAGCGGAGACGGTTTGTCAGTCTGGGTATTAGACATACCTATTATAGGTGTACTTATCTATAGTATTAAAAAAAAAATTATCTATAATAGGTATTCATATTAAATTCCAAATTAATCATGTCACAATATCCATTAGGTAACGCGTTATACATCAACAATAAACCGTGGTACTATCATAGATATATAATAGTATACATTAGAAGTTTCAAGTACCCACAAATAATATTATACAATCACAACAAAATAATTAAAATAGTTATTCCAGGTTTTTTAATATGTAATTTCGTCCAAATTCGAACTTAAAATGACTATAAAAATAAACTGTGCTTATGTATTTCTTAGAATTTTTGGCAACTGAATTAAATATTTACGTGGAATCTTGTTTTAAATTGTCAATCCTTAGATATAAAAGTCGAACATTTTATAAATTTTGTCATAATTTGAACTTTAAATGCATGTGCGCCTATGTATTTTTAATATTTTTCAACTGCTATTGTAACAATGTATCAGGAGCCTTGTATTAATTTTTTACACTTTTTGGCCCAACAGATAAAACTTTATTGATATTTATAGAAAAAAAAACTAAAAAAATTGAAAACTTACAATGTCCGTAAACAGCTCAAAAATAGTCAAATTATTTTCAAAATTGTATCGTATATAGAAAATGCTAATATAAACATTCAGTGCAATTTTCAAGTTTCTACAGTCTCTTGTTTTTTAATTACTACAAAATAAGAAAATCGTTACGTAAGAAATCGAGTGAATATCGAATGTTGTAAAAATATGAATTTGAAACGCTCATAAAAATTTAATTTGAGTTTCTTATAGACATTTTTTTTTTGATAAAGGTAGATTATCCTATAACGAATCTTGTATTACATTTTAAAATCTTGGTCCTAAAAAGAAAAATTTTTACGAATTATTAACTCAAAATAATTTGCAAATTTTCGTGATTTTTACATATTGTGTCAATTTTTGAACTTTAAATGCTAATAAAAAAAAAACTGTGACTAACGATTTTTAATATATTTTAAATCGCATTGTAACAATATAGTAGAGCCTTGTATTAAATTTTCAGTATTTTACTCAACAATAAGTTTTATTGACATTCATAGAAAAAAAAACTAATTAAAT
>NC_042495.1:24722507-24723119 GCF_005508785.2 Acyrthosiphon pisum
AAAAAAAAAAAAAAAAAAAAAAATCAGCTCAAAACAAATCAAAATATTTTGAAAATGTTATCGTGTATAGAAAATGGAAATATAAACAACCATTGAAAATGTCATGTATCTACGGTCATTTGTTTTAAAGTAACACCAAAAACCAAATTCAATTTTGTGAAAAATCGAATTTGCGTAAAAATTCCCGTTTTTCCTTAATTTTTCTTTTGTTTTTCACGGCGCTTTTGAAAATTACTGGGAATTTTAAATTTTGACCTCCCAATGCACCAACGATATTCACTTTCCGATCGAACAAGATACTGCAGTTGATAATCGAAGCATTCTTTCGACTACTTATCGTGTACACAGACACAAAAAAAAAAATAAAAAACAAAAAAAAAACACACATCAATACATTAATCAATATATAATGTAAAATCAATACATTCATCGTTCCACTCAGAATCTAAAATAAATAAAAACATGAGTTATTAGATAATTTCAATTTTTTCTTTTAAATTTTCCAAATACCCTTAATTATAGAATTCTCACATTTTAGGGGTCATTAAAAAATTTATTGACACTCAAGGGGGCGGTAACTTAATAAAGGTTGAGAAACACTGGTCTATGGAC
>NC_042495.1:24723219-24733447 GCF_005508785.2 Acyrthosiphon pisum
GTTTTCAGTTTCAACTTTTCTTCTCTTTTTATCCATATTCAAATAAAAATAGTAGAACTTAGAAATTATATAACCGAAATAAATCGAAAAAATAAATTAATGCAACTAACACGAAAAAAATTACAATGTAATACAACGGCGGTAATCGACAGACTGACTACGTCGACATAAAATCAACTAGCAGTCACCCAATGACCAAATTAAAGTTTAGATAAGATATGCTTTGCGACCAATTTATCAACAGTTGTCGGTGAATCGGTGAAAACCAATAATATTTAACAAAAGTAATAATTTACAACAATAACACATAGAATATAGATTATAGAATGTTGTCGTAATATGTATTTTTATTTTTTGTCTGCGGGCCGGATAAAATTTGTTCACGGGCCGTACTTAGAATTTTAATAGCCAGCGAAAAATGTTCAGATTCCTAATGTGGCCATCCAAAAATATTAATTGGTGACCCCTGCTCTAAACGATTTACGAATTATGTCAAAAAACATCGGCTCATCGGCGTACAGTTAAACTTTTCATGGTAAACGTTCTATTGTCTATCAGTAACGTTTGGCGGTAAAATCACAGATAACAAAACTTAAAGCTTATCTATCCAACCAGTACCATATTATAACAACGATGGTAATAATACTTATTAAATTATACCATGATTAGGTATACACATCGATGTTGACATGATACCGGACTCAGTTGTAATAATAATATGGTCTTTGATTACAAACTATAAAAACAATAATAATTATTCTATTCTTGCAACGTCGATAACAATATCTACGTGTTGCGCTTTAGTGTATTAATAGTTTAGATTATCTTGCGGGTCGCGGGAAAAGTGAAAACTAAAATTTTTAATATTTTTTTTTCATAAAATGCTTTGGTATATTATATATGGGCCCCTCACATAAAGCCGCAGACTATGCAGCGGCATACCCTGTGCGCACGCCTATGAGGTACAGCACTGTTGTAGATAATATTATACTATGTAGATTATAGCATATAATATTATGTTATATTTTTTATATATTTTATTTAATTAGGTATCATTACTCACTGCAATTAAAATCGTTTTTGGTTATTTCCTTCAACGATTTTTTGCTCATTTCTACGGGGAAATGACACGACGGGTCGTAATTCCCGAGTAAATCTCGCTGGGGGTAACTTGTCTTCAGCACGTTTACGAACAACAGAATATTGCAGTCGCATGTCAACGGGTTATTGTCAAGCAGTCTATAGTAGAAAGCATTAATGTTTTGCTTAGACAAATATAGGTACAATTCAAATAAGTGATGATCAAAATTTGTCTCGGTCTTGCGGTCTCGCAAGACTCTTGCTTCAAGACCAAGACCAAGACCAAGATGGTACTTGTCTAGAAAGACCAATACCAAGATTAGGCTTGCAAGAAGAAGACCAAACCAATACCGAAGCTGCAAGATCAAGACCAAAACAAGACCATCACTGCAAGACTCTTGCAGTCTCGCAATTTTTTTTTTCCCCGAAAACACATTAGTGTACCTATCTAAATTCCATTAACTAATAATTTATATCGAAAATAATAAGAATTTATTTGTATTGTTATGAAATTGTATCAGTAACTATTCGAGGAAATGGCGAATTATTGAAAAAAATATAAAAAAATATAATGAGAATTAATATTACAAAATAACATAGTTGTTTCATACTAATTAACAATTACTGAAAAATTATTTTATTTTCCCAAAATCGATAAAAACGTCGAGAGTTGTCTTGCTAATAGAATAATGTATGTCCATAACACATCTTTACTTTGAATCGACTATACTAATAATTGCTGAAAGTCATTACGGACTACGGCAAGGCTGGGCAAGTTAACTATTTTTTTTAACTCGTTAAGTTAAGTTAATTTGGAAAAATGTAAGTTAAGTTTAAAGTTAAAAGTTACTTTCCTTTTTTATTTAACTTGTTAAAGTTACAAGTTAGTTGAAAAAAATAAGTAACTTAACTTAGTTAAAAATAATTTACTTTTTTTTTTTTCATATAAAACTTATAATTACACCATTTACACCTCATGTTAAAGATCTATAAATAACATAATATTGTAATGTAGGTCTTTATATCTTAAAAAAATGTATTTTGTTGTAAGTACTTATATATTATGAAATCCAACAAAATAACTAAATTATTTGTATATTTTTTTTTTTTTACCTAAAAGTTTTCCAAAGTGATGGTAAAACTTTTAAATTTTACTTTGTTATTACCAACTATGAACTAAATATTAATAATCAAATTAATTATAAAAGTATATAATTTAACGTGATTATAAAATGAATTAACGAGCTAAGTTATAAGTTACTTTAAAAAAAAAGTAATTCATTAAGATAGAAGTTACTTCTTAAAAAAAAAGTAACTCGTTAAGTAACTTAGTTAAAAGTAACTTAACTTTTTAACTTAACTTTAACTTTTTAACTCGTTAATGCCCAGCCTTGGACTACGGTAGGTATAATTTTAATAGAAAGTGCGTTTTTATTTTCGTTCGTAGCTTGTGTGATTTTTCTGTGATGGGCATTGTTTTCTTAAACTAGTGTCAGTACCTATAGCAAGTTTTAAACGAGTATAATACAATTTTAAATGTTTGACTTGTTTTATGTTAATGTTTGATTTATGAATATACTTTGTAATATATTGGACTAAGTTTCATCTTAGAGATCAAAAAACCTACACAAAGCTATAACAGGTATTTAGTTTTTTTTTATATATTTTGTGGAAATAGCAAGAGTCTTGCAAGAGACTTTCGCAAGGCCAAAACCAAAACCAAGACTGAGTCTGCAAGACCAAGACCAAAACCAAGATTTTGAAAGTCTTGGTCTTGATCTTGTTTTGATCATCACTAATTCAAATAATGAAAGTATAACATTTATTATAATATTAATAATATATAATATATTGCTGGCAGTTCATGCTGACTTACAAACGACTCAACGACGTTAGTGAATCGAATGTCCCGGGTGGAATATTTCTTATCATTTTGTGGTTCAAATACTTATTATAAAATACAAAATGTCATTTTCACTCGGCTATACAATACGATCACATGAAAAATGTGCTTAATACTTACAGTCTATTCAGTTTTGTAAGTCCCTTAAACATTTCCAAATCGAGCTTATGGATGTTGTTGTAATCCAAGTGTAATACTTCCAAACTCGTTAAATTATTAAAAGCCCCAGTCTCGATGTTATCGATTTTATTTCCACTCAAGAATCTAATAATTTAATACTTTATTATATTCATAATATATAGGTAACATTATTTTATAAACAATATATATTTTTTTTTATTTTTTTTTTTTTAATTAATATCGAATGATTACTGGGCCTCACTGAGAAAAACTCGCGTGGAGGCCCAGGGTTATCTTAGATTACAAATAATTCTTCTTGTTCTAAGGTACATATTACATTTTATATAATCACTAGCTATTTGTATATTATATATATTATTTATATTAGGCATATTGTATAATACGATCACATGAATAATGTGTTTAATACTTACAGTTTATTCAGTTTTGTAAGTCCCTTAAACATTTCCAAATCAAGCTTATGAATGTTGTTGTAATACAAGTGCAATTCTTTCAAACTCGTTAAGTTATTAAAAGCCCCAGTCTCGATGTTTTCGATTTTATTTCTATGCAAGAATCTAATGATTAAATAATTTATTATATAGATAATTTATAGGTAATAATATTTTATAAATAAATGTATAATCACTATAGCTATTTGTTAATTTATATTCTTACAATGCCTGAAGCTTCGAAAGGTTTGCAAATGCACCATTTTTCACTTCACTTATATTATTGTTGCTTAAATGTCTGAAAATATGATTACATTATTGATTATAATTAATTAATAATGTCTATGCATTTCCAAGTGTTTATATTAGGTATATGATAACTCACAAGGTCTCTAACTCTGTCAGATGAGCTAATGATTCGATATCCCTAATTTTATTGTAGCTCAAGTCCCTAGAATACAACACAATTTGTTTCTTGTCGTATATCTACTGGTATTATGAGGTTAGGTCTGGTATTTGATGATTATAATTAATGAGTAATGTTTATTTCTATATTTAAAAGTGTTGACATTATAGTATAACTCACAAGTGCTGTAAGTCTGTCAGATGAGCTAATGATTTCAGTTCGGTATCCCTGATTTTATTATCGCTCAAGTCCCTGGAATACAATATAATTTGTTTAATTATTATCGTACAAAATATATGATTATTTCATAATATTTTTGGCCCTAATTTTATGTAAATTATTTTACTTGTTTTTCTATTTTCTTTTGTACTTAGGTACCTACAGATGTCGATCATGTGTAATGTATCAATATAATAATTGTTTTCATTAATATCGAAATCTGCACAAGTTATGGATCTAGTTATCATAAACAATTATAATTTTTTCCTAATTCTATCACGTTCATTTTGGGACTTAAAAGTTAAAAAGTTAAACCATACACAGAATTCGTTGTTCATGCACTGGGTAGTATGACTGCACGGATTGTCACAAATTATTTTTTTCAAACGATAATAATAATGTTAAGCGGATGACTGGCTAATGGCTTTCCAACGATATTACATTTTAATATAATTATTGATTATGAAATATATCATGTTTTAAAAACACACGTTTAATTTCGAATGAAAACAATGATCGTCTGAATCAAGGGGTCAAATTGATGTCCATCAGTTAGTACTACAACCTCAAATCCAAGCCTTCGCATAAACAAGTTAAAAAGTTAAAGTTAAGTTAATTTTAACTTTATCACTTTTTTTAAATTTAATTTCTATCAACTTAATTTTTTACTTAACTTATTTTAATTCATATAATCTTAATAAATAATGAGTTACTTTTAATCAAATTCAAGTTAAGTTATTTTATAAAAAATTAAATAATGAATATAATAAAAACGTTAATTCTTATTGATAATGCACATTATTGCATAACCATTTACTAGAATAGGAAATTAGAAATAATTTCAGTTAAATTAATTTCTTGTTCCATTAACAAGAATTATTCAAGAGAATTAACTTAACTAAACATTTAGCAATAGTAATTTAGGTGTATCATCTTATATATTATAAAGATATACCATATAATACTGTGGCATACTAATAACAATAACAATTATAATAATTAATAAGTACTAATAACTAATAAGTAATAGTATATTATACTATGATATTGACATTGATACATGTCACAAATGTAAATTCTCAAGAATGTAATATTATTAAATATTTTCGACATAAATAAGTTATTTTTTAATTAAAACCAATTACCTTATGCTCATATATTGGCTATTTCCTGTGTTCAATAATATTTATGATTTTTATTATTTTAAACCATATTAATAGAGGTATTTACAATTTATATAGATATTAAAAAAATAATATTAATAATAACTTAACTAAGTTTAAAAAAATAAAGAAGGTTAACTGTTAACTTTAAACTTTTTAAAAATTATTCTATCAACTTAATTTATTTCAATTGAAATTATCATTAATTTTCCCAGGCTTGCTCAAATCATACTTCAATAATTTTTTACGAATTTGCTACTAGCTTCTTTTTTTACAAGCCGTAAACGAATAATATACCATTGCCTATTTATGTAATTATGATATTTTTAAATCGCTATGAGAACGATTTCACTGAACATTTTATTAAAAAGTAAAAATCTTTGGTCACCATTTTTAGGAAACCTAGTGAGCCGTTTCCGTATAAACAAAAACCCTCCAGTGTTATATTATGACCCAGGACGATGGTCATTAGTTATTATTCTTTATAAACTAGTGGGGGTGCGCCAGCAAAACAACCTTCGATACGAGTGATACAATGCAATACGATTGCGAGATCTTGAAATTGAGGATACGCCACTTGAATTATAATATCCATAAGATCATAACACAGAGACAAATTTGAGCAGTTTTCAGTAGTGGGGAAAACGGGGTAAATGATTTTTTAAATGTTACCAATTATTTAACGATATAGTTCACATTTAAATACAATAGCGTTTAATAACAAAACCGGAAAATGCCCACCTTGCATCCAAAAAAACGCCACTGGCGTTGACACAATTATTGATAAATTAGATTTCGCAATACTCGGGCAAAGTAAATTACCACGTACATTTTCAAACTCAACAGCCGGCGTTTTAACGATGGTATTATCTTCCGTGTAGTCTACTTACAGCTTTTTGGTAACCGGAGGTATGTGGGTGGGTATCCGGTCCAGCTCCTGGTCAATGCAGTAGACTTTATCTTTTTCGCACCAGCATTTGTGCGGGCACTTAGCGGTGACTGATGGAAACGACGACAAGGAGAATATCAACAGCAAAAGTAGCAGCATCATTCTAGTTCTCCTTAAAACAGCGGCGGCGGCGGCGTCTTGATGCAACAGGAGAGTCATCGCTCGGACTAGTCGCAAAGCACACTGTCTACACCGCACTTGCCACTGCATAACGTATAATAGAAAAGAATATACAACTCCAAATTTGTTTTTAAAGTGGTTTTTTTTTTTTTTTGTCATAATTTAAATTGGCAACGATTACGAATAACATGCACGTTTTCCTGTTTGTATAATGTATGACATAGGTATAATCAATAATGTTATCTATAGTACGAATCTATAATATATTATATTACGAAGGGTTAGCCTTATAGAGTTAAAGTGAGGAATGTTATTGAAAATTTGTGTACCTACCTAATCTATGCAACTTAATTATTGAAATTTACAATATATAAACACATAATTTATATTTTTTAATTAAATATTTATTTATTTATACATTACTTAATTTATTTTTGAAATTATTGAAGGATTTTCCTGTTGTGATACGAAATTCTTTTATTTCTAATAAGCTTCACCCTTTTTAAAAATAAACACGGAAAACTCAAAACAGTTATTTTCAATATAAAAATAGTAAAATTAACTTTATTATACAATTGTTATAGGGAGAGCTATAATGTTAGTCAGATTTACTAAAAATATATAGTTATTATTTTATAGTTAGCCCGACAAAAATTATGGTGTTTTTCACCAAACATGTTTAGTACTCTGTATTTTACAATTTAATTATATGAACATTTTTATAGTAATTCAAATATAATTGTATAGTACTTTTTACTTTATAATTTAGTTGTTTGCTATAGTAATTTGAACATATTTAACATGTCTTTAAAGTACTATGTACTTTTTAATTTAGTTATTTGAATAGTATTTATAGTAATTTAAAAATAAAGTGTTGGCCACTATTAACATTTAACCCATGTGAAATTTACTACAATAAAACTTTTCAACTATGACAATTAGTTCCCCGACTTATACCTAGTGATAAGAAGCATAGCCATAAATTGAAATATTAAAGTATTGAAGTTTGGTAATTCATAACAGAACCTAGTTATATAGGTTATTTTTCTTGGACAGTAAGCCAATTTTCAGTTTTAATTTGAATATAATAATTAATATTAAAATTAAAATTTGATTACACTTGTAGAACTCCGATTATCCGGACTAATGAATGTCGAGGGTGGTCTGGATAAGAAAATATCCGGATGATTGACATAATATGACATTTTAAAGATATATAGTGACATTGTAACACGACAATTCACACGTTAAAATAATTAAAAGACTAAACTGTACGACGATTAGAAAACAACTGACCATCGCCGCAATTCTCTGTGTTTTGTTGGAAGTTTTTTTACGATAATTCAGTTTTTAAGTGAGTTATGACCATTTTTAATTTACATTTATGATACACGCTATAACTCACTTAAAAGCTGAATCATCGTAAAAAAACTTATTAAAAATACTATATTAGTTATTGTTCTATAAATTGAAACTCACAGTTATATGTACTATAACTGCACAGGCTTGTTCTAATTTAGTTGGCCTCCACATTGAATATTTTGTAACATTGTTCCCAGTGGTTTTCTTTGGTATTTTAATGTTAACTGGATTATATAGGTAAGGTAATAATTGAATAGCAACTAAATCATCATCACCTAAATAATTTTAAAGATTAGTATGTTAGATGTATTATATTGTTATTATTTGCAATGGTGGGCAAGTTAATGAAAATAATTAAGTTTGGAAAGTTAAGTTAATTCAATTAAATTACCTTCAGTTAAGTTAAAAGTTAACAAAAAAAATAAAATTTAACTAGTTACGTTAAAAGTTAAGATGGAAAATAAAATAAAATTAACTCAGTTAAAAAAAAGTTAATTTTTTTTTAAGTCATAATATTCATAATTCATCAATTGCCCTAGTATTTTGATTTGTACGGACATTTACCAAGATGCTTAGCACTGTGCAAACATAAAACTTAAAATTATTATTATATTTCATTGTTAGCAGAAACTTATATGTTATAGGTTAACTTATAAACTTTAAATTACATTAAACTTGTTAGAGTCTAGAGAAGATATTAATTATTATTAGTAGTATACATTTTACTGTAAGTCTTCTATCCTAGTTAGACTTATTAAATGTAATACCATAATAGTCTATTATTAAAATATAATAATGAATAATGATAATAGTATAATACCTACCAAAAATTGTTTCCATATTTATTTCGATAATGTTATTTTCTAATCTCATATGTTTGCTTGTATTTATAACGAATACCTACAGCAATATAAATTATAATTTATAAATATCTCGGACGACTTTTTGTTTTGTCCATTGGAATTATTGTCGTATTTACCAGAAACCAGTATATGTTATTGATATAATGATTATCATTTAAAGACTATGATATTTAGTTTTAAACCTATTTTTAGGAATTGGAGAGTTGGATAAAACAAAAATCGGATTATTCAATACCGAGTAGATTATTAAATAATAGAATTCGTGAAAATAGCCAGTCCATATAATGGATAGTATACAATTATTACTCTTTACTGTAATATCTATAGAATATAGATATAATATAATATAATTTGATTACTATGAATTGATGATATTATATTATTAGAAGAATAAATTACCAAAATCGAATGAATAAGTTTTGTGTCTTGGTTCCACACATGACAAAATAAAAATTAATTAACTTAACTGTACAATAATGATAATTTACTTTAAAAAGTTAAGTTAAGACAATACAAAATTTAACTGAATAAGTTAATAAGTTTAAAACATAAAAAACTAACTAGTTAAGTTAAAAAGTTAAAAAAAATTAACTTTTTAACTTAACTTTAATTTTTTAACAAGTTAATGCCCACCTTTGATTATTTGTATGTGTATAAACATGTATTATGTATGCAATAAATAAATGTGCATTTATCATTATACAGTTAACTTGCCTAAATAATCAGCTTATACAATTATTTTAACCCAATTTTGTTGTTCTACATTAAAGTTGAATGTTCTACTTTTAAAATGATTTTTTATATATCTTTAAAAATATCAAACTTTATTACCAGATTTTGATATTTTTGTGGATATAAATTATCAAATCCATATCAATCTAAAAAAGGTGGGTGAGTGGATGTCGCTCTGCTGTACAGTAGGTTACAAGTAGGTCACTGTATAATGGATAGTATTAAATTTGAATTCAATGATATAATATCACTGTATAAGAAAAACGATTCTGAGCGGAGACGGTTTGTCAGTCTAGGTATTAGAAATACCTATTATAGGTAGGTATACTTATCTATAGTATTAAAAAAAAATTGACCTATAATAGGTATTAATAATAAATTCCAAATTAATCTTATCACAATATCCATCAGGTAACGCGTTATACATCAACAACAAACCGTGGTACTATCATAGATATATTATAGTATACTTTAGAAGTTTCAAGTACCCTCAAATAATATTATACAATCATTACAATCACACCAAAGTAAAGAAAATATTTATTCCAGGTTTTTTAATATGTAATTTCGTCCAAATTTGAACTTAAAATGACTATAAAAATAAACTGTGCTTATGTATTTCTTAGAATTTTCGGCAACAGAATTAAATATTTACGTGGAATCTTGTTTTAAATTCTCAATCCTTAGATATAAAAGTTGAACATTTTATACATTTTTAACTACAAAATAATTATTCAATTTAAAATTTGATAAATTTTTTCAACATTTCAACTTCAAATGCTTGTAAAAAAAAATTGGGCCTATGCATTTTTAATATTTTTCAACTGCTATTGTAATAATATATTAGGAGCTTTGTAAA
>NC_042495.1:24733547-24737027 GCF_005508785.2 Acyrthosiphon pisum
GGGTTAAATTTATACACTTTTTGGCCCAACAGAAAAAAATTTATTGATATTTATAGAAAAAAAAACTAAAAAAATTGAAAACTGAAAATGTCCGTAAACAGCTCAAAAAAAAAAATAAGGAAATCGCTACATGAGAAATCGAGTGAATATCCAATGTTGTAAAAATTTGAATTTCAAACGATCATAAAAATTTAATTTGACTTTCTTATAGATATTTTTTGTTTGATAAAGGTAGATAATCTTATAAGGAATCTTGTATTACATTTTAAAATCTTGGATTTAAAAAGAAAAAATTTTTCGAATTCTTAACTCAAAATAATTTGCTAATTTTCGTGATTTTTCCATATTTTGTCAATTTTAGATGCTGAGTGGAACGATAAATGTATTCATATTACAATGATGTGTATCTTTTTTTTTTATTTTTTTATTTTTTTTTGTGTCTGTCATCACCTTTTTGGACAGTAAAAGTGCTTGGATTTTCTCCAACAGTTCTGATAGGAAAGTGAATCTAGTTGGTACTTTGGGGGGTTCCAATAGTTTTCAAAAGTGCCGTGAAAAACAAAAGAAAAATTAAGGAAAAACGGGAATTTTTACGCAAAATCTATTTCGAGAAAATCGATTTTGGTTTTTGGTGTAACTTTAAAACAAATTACCGTAGATACATGAAATGTTCAATGGTTGTTTATACTTCCATTTTCTATACACGATAACATTTTCAAAATATTTTGATTTATTTTGAACTGTTTAGAGACATTTTCATTTTCCATTTTTTTTTAGTTTTTTTTCTAAAAATATCAATAAAATTTTATTTGTTGGATAAAAAAGCTTGAAAATGTAATAGAAGGCTCCTAGTATATTGTTTCAAAGGCAAATGAAAAATATTAAAAATCGTTAGTCACAGTTTCTTTTTATAAGCATTTAAAGTTCAAAAAATGACAAAATATGGAAAAATCACGGAAATTAGCAAATTATTTTGAGTTAAGGATTCATAAAAATATTTCTTTTTAAATCTAAGATTTTAAACCTTAATGAAAAAAAAAAAAAATGTCTGTAAGAATGTCAAATTAAATTTTTATGAGCGTTTGAAATTCAAATTTTTACAACATTGGATATTTACTCGATTTCTCATGTAGCGATTTTCTTATTTTGTTGTAAGTCAAAGTCGAATAACCGTAGATACATGAAAATTTCACTGAAGGTTTATTTTATCAATTCATAAAAGTTAATACTATAGATTTAATATTACGACATTAGTTTATATTCAATGGATATCGCAAGCGTCGTAAAATTAATGTAATCGTATTAAGTCTATTAAAATATTTTATTTAAAATAATTAACAATTCATAGAAAAAATTATATAAAATTTCGTTATATTTATGCATGTGTAATTTCATTAAATTAATGAATAGTGTAACTTTAAATGAATGTAGCAAGTTTTAATGAAAAAGTTATTAAATTAAATAATATATAAGTTAAAATTAATAACGTATACAGTATTTAAAACAATGCTGTAACGTCTATTGTATTAAACATATTTTCATTAATAGTAAAAACATATCCATTGAAGTTACAAATTACGTATTTAATTTAAGGACAATATCCTTTAAATCAAATACTGCGGTATTTATATTGCGGGATTTTCGAACAGTGTCTACATTTCTCCACCTATTATAAGTCTATAACCCCAAATATTTGTGTTATACTGCGTATACTTTGTTCATTTGTTTTCGCTCGTCTATAATTCGTTTTACATTCACGTTTTATTCTGTATTCACTTTTTTTCGTCGTTTGACAACTCAGTTTTACAAAGTACAAACTGTGATTAAGTCGCACAACGAATATTATAACAATTGTATTTTTGAGCTTAAAAAATTTATTGTTTTGGTTTCGTTTTTAAATGTCATTCGTTATGTCAAGCGATCAACCAACGCCAAACATTGTTGGTTTTGGTGATGATGATAATCAGTTGGACGGAAACACTGCGCTCTTATTAGAAAAACTGATAAATCTTAAAGGCGAATGTTTTATCAACATATTTAACGGTAAGTAAGTTGTTTAGTTTGTTAGTTAATTCTCCCAACCATTGGTTATATTATTAATCATTTAATAAATTGTATATATTTTGTATAAAATATGTTGTGTAGACTGTGGAATTAATGTTGAAAGACTACAGTACATGACCACTGAACATTTGAACGCACTTTGTCCGTCTCAGAATTTTGGGCAACGTATAATCTTTGAACATCACTTGAAAAAATGGCAGGCAAGTTGCTTATTTACCTACTTTTTTTAATAATAGTAATACTTATAATACATTTTTATAGTCATAAGTAGGGTTAGGATGTTTATGACATTAAAAACACATCCAAATATTATTCCCAATAAATATGATAATATGTACTTAAAAAATATCAAATATACTTAAAAAAAAATGTCTTTACTCAAAAAGTACAAGTATACTCGATTTAAAAAACTCAATAGCTTTACCACTATTGATACTACTGGGTATTTCAAACAACAAAATGGGTATATTATGTGATAAACTAAAAACTTGGAATTTTAGGTATAGGTTTATGTTGTCAGTTTGTGACACAATTACAAAACTATACTATACTATACTTAACTATATAATGATTAATTACTATTGATAAGTATAGCTACAATTAATAAGTACTATTTTTTAATAGTCATAACTCATAAGTAATTGCTATTGTAGTATTGTTATGTAAATACTTGTGTTAATTAACTTGTGTTAATATGTATTTCTTTTTTTTTACACATTTTTAAAATTATACCTTTTAACGAGAAAGTAATGAGTTACTTTTCTATTTGAAAAGTAATTTCACTACAATTTTATTTGAGTAACGAGTAAAGTAACTTTATTACATTTATCTCTAAGTAACGAGTAAAGTAACTTAATTACTTTTTAAAAGTAACTTACCCAATACTGATAATATTGTAATTTGTACATTGTAAACGCATATAAAATATAATATAGGATAACACTTAAAATTGCTAAAAAAAAATCGGTGTTAACAACATTTTGTGATCAATGTATTTACTTCTACATATAAGTTCTTATACAGTATAATAGGTACAGTCAACTCGCGATATAACGAATATCGATATAACGAAAATCTTGATATAACGAATAAAACTACCGGTCCCTTGAAAATATCGCGGTATAATATAATTTCGATGTAACGAACTTTCGATTTAACGAATTTTTTTCTCGGTCCCTTGAAATTCGTTATATCGCGAGTTGACTGTATATTGTGGTTTTGAAATTATTAGATTAGGTACTTCGCTGAGTATACGATGATGGTAGCGTATATATTTTATGTTATGACATTTAAGCAACTTAAACATTATAATAGGTATGCTCTTCTTTTTCACAGTCAATAGCTACCCAGACAGCATTTTGTAACAATAATATTATAATAGTATTATAATAACGTTATATTAATATTATTCGTGAT
>NC_042495.1:24737127-24739347 GCF_005508785.2 Acyrthosiphon pisum
ATTCACCAAAATCAAATAAGTAATAACTAATTTTAGGTATAACCAATAAACGCTGGTGACAGATTGAAAGTTAAAACTAAACTGATCAGTGATTACTAAAGTCTGAATAAAGACACAGTGTTCCCCCCGGGCCCCGGTGCCCACAGTCTAACAAAACTATTTTGGTTCAAAAATATATACCTATATTTATAATTTATACATATTAGTAGTAGAGTAGTAGACGATTCATAGAATTCGTCGTATATACGACCGATATGACTGTATAGTTTTTATAACTCTTGAAAATACAATAATTGTATTATTGTCGACGCAGTAGGTATACGTATTTTCATAATTGCACGTAAGCCACCGCGCGTGTAGAGTATACACAAAGGAGATCAAAAACAAATTATAATATTAAATAATTACATTATTATTATTGCTCGACCCGATACGGAATCGTAGAGCCGACGTTATCGCTAATTTATATTTCGGCAGTGCTATTTTTATCAGTACCACAGGAGGACGGAACCGACTGGTTGTGTCGTAGAGTGGGACGGGACAGCGCCGCCGCCGTTAGAATTAACTGCAATGAAACAGCCGCTAGGTGCGCCAGTAGACGGTGCAATCGGTGCATAGAACTATACATTTTTTTCGGAAACCCTTCTACGTATTTCAAATGCTACGAAGTCTTCAACGATCGTAGACTCATAAAAAATATACTCTTAGAAAGGCCATAATTTTTACTATGTTTTGTTGGAAACCAATTTCTGAAAATTGTATTAACAAGCAAGCATTACGGCATAACAAAAGATCGTTTTATAAAAAACTAATTTGCTTATATTTTAGAAAATAAATTACATTTCAAATATCTGATTCCAACAAAACATAGTAAAAACTATCACCTTTCAAACGGTGTATTACTTATGGGTCTACGACCATTATTGACTTCGTAGCATTTGAAATACGAATGCATTATTTTTGATGCAGAAAGACGGGTGTGGCGTCCTCTTAATATGTTGGGTTTGAAATAAATGAGTTGTAATACTTGGAGATTTATGTATGATATTTGATATGCACTCACCAAAGACGGGACTGCTGTGTGCCTCGGACGGCGGCGTCCTGCGTCTCTTTCTATGTAATCATAACCAGGGATGAAATGCCTCGAACACAACCTGGAGCTCATGTTTACAGCAAACCCCTGGTTCGCCACAAACTCTATCCACTCAAGACGACGTACGTCAGTTGGAATCCTAAGGATGAATGTGATATATATAATATATAATATTATAACATGTTAGATTATTAATTATTAATATGTGTTGGTTTAAATTGTAAAATGTAAATACCTGTGCATTGAAACGTCATTGTCACCATCCATGTTTCCACATATGACACATAGTTTCACCATTGTGAATAGCCTGGATGATATGTAATATAATAAAAACATTGTAAATAAAATACTTAAATACTAAATCACAAATACGAAAAACAAATCATCTCGGTCGTTGTAATCGAATAGGTATTCGAATTTTACTAATATGATACAGTATATTATCAGTGGTGATATATGCACCTTGGGTAGTTCAGTGTTATTTTTAGAATCTTCTATCCATCTATCTATCTTCTATCTAATCTAATACTATAAAATGAATATCTAATATTCTAATATACTGTAATATAAAAATGAATGTATGTCAGTGTGTCTGTGTGTCCATGTTACCATGGTTACCAAGGTTTCCATGGTTACTAAGGTTACCAAGATTTCATGGCTATTAAGGTTACCATGATCCATGGTTACTATGGTTACCAAGGTTACCATGAGTGTTGTTTATAATTATAGGTCTTTAATGGGCAACGAATTGCACAGGATCAGATATAGTACGGGTGTGTCCATCTACCCATGGCAATCAATTATATAATATTTTGAAACTTATGGACCTTTTTGTTTTTAAATAGTTACCGTGGGTTTCAAAGCTATACTAATAATAATTATTGGTTGCCAATGGTTTAAAATGTTTGTTATTTATTATAGTGCCCAACGATTCATATTTATAACCGAATTCAATTGCAACTATTATAAGAATTTCTACTATTATTAGTTAATTTATTATGCCCAACAACAAACGATCGATAAATAGTCCCGCAGTTCTAGCACGCAAGAAGCGGGAAACACGAGCCGCGGAAACAGACGAGCAAAGAGAAGCCAGGTTGAGGACCAACCGAGAACGTCAGTCCCTG
>NC_042495.1:24739397-24742178 GCF_005508785.2 Acyrthosiphon pisum
TTCTATAATTGCTATTTGCTAATGGCTTGCACGGAAATGCGAGAAATGTATTTATATTAGTCTCGGTGTATACGTATGTATTGTTATTTTGATGAAGATACCCGCATTTACAGAACGAATGGATTTTCCCCATTATAGTTGGTGGATCTAGACTGGAGGACGTAACATGGCAAATTGTACGAACAGCAGGACACGTATGGCTACAGTAGGTTAAAGATTAAAGTGAATTGACCTCTTATAAAATTTAAAGGTAAGATTGTTATCTAGACAACATCCCCATATTTTCATAATATTTTAATATTAAAGCGAGTTATGAGTATTTTTACTATGTACCTACAATAAGCTGTCTTCACGTCTTCCGAACGCTGAGCGTACAATTTGCTATGTTACGCACTTGTAAGACGGAGACAACAAATGTCGGTGTAACGTACTGTTAATAATATATTATAATACGTATATTAGTATATAATATTATATTCATGATTAAATATGACCGAAAAAAATACGCTAATAATCTGAATGCGCAAAACGTAGGACACTGAGACAAAACAGGTTTCGATGTCATTCCACGGGCCGCGTATTGCAGTGTATTACATTAATACCATAATATATTTTAATATTATTTTGCTACGTAAAAAAATGTATATATATTATTATTATTATTATTATAGTCACAGATGCACTACAGCAGTTATTCTTCAACAACAAAACCGAACTGGGTAGCGGGTAGGCCCACTTGTTACACGACCGTTCGACTTTCTGTTGGACGTTTCTACACACCTTTCCGAACGATTCGGACTTACCCGGAATTAGGTAATCAATTTCGGTCTGGAAAATCTGATATTTTCAAGTCACTTAGAAATAGAAACTCCTCAATATTATAATATTCAAAGGTGGGCAAGTTAACGAAAATAATTAACTCAAGTTAAGTTGAGTTAAGAAGACACAAGATCGATAAGTTAAAAGTTAACAGTTAACAAATTATAAATTTAACTCAATGAGTTTATCATGATCATATTGAATCATAAAATATGTTTTTGTTAAATGTTAATTAGTAACCATATGACAACGATACCTTATGAAAAAACGGTCAAGAACATTAACTTATAATTTTTTAGAACTGACTAGCTGAGATAAGAAACTACACAAAAATATAAAACATATCATTATAGATTATTGAATACAAAATATGTTATAAAAACGTTTACGAATTATTGTTCAGATAAGTTCGTAGACATTTTTCTTTTCATAGTCTAATGAATGGCGTTAAATTTGAATACAAAAAACGATTCTTAGCGGATACGGTTTGCTAACCTATAGGATATTTTATATTATATTAATTATAATGTTATTACTTATTATTATAAAACGGTTGCCTGTTAAGTTAAGTTTATATTATTTATTTACTGTCATATTTGTATATTATAATATATTACTTTTAAGTAGGTACTCACGAAGAATATTTTTAAATAACCAAAATCACAAAACTAAAATCGTCCAAATTTCATCCAAATTTAACATAAAATAACTAAAACAAAACTAGTGATGTAAGTCTCGTAAATTTACACTAAGTATAACCTATTTACATTGAACATTTTATACATATTCAACTACAAAATTCATAATAATAGTAAATTTATATTATTCGTTTTTGAACTAAGTACAAGAAAATAACAAAATCACTAATGGAAAAATCGAGTGGATATCCAATGTTGTAAAAAAATGAACATCAAATGCTCATAAAAATTTAATTTGACTTTCCTGTAGAGATTTTTTTGTTGATAAAGGTAGAAAAACTTATGAGGAATCTTGTATTACATTTTAAAATCTTAGATTTAAAAAGAAAAATGTGTAGGACTTCTCAACTCAAAATAATTTGCTAATATTCATCATTTGTCCGTATCTTGTCAAAATTTGAACTTTAAATGCTTATAAAAAAAAAACTATGACGAAGGATTTTTAGTATTTTTCAAATTTCATTGAAACAATATAGTAGGAGCCTTAGTATAATATAGTAATATGGTAGGATTTTCAAGCTTTTTCACAATGCAACAAATAAAGGTTTATTATTTTTATTTTATTATTATTAAATTTTTTTGTGTTCTGAAAAATAAAATTTGAACAAATAAAATTCTCAAAAGTTTTCAATCTTATCCTACAATCTACAATTTTATCTAATAATATGAAGCACGCGTGTTTTAAATTAAGAATATTTACTTCAAATTCAACAGAATAACAGAATAAATCTATATTTCTAAGCTCTTATGTATGTTTTCCCATCTTCCGAGAGTCGCCTGTGACACTTTCTGTTATTTTTTCTTTAAGTATTTTAAGTTAAAATGTTAACAACATTTATCAAATTGAATATTTACCAACTTTTTAATACCTAGTTAAAATTTATAAAATGTTGAACATTTACAGCTAAGGATGTAAAATGTAAAACAAGGATACTCATAAATAGTTCATACTGTAACCAAAAAATCTAAAAAATACATAAATACAGCCATATTTTACAGACATTATACAAAATGACATTTTAAAATATTTTTTTTTGTTTTTTTTTTTTTAAATTAATTTGACCTTCTGCAGAGGCTTGAAAAAAATAATATGTGTGGCTCGTGCAGGAATGCAATTTCAGTCTGGGACGTAATACAATCGTTCCGCGCACCTGAAATAGCTCACTTCCCGCCATTGGCACACAAATCACTATATTCTGTTAAAAGTTATCTCTTTGTGTTCTGAAAAATTAAATGTACCCACCGTCTATGGAACAATAATAAA
>NC_042495.1:24743656-24746135 GCF_005508785.2 Acyrthosiphon pisum
GATTTCACTACTTTGATAGGCCGACTCTTTTGGGAGGGAGTTTGGAACTTGGCCTTTTTTCACTGTTATGTTTTTGTTGGGGATTGTATTTACTATTTTATATACACAATGGAATTTTAAAATGTAAAATGTATTATACGTGTTTTATTTTTTAAAATTAATTTTATCTACACGAAACTGAAATAGCTCACTTTGCCATTCCCACACAATATACTATACGTATATTCTGTTTAAAGTTATCTCTTTGTGTTATGAAAAATTAAATTTACCCACCGTCTAAGGAACAATAATAAATTTTATTTCTATACGTTGTCTACCTAGTGTAGACTAAACACATAATAATTATAATATACAGTATACCGTACAGTAAAGTCAGAGAAGTTGCTTATACTTTCCCCCTTTATATTTTATAATCAACGGAGTCAAAACGGTAATATGTTATAAAAAAAATAAAGATGATATTATTTTCTATAACATACAACAAGGTATTATACCTGTATAGTGTATGGTACAAGCTTCAAGGTAATTATATTGATTTGTGGTATCTAATTTAGTATAATGTAGACAAAAATAGAACATTTAAAATACAGACCAAAGGACGTTACTCGATAATATTTTTTCTGTATATAGGTACAAAGAAAATCTATGAATCATAATTAATATGTTTTTGTTAAAATATGTTAATAAGTAACCATATAACAACGATACCTTACGAAAAATCATTACTAATATTATTAGAGCTGACTAGCTGAGATTAGAAACTACATAAAAAATATAAAATTTATCATTATAGATTAAGGAATACAAAATATGTTATAAAAACATTTGCAAATTACTGTTCAGATAGAAGCCCATAAACATTTTCTTTTCGTAGGCTAGACTTTACGTTAAATTTTAATACAAAAAACGATTCTTAGCGGATACGGTTTGTTAACCCATAGGATATTTTATATTATATTAATTATATTGTTATTACTTATTATTATAAAATGGTTGCCGGTTAAGTTGAGTTCATATTATTTGTTTATTATCATATTTGTATATTATACCTAATAATATATTACTTTTAAGTAGGTAATGAAGAACATTTTTAAATACCAAAATCACAAAACTAAAATCGCCTTCTTTCGTTTAAACATCTAATTTCAACCAAATTTAACATAAAATAACTATAACAAAATTAGTGATGTGAGTTTTTTTAAATTTACCATGTAACATTTTAGCGGTAAAGTAAATTTACAATTTACATTTTCTTACCGTTCAAACAGTTGAGTGACCACTTTATTTGTATGCTTTTGTATTTTTTATCGAGATATTAGGATTAAAATACAAATCTTGGTTTTTATAAAATGATAATGACTGATTTTTTTTTTTATTTTATATTTTACTATAATTAATAATTATTAATTGTCATTTTTAATAAATTGATTAAATACTAATGCTTTATTTTATATTTATCTTGCCTTCTTTACATAATATTGTGAAAAAATTCAATAGATGGGTACACTAAAAATTAAATTTTAATAAAAATTTACCACTTCTACCGAAAGTTTAGTAAACTTACACGGTAAATTACCAACAATTTTTTTATGTAGAATCCACATCACAAAACAAAACCATGATATTATATTTTCTATATTTTTTGGTTACATAATATTATTAATAACCCACTTACGTGGAACTTTGTTTTCAATTATACACAATTTGATTCAATGTAGGTACACACGTAAACTGCTTCAGGTGGGTATCCAAGTCTTAACGATGAACGTGATATCCACGCAATGTCGATATTAGTCTAAATATGGGAAATTTACTATGGTTTGCAAACACTAATATTGAATAATAACTATTTCTTATAATTTTAATGTTTCAAAAAATACTTTTGAAATTTACTTTGTTTACATTTTTCAATGAGAAAATTCTAGTTCTGCAGTTTCGGTGACTTTTTAGTTATCGTCTCTAAACATTGTCATCCATACATGTTTAATACGAAATAATCGCACGAATATTATATTTATAACTTTGGTCGGAGATTGTGTGTTTGAAGTATAAATTATAATACAATAGTATTAACTAAACGTCCAAGTCCGCGATTATCATATCTGCAAAGGTGGGCAAGTTAATGGAAATAATTAACTCAAGTTAAGTTAAGTTAAGAGGACACAAGATCAATAAGTTAAAATTTAACAGTTAACAAATTATATATTTAACTCGAAAAGTTACAAGTTAATATAGAAAAAAATATTAACTTAACTCAGTTTAAAAAAAGTAAACTATTTTTTTTTATTAGTATGCACATCACATAAAGAGTGAATGTGTCTTTCTAGTTTCTAATTTATAAATTATAAAAAACAATTTTATTAAACTTTTATCATAATATACACTGTATACCCTTTTACTTTTACTTTACTATTACTTACTATTTAAACTATACTCATCTAAAATTAATAATTTAACAAATATATTTTTTTTTATTGTC
>NC_042495.1:24748004-24749427 GCF_005508785.2 Acyrthosiphon pisum
AATAATAATTTATTCGAATAAAATATCATCTAAATAATCATCTAAATAAATTTTATTCGAATAACGCTACTCTATTTACAACTTCATAAAATATATAATATATACAAAATTATGTTACCAAGAAAAAGAACAGAAATGTTTGTGTATTGGATTATTTTTATTTTATACTACTGATATAGTAATATTTACGTAGAAACGAAAAATTTCAAAATGTTTTAACTTGATGGATTTTTTTAAAATCAACTGAAAAAAGCTAAGTAATTTCAACTGTAAATTAAACTAGTTAAGTTCATAAGTTGATTAGAAAATAAACTAACTATAGTCCGGCCCACGAGAGTCCATACGTAAACCGCGCATCGATACTGACGATAGGGATGCGCAAAAATATATCGATAATATCGAAATATCGATAATATCGAAATATCGATATTTTGAGAAATATATCGATATTTTCATATCGATATTTCATTTTCGATATTTTTTACGTATCGATATTTTTGTTCTGATATATTTTATACTAAGTCTCATATTCGTTGTAATTATTTTGAATTTGATTAGATTTTCATATTATAATTATATAATTATAATATGTCACGCCACCACCAACTATATGGCTAATGTGCCTTTAAGACGCCTAAATAATGTCGTCTGCCGAATTTTGGTTACAATTAATTATTATAATTGATGATAAAATTATATTTATGATAACAATTTTGATAAGAACAATATCGATATATCGTTGATTTTAGAGGAATATTATCGATTATCGATATTGTAAAAATCGATATATCGATATAGCGATATATCGATCTTGACATCGGTTTGCGCATCCCTAACTGACGATCGCGACAGCTGCCGGCCGAATTTTCTCCCACCATAGTGCTGTTCCCACCACTCGGCAACGTGAATACAGCGGGTCATAAAAACACGACTAACGACGGCTGTCGGCGATCGTTGCCGGCCGGTTTCCGATCGATAGATTCAGCGTATGGAAGGGGAACCGATGCGCAGCGACGGACGCAGTGTTGCCAGGTTTGGTGATTTTTCTCCAGATATGGTGATTTTCAAATCATTCTGGTGATTAGTGAAAAACTTTGAACATTATATGAAATCTAGTGATTTTTCATAATTTTTTTTACATTTTTATATTTACAAAATACGAAATCAGCAGCTCATAAATAAATAAATTGATCGTTCTCACAAATAAAGATAATACTAATCATGCTCATATAGGTGCAGACGACATAGACGTCCTTATACTAATATGGCACACGAGAACACAGATATCATAATCACAGTATCGTATAATTTTTCAATTTTATCTATGATAATGATATGATAATATAACATGTTTAATATCTATGAATATAAAAATATTTCCCGCATAAATTTAAATATATTTAAATCTTATATATTAACATAT
>NC_042495.1:24749527-24752381 GCF_005508785.2 Acyrthosiphon pisum
GGTACATAAGATAACAATATATATATGTACCAGGTACCTACCCATATAATATATTTATATACATAATTTACTTACACGCTTACCTATGTAAACTTATATAATCGCAGCGCACACAAACGAAAACACTTAAATCACGACAACAAATAATATAATATATATATAACGATATGGAGAGAAACGGAGGGGTATACACCATACACGGTATAAAGAAATAGGCGGGTAGTCCATTAAAATTTCATTGGTGTGGCGGGGGGCTGCGTTGTTTTTTTTAAAAAGCCCGAAAAAAAAATCCGAGAGAATAAATCGTCTTGTCGAAACGCAGACGGAATTTTTTCTCGGGGGGAGGGGGCTATTCGGGGGGTGTTTATATATATAGCCACAACCCCAAGCCTTCCTGCACCGCCATTTCCGCCCATCGTGCCTGTACACGCATGACATGTACAGTGTACACTATGGAGTGGCACTCAAAACAAAATTCAATTTTTTAGTTTTCTCATGTTCTCAATTTGTTTAATATACATACCTACAAGGTCAATTTATTATATTGTAAATATACGAAGTAATTTAATACATCTTGAGAGGTCGCTTCTCAATGAACTTAAATGTTATTTTATTTTGGTAATGTCAAATTGAATTGTTTTAAATCATATAAACAGCAACAAATAATAATTTTGTTATTAGATGACAAAACTATTATATTTTAATTAAAACATATAAATTACTTGATTTTCAATCGATCTAACTAATATTGTAAGAAAGATTTTTTAGCTCAGAAAATCCAGTCTGTGTTCTCGATAACTTGAAGAAGATATATGCTGTTGTTCTTCTTGATTGGTAAGAGTTCTATTAATTGACGTTATCTTTATACCCCTTCGTTTCTCAATAATATTCTCATATTATGGAGTATAATACGCAAAGTACAATTTTTGACAGAAAAATAATATTTTATAACAATAGTATTTTTTTCGCGTATTTTTGGCAGGGACGACGACTGACGAGACACGTTTTTAATGTACTATTCTAGGTAACCATATACATATGTATATAATAGGTGTAGGTGGGTACGTTTTATTTCTTCACGCACGAAACAGTAAATTACAAGCCCATTGTGTGAGCGCGAAAAGCTGCGCGTGTGCTGCAGCTTTATATTATTATATTTCATTATCCATTCGCGCGTGTATGGCCCGCCACCGACGCATGTCAACACAGTTCCGGATCCGTCTATTTAGCACAACCCGTTACGGAAATGGGATCCGACGAGTGTGCGTGCTGCGTATATGTGTGAGCCCACTCAATTATACAATCAATTGTCATCGCGACAATATCGTTTCCTCCCTCGAACGACCCTCTTTAATTTCTGTCGAGTTTTATTTTTTTTTTCCGCTCCTATATAATATCTTTTTCAACGATGTGCGCGATTTTTTTCCCCGCGGTCATTGTCTATTATGTGTACAAATGCCCCAATTTAGAAGTATTTTTTTTATTTTTTTTACGTGGGAAACGTGTCTCGATTTCAATATGTGCCGTCGTACCCCGCGCGGGACTGTTGTATATATAATTGGTCACGAGTCGTTGTCATAGTCCACCAGTAGATCGAAATCACGAACCGGTCGGTTTTGTGCGGACACAAAAGGAAAAAATGTATAATAACTCTTGAGATAATGGCAATTATAGATAAGGTATATACGCAAATTATTATGGTGCGTGACATTGTTTAATATCATCACCGCCTGTAATACATTAAAACACCTTTACGATTATAATATAATATATTATATATTATATTCTATGAACATTATGACATGGTGTTTCATCGATGTTTCAGAAAGATTCTGAAATTTAAAAACACTGGAAATATAAAATGCGGTTCGGAAGGGTCATTGGCTGACATTTTATAATTTATTATTATTTGGTTTTATTCGTTGTTATTTTTTTCAGAACAAATAATGTATTTGTTAATTTTAAACAATGAGTTTGATACATAATATTGAATTAAATTAATTTTTAAATGTAATGTAGGTATACATTTTAACGAATAGTTTAACGTGTGTTATAGTATCTTAACTTAATAATCGATGAAGTGTCTTACCTGATAATTAGGATATATAGGTTGGATTGGAATGATTAGATTATGGATTAGCATATTATAATTTTAATTTTACGTTTAACGATTTCACAGCAGTATTTTACCATTATATTATACTTGACCACATAATACCCTAGTTGCGAGGACGTTTAGGTTATCCTGACTTTATAATTTAATATTTGAATATTGATGCATATTCTATAACTATTCACTTCTGATCTGATATAAATACAAAATTAGACACCCTATATAGTTTTAGTTAATTTGTTTAAAAATTATCATACATATTACTTAACTATGTGTTTTAGTTGTTTAGTTGTATGTATAAAAAAAAGTTATGAGGTAGTTAACATAATATTATATAAAGAGCCATTTACGATCTACTTATGAGACCAATTTACCACAAATAATTCATAATATACATTGGTATAAAATATAAATCCGGAAATCATAAAATACTCGGAAAAATAACGTCTGTCGATTATTGTCGGGTGCTTGCAGGGAACAATAGAAATTAAAGGTTTCCGGTTTAGATATATGAATCAATCTAATCCTTACAGAGATCAGATACCACGATGCCGAAGACTAATCCTTTGGTATTGTTAAACATTTCCAATAAAGTATAAATAAAAAAAAAAATGTTGAGAGTTGAAAACCCTTTGATTATAATATATATATTCTATATAGGCATAATGTAATTTTCAGCACACCCATCAAAGCCATAATAAATATATTCCAGTTGTATTATTATTATATATCCGAGCTATT
>NC_042495.1:24752481-24756708 GCF_005508785.2 Acyrthosiphon pisum
GTGCATTTGATTTGAATCTCGTATATATCGAAAGCACTTTTATTATAAATACATAAGGTATGTACGCCTACCTACAATACTGGTATGATAAAATATGATGACATGTGAGGATTTCAAGGGATTTCATAAATATTTTTTTCTATGATTTTTTTACAAATCAAATGAATAAATATAATGCAAATATAATAGAATCTCATTTAAAAAAATATTAAACAAAATCGCATATAGGTTAGGTAAGGTTCGTATTTACCTAACTCCATATTATAGCTATTATACCTATAGGTGTAACTAGGGATTTTTTTTTTTTTTTTGGGGGGGGGGGCTAGAATTGTATCAGCAACACAGACCCTAAAAATTTATATTTCAAACTAAAATATGATTAAAAACTGTGAGGCTACGGATAAAACCGGGGACTAAAACCCTCAAATCTCTCTAATGGCGCCTATGCTCCATATATTATTTAAAAACAATTAAAGGACTCTAAATTAATGTGTATGTATATACCATGTATCTAATATGTAGCATTATCATTTAGTATTTACTACACACTTTAACCTGTACAGATTGTATAGCTTAGTGGAATAAAAATAAAAAATAATCAAAATAGTTTTAGAACGTTAGAGAATAAAAAGTTTTACCTATACAATCCACTAGATTTTAAACGATGTTATAATATTAATATTTAAGTAGGTACATAGACGTGTATGTGACAGTATGACAGTATTATGACTTGTGAGCCACACTCCTCCGCGAGATCGGTATTTTTATAGTCTTAACCTTATTTATCCTAATATAAGGTGTAACAGAAAAACTCGAAAAAAATTATGCTACTTAAACGTATGACAAAAATTGTTACAATTATATGATAAATAAATAATTTAAGAAATATACTCATGTCAGCAAATTCCCAAATAAAAATATTTAAAAAAAAGTTATTATACGTTCCAAATTCATTTAATCAAAAAAATATTGTTATTTTAAAAATTTTAAACTACTTGACTTAGATAAATGTTTTTAGTATCAAAACTCTTCTTATAATCTGATTCACAAATATTTTGAATATATCCAAAAAAATTTAAATCTAATTTTAAGTTTTTTATTTTCAGTGTTAAAAATAAAATAATTTTTTGTATAATATATGTGTAGCATAAGTGAATAGAAATTATATATAAAAAAAAATTTAAATATTGATTAGAACAAATGTTAGTTCAATCTGTTACACTCTGTATATTATATATAATATATAGACTGATATAGTACCTGAGTAGCGAGTATCTGTAGGAACGTGCACCCAACGAGTCGATCGATACAAGACAAACATACTCACTTAGGTACGCAAAACGCACAACACATCGTGACGTGACTCAACAAAATTAGTAGAAATGAAAAATAAACAAATTTTTGATTTCCCTATATCACACATAATATTATATTATGGACGTAATATAAGTCTGTTTTGTATTTACTTTCCCTTCTCGAGGTTTAAAAAACACACTCGTGCAGTATGGTATAATGTAGATATATGGTATTATATTATGTGATGGCTATACGGGATGATTCACTAATGCCGGGTTGCATTAAAAATGTATTAATTTAATGGTTCAATACAATTTAATGGACCAATCATGGGCTACTAAATCATGTTTAGGGTCCAATAGCTCACTATATTGATTTGTTAAATGCTTAATGATTATCTAGACAACCCGTTATAAACATGCTAACCCTAATTTTTTCTTATAATAATGAATTTACACTATCTATATACTGATTTTTAGAACTGTTGAGTATACTTATAACTCATAAGTTATGACCTTATTTTCAATTACTTAGATTGTTTTATATCATTTGACGGTTGTCATGTAACGATAAAATAAACGTACCATTTTCAAATGAAAATCAACATTTATTACTATATATTGTTAAGCCGATAATTTTTTCGAATTCGAATAAGTAATTTCTGAGTTATTAAAATGTATATACTAATTGGATAATAGCCCTAAAAAATGATTTTACGGAAATATTGAACAGACGAATAGATGTGTAAATATTTAATATTGGCTCTTGTATTTATTATACTCGGACAATTTTTACGACTTATAAAATGTTGATAGATTAATAATAGTTATATGAGCCCACATCTTTTGAGCCCTTTATCGTGGACCTAGATTATTCTAGAGTATACACAAGCTTGGTGAATCACCCTGTATACATCATAGGTGTGAATCGTATAGTATTTTTATGTACATGATATATATCCATCATAATATGGTGGCATGGTGCTATGTTACAGTATAATACAGAATCCGTCAGGCGTCCACATATATTATACGCGTATTAGTCTTTGAAGACAGACTCGGACTGATGCAAGGGGGAGGGGTGGCGCTTCCGACATTATGTATGGTGAATCATCGGGGTAATCTGCAAAGGCCGCATTTGTACATATTATTATATTCGGTAGTTGTGTCCCGAATCAAACGAATCGTGTCGTTAATGTCGGTCGGTTATGCATTCGTTGTGCACGCTGCAGTGTTTCGGCTCGAAAAAAAAAAACCCGTTCATTAATATTTAAAAGCTTTGAAGTATTTGCGAATCGTGATCATAA
Source organism: Acyrthosiphon pisum (assembly GCF_005508785.2). Classification (NCBI taxonomy): domain Eukaryota; kingdom Metazoa; phylum Arthropoda; class Insecta; order Hemiptera; family Aphididae; genus Acyrthosiphon; species Acyrthosiphon pisum. The sequence continues at coordinate 24,755,084 of NC_042495.1, forward strand.
TATACACGACCAGGAGAATTTACTTTATTTTTATACAAATATGTATTTCACTATTCAAATTAAATTAAATTTTACATTTTAACCGTTTAATTACTGTAACCATTGGTTTGTATAATCAATAGGTACTATAACAAATAATGTTTATAAGTTTTAATAACTCAATATTATAAAGTAGCGATGCAATCAATCCTAAGTCTGCAAACGGGAAATAATAATAATTATTGTTCTTAAAATTATCAATTAACCTAACCATATATTATACCTAGATACATAATAAAACAAAACATTGTTACTCACAATTGTATAGGCATAATATACATATAATATTAATCCCATATTATAATATAATATATGAAATATGCTTAAGACAGCATGTACTGTCTCAGTCTTACAAACATACTGCCATTCTAAAATAGAACAAACTAGATAAAATTATAAATTTATCAAGCAATTCGGAGAAATGCAAACCCACGTAGATCAATTAATATTACACATATCATTCTTTCCATGATATCGCAGCGTTTTTGGTTTTTTTCGGTGTAGATATCCTGTTAGTAAAATTTTTTTTTCCTTAGTCAAAAAGCTTTATAATTTAAGAAAAACTTCCTCGTGAGATTTTACACTGGTTAAAAAAAAACTGTCAATATACCTGAACAAAATAGGTACATAGAATTTCCACAAACCGCATTAATTAATTTTACACAATAGCGTGTTGACATATATCTATTAATAATATTATCAAATAAAAACCAAATAATATAATATGACATAACACACAATTTTATTCAAATTAATTAAGGTACATACCTATACAATTATTTACATATTATACAATTTATTTATTATACATTATCACACAATTTTATTTAAATTAATTTAGGTACATATTCAATTATTTACATATTATACAATTTATTTATTATACATTATTATACAGTTGCATAGCCATAATTTATAATTATAATTTAGATAGGTATACATTTTTACAAAACATTCCCCCTGTTTGGGGTTAAAATTAGATTACACCAACTTCAACTCATATAGGTAGTTATATATATATATAATATATAACTTATAGGTGAAAAATGTGCTAGCCGAGGGCAGCAGTAACCGCTAATATACATCAGTGATCACCACAGCGGATCTATGAAACAATTGATCGGGACAGAGTGATACAGTTTATATGGTTATTATATTATGATTATTTAGACACCGGGTTTTAGATGTCCCCTCCCCCCCCTCTTGTGTCGTCTGCGTTCGTAGCGAGTTTGCACCGCACTGTTTTGTAGTATTAAGTTTAATTAAACATTTCACTATTTTGTGAATGGTCGGATTATTGGTCGGATACATCATTACGACCAAAAAACAAAGTGAATTTTATGCAGATCGCGACGTGGAAAACAAAACTCACGGCGAAGAGCCGGCAGCCGCACAGCAAATAATTAAATACCGCACTCGGAAAACCTGCCCTAACTCGGTACAAACACTCGACATGGCGGACGTAAATGAATTCAGGCGGTTTGTCCGGGCGTCCGGTGAACACAACACGTGTCAGGCCGGATACAAAATAGTGAAAAGGTGCGACTTATTAGGTACTAGAAAGGAGTGCGTTGCGTACTCGCTAC
>NC_042495.1:24756758-24757912 GCF_005508785.2 Acyrthosiphon pisum
ACAGCGAAAAGTTGAAAACTGAAATGTAATAAAACTTATTAAGTATACAACTTATGCTTCGTTAAGTATAATGAATAATAACTGGAACTGTTGTTAAAGCACAGGGCTTTCGGTTACTTAAGTACAAATGTAATAAAGTAATAATCAAACCAAAAAGTACAGTTGTATATTTAATGTCAATTGTTTAATAAACTATATTGTAAGCATATTTGTCAAACAGATATTAATTAAAACAATAGGAGCGCAGTTTAAAATATGTTTAGTCATAACAAAAGAATGGTTCTGAAGCAGTGATCAACAGTTATACAAAATTAAACAGTTAAGTCAAATGACAAAAGGGAAAACTAATAAGTGAAATAAAAGTGTTGTGAAGAGAGACATGTACACATATATCAAACTTTTGTTTGTAAGTGAAAGTAAAACAAAATATTAGTTTAAGGCAATCATTAAAAATCATAACATGTAAGTTTAACGTTTAAAGTCTGACTCTATGTCGAGCCATAATCAATGAACGGGTTAAAATTAATAGGTACATAATCACAGTCCATAAGTAGTAATTAACAGTTACACATTAAATAGTTAAGTAAAAATAAAAGTGTTCTGTTGAGGTATTAGGTATACGTCATGATCCTCAACAAAAATAATAATCAAATGAACAAATACCTAACTGTTTAGTTAGTTTAGGTTTGAGCACGTGTAAATCAAGGTAATAAAATGCAATGTGTGAGTGATAGTAAAAAAACCAGGGGCGGACTGGCCAGGTGTGCTAGTGTGCCGTAGCACACCGGGCCGGCTTATACGTGTGGGCCGGGCCGTCGGGGCATTTGAAATTGTGCATATTTTACGATATTACCAATACATTTATTTAAATTTATTTTTAAGTACGAAACAGTAAAAATTAAAAAAAACACTGCTATTAGTTGGTACAATGCTACAATAATTTCATAGTCGAACCATAAGTTTATAATAATAATAATTGTATGAGCATATTAGGTATGTTGTACCTATAGTGTATTATAATTCTTTAAGCAACAATTTTAAAAATCAGTTTCATTCAGAAAAATGGTTAAACACTTTATCTGATTTGGTTGGTACATCGACCGCCAGAAAGTGATTGCTAAACTACATTATCCATCATTTGCAATATTTATAAA
>NC_042495.1:24759321-24761919 GCF_005508785.2 Acyrthosiphon pisum
AAATAGTATACGGTCATATCATTATGCAATTTAGTTTTCAGACTTTAATAAAATAACATAAAGTTCTTATTAATACCTATTGTATTATTTAGAATATGTAGCAGTATTTGTATGCTACACTAAATTTATATAAATAACTCACCTAAAATCTGTAATAAATCAAGTACCTATTACATAGTATTTTAATAATTTATATACCACATAATCGAGCCTATGTCTAACGATTTAGGTGCGTTGCTCACTAAAGCATATTATTAAAGCACAATATGTAGATATTATAGCAATGGCTGTGGATGTCAATTAAATATTGTTATTTATCAATTGTCAATTTATTAATTTGATTTTATGCTCATGATTAAACCTACCTATAGTATACATTAATAATAATATATTGTAATACACTCCATAAACCTACCTACATAAGTAACATCAAACAGCTAGCATATATCATTATAAACTTTAACTACCAGACTTTTCTGAAATATATGTAGTATAAGTAAAATTAGTTTATTAATATTGTATTACCTCAACCAATTAACTCACCTTAAAACTGTAATATATTAGGTACTACATAGTAGGTTAGTTATATTCAAGTGTAAAAGAACCATTCCATATAATCCACCAGCACTTGTAAGATAATAATCAAGTGTTAATTTATTATTTAATAAATAGTTAATTTCATATAATACCCAATCCTACCTACATAAGTTATGTCAAATAGTATACGGTCATATCATTATGCAATTTAGTTTTCAGACTTTAATTAAATACATAAAGTTCTTATTAATACCTATTGTATTATTTAGAATATGTAGCAGTATTTGTATGCGACACTAAATTTATATGAATAACTAACCTAAAATCTGTAATATATCAAGTTCCTATTAGTTCCTATATAGTAGGTATGTTAATAATTTATATACCACATAATCGAGCCTATGTCTAATGATTTGCTCAATAAAGCATATTATTAAAGCATAATATGTAGATATTATAGCAATGGCTTTGGATATCAATTAAATATTGTTATTTATCAATTGTCAATTTATTAATTTGATTTCATGCTCATGATTAAACCTACCTATAGTACACTCCATAAGCCTACCTACATAAGTAACATCAAACAGCTAGCATATCATTATAAACTTTAACTACCAGACTTTTCTGAAATATATGTAGTATAAGTAAAATTAGTTTATTAATATTGTATTACCTCAACCAATTAACTCACCTTAAAATTAATATATTAGGTACTACATAGTAGTTTAGTTATATTCAAGTATAAAATAACCGTTCCATATAATCCAACCCATGTATAAAATGTATCAAATTTATTATTTATTAAATATTTTATTTCATATAATACTCTCATAATTAAACCTATATAGCAAATAATATACAGTCATATCATTATAAAATTTAATCGCCAGTCTTTATAAATAATTTATTTATTGTTTAGGATCTGCAGGAATATTTTAACATAACCAAATGTGACTCACCTAAAAACAGTAATATAATATCAAGTACCTACCTACTATATAGTATAATATTTAATATTTAGTATTTACTAATATTTAATATCGAGCCCATGTCTCTAATGTAGATAGTATTAAATACCTATTAGATCAATTAAATAGTGTTATTTATTAATTTGATTTTATGTATGTTCATATTATAAAATCATACCTATGGCATAGCTAATAACTCATAATATTTATACATTTATTTATTATAACATGCAAGTACCTACCTACAGGCTACAGACTGTGACTATATCGTGTATATTTATACCAAATCAAATATATAAATACGGCGCGACCGAATGGGCGAAAGGACAAAAGGCAGTAAAATATAAAATAATAAAGCAGCTTGAAAAAATGACTGTATATAGTAATAACGGCACCGTCAGATCACCAATTTCCGCAGCGGAACTCGACTCATAAATTTGGCGGGGAACGCTAAAAGGTCGCGACGGGGCCGTACGAAGTCCGTAGAGGCGGTAATAATCGAATTTTGAAAAAAAAAACGGAAAGTTTTCGTTAAATACGATAACGGCGGAAGTGATAGCGAAATGTAAATACCGAAAAAAAAAACCGCGGAAAAAAATTTCCAATTCAACACGGCCGCCGCAAATTAATCCGAATCGCGGCAACCGGTATCGAAACTGCGATTCCCGGGTCAACCCTACCTACGCCTAACCGACCTGCCTACCTACTGAGTTGAAAAGTGAAGTCAAATCAACGATTCTTAAGCCGTTTCGAGGACCGGCGAATTACGAACGCGATTCGCACGTCCGCTTCGGGCGTCGTAGCGGCCGATCTCACCGCGTCGGACAGCGGACGACGAATCGAACGACCTCGGACGTCGAAAACGCGATATTCGCGAAAAAAAATTAACGTCCCGACGCATATTATATTTGTGCCTGTAAATAGCGATACCTACTCCACAGCGACGTCGCGGGCCGTCCGCTTTCCACGACTCCGCGCGGCCTATAAATTTAGAGGGGAACGCGAATAAGTCTTCGACGGGGCCATGCGAGGTCCGTAAAGGCGGTGAAACTCTAATTTTTAAAAAAAAAATCAGACATTGTCGTCAAAT
>NC_042495.1:24761969-24767600 GCF_005508785.2 Acyrthosiphon pisum
GGGTACAAAACTATGCGACAGTAACGCACTCGAGCGGAGTACATATACAAGTGACAGTATTATTTATATTATTGAATCTTGAATCTTATGATTCAACAAGTACATTGTATTTATTAATGTAGTATTTTGATTCTTAGAGAAGTTGTTGGCGGCAAAGAATTCCTCTCTTTATCATCAGAACAAGTGGTTAAGTTGATCTCCATTGAAAGACATCCAGTATCATCTGAAGAAATAGTAGGCTAGGTAACTAAAATTGATTATTGTTATATTTTATTATTGATGAAGGAAAAGTTCAGTAACCCTTTAATATGTAATATTAAGTAGTCTAATTAATTTATGAGTATATTTTTTGTTTTAGGTATTTGAATGTGTAATTCGTTGGGTAATATATGATTTGGGTTCGAGAAGATGCATTTTACCCCAATTGCTGGAGTATGTATAGGATTACTATAATTAACATCGAAGGATTACATATTAAAAAAAAGTAGTTGAGGAACCTCTTATTAATAATTGTCTCAAATGTAAGTTTTCTCTTATATATGCTTTCATTGTGAATTATTTTCATTTTATACATATAATTATTATTTTAAAGGTTATCATTATGTATTGGAGGCATTAAATACACTCAAATCAGAAGACCATATTCCACAAAGCATCCAGAATAAACCCAGACATGGAGAAAAAGTATGATTCTGTATAATTTATTTATCTTTCCAATGCATTTAATAATTTAATTATAACAGCACATATTAACTGTTGGTGGACATAAGTTGAAGGAAATGACAGTATAGAATTGTTCGATACACGTACGAACTATGGCATTAGGACCGAAATTGATTACTAACCATAGAAGATTATCGTTAATTACGACCAAGAGTATGTCTCCTATGGTTGGTAATTAATGTTGGTCCTAAGTCTGGTCGTAATCATGAACTAAGAAGATATGGACTGGTCACGTGTACCCAAACACCGGCCAGGAAATGTTATGGGTACAAAACTATGCGACAGTAACGCACTCGAGCGGAGTACATATACAAGTTGACAGTATTATTTATATTATTTGAATCTTGAATCTTATGATTCAACAAGTACATTGTATTTATTAATGTAGTATTTTGATTCTTAGAGAAGTTGTTGGCGGCAAAGAATTCCTCTCTTTATCATCAGAACAAGTGGTTAAGTTGATCTCCATTGAAAGACATCCAGTATCATCTGAAGAAATAGTAGGCTAGGTAACTAAAATTGATTATTGTTATATTTTATTATTGATGAAGGAAAAGTTCAGTAACCCTTTAATATGTAATATTAAGTAGTCTAATTAATTTATGAGTATATTTTTTGTTTTAGGTATTTGAATGTGTAATTCGTTGGGTAATATATGATTTGGGTTCGAGAAGATGCATTTTACCCCAATTGCTGGAGTATGTATAGGATTACTATAATTAACATCGAAGGATTACATATTAAAAAAAAGTAGTTGAGGAACCTCTTATTAATAATTGTCTCAAATGTAAGTTTTCTCTTATATATGCTTTCATTGTGAATTATTTTCATTTTATACATATAATTATTATTTTAAAGGTTATAATTATGCATCTGAATATGTATTAAATACACTCAAATCAGAAGAACTTTTTCCACAAAGCACCAGGAATAAACCCAGACATGTAGAAAAAGTATGATTCTGTATAATTTATTTATCTTTCCAATGCATTTAATAATTTAATTATAACAGCACATATTAACTGTTGGTGGACATAAGTTGAAGGAAATGACAGTATAGAATTGTTCGATACACGTACGAACTATGGCATTAGGACCGAAATTGATTACTAACCATAGAAGATTATCGTTAATTACGACCAAGAGTATGTCTCCTATGGTTGGTAATTAATGTTGGTCCTAAGTCTGGTCGTAATCATGAACTAAGAAGATATGGACTGGTCACGTGTACCCAAACACCGGCCAGGAAATGTTATGGGTACAAAACTATGCGACAGTAACGCACTCGAGCGGAGTACATATACAAGTTGACAGTATTATTTATATTATTTGAATCTTGAATCTTATGATTCAACAAGTACATTGTATTTATTAATGTAGTATTTTGATTCTTAGAGAAGTTGTTGGCGGCAAAGAATTCCTCTCTTTATCATCAGAACAAGTGGTTAAGTTGATCTCCATTGAAAGACTTCCAGTATCATCTGAAGAAATAGTAGGCTAGGTAACTAAAATTGATTATTGTTATATTTTATTATTGATGAAGGAAAAGTTCAGTAACCCTTTAATATGTAATATTAAGTAGTCTAATTAATTTATGAGTATATTTTTTGTTTTAGGTATTTGAATGTGTAATTCGTTGGGTAACATATGATTTGGGTTCGAGAAGATGCATTTTACCCCAATTGCTGGAGCATTTATAGGATTACTATAATTAACATTGAAGGATTACATATTAAAAAAAAGTAGTTGAGGAACCTCTTATTAATAATTGTCTCAAATGTAAGTTTTCTCTTATATATGCTTTCATTGTGAATTATTTTCATTTTATACATATAATTATTATTTTAAAGGTTATAATTATGCATCTGAATATGTATTAAATACACTTAAATCAGAAGAACTTTTTCCACAAAGCACCAGGAATAAACCCAGACATGGAGAAAAAGTATGATTCTGTATAATTTATTTATCTTTCCAATGCATTTAATAATTTAATTATAACAGCACATATTAACTGTTGGTGGACATAAGTTGAAGGAAATGACAGTATAGTATTGTTCGATACACGTACGAACTATGGCATTAGGACCGAAATTGATTACTAACCATAGAAGATTATCGTTAATTACGACAAAGAGTATGTCTCCTATGGTTGGTAATTAATGTTGGTCCTAAGTCTGGTCGTAATCATGAACTAAGAAGATATGGACTGGTCACGTGTACCCAAACACCGGCCAGGAAATGTTATGGGTACAAAACTATACGACAGTAACGCACTCGAGCGGAGTACATATACAAGTTGACAGTATTATTTATATTATTTGAATCTTGAATCTTATGATTCAACAAGTACATTGTATTTATTAATGTAGTATTTTGATTCTTAGAGAAGTTGTTGGCGGCAAAGAATTCCTCTCTTTATCATCAGAACAAGTGGTTAAGTTGATCTCCATTGAAAGACTTCCAGTATCATCTGAAGAAATAGTAGGCTAGGTAACTAAAATTGATTATTGTTATATTTTATTATTGATGAAGGAAAAATTCAGTAACCCTTTAATATGTAATATTAAGTAGTCTAATTAATTTATGAGTATATTTTTTGTTTTAGGTATTTGAATGTGTAATTCGTTGGGTAACATATGATTTGGGTTCGAGAAGATGCATTTTACCCCAATTGCTGGAGTATGTATAGGATTACTATAATTAACATCGAAGGATTACATATTAAAAAAAAGTAGTTGAGGAACCTCTTATTAATAATTGTCTCAAATGTAAGTTTTCTCTTATATATGCTTTCATTGTGAATTATTTTCATTTTATACATATAATTATTATTTTAAAGGTTATAATTATGCATCTGAATATGTATTAAATACACTTAAATCAGAAGAACTTTTTCCACAAAGCACCAGGAATAAACCCAGACATGGAGAAAAAGTATGATTCTGTATAATTTATTTATCTTTCCAATGCATTTAATAATTTAATTATAACAGCACATATTAACTGTTGGTGGACATAAGTTGAAGGAAATGACAGTATAGAATTGTTCGATACACGTACGAACTATGGCATTAGGACCGAAATTGATTACTAACCATAGAAGATTATCGTTAATTACGACAAAGAGTATGTCTCCTATGGTTGGTAATTAATGTTGGTCCTAAGTCTGGTCGTAATCATGAACTAAGAAGATATGGACTGGTCACGTGTACCCAAACACCGGCCAGGAAATGTTATGGGTACAAAACTATACGACAGTAACGCACTCGAGCGGAGTACATATACAAGTTGACAGTATTATTTATATTATTTGAATCTTGAATCTTATGATTCAACAAGTACATTGTATTTATTAATGTAGTATTTTGATTCTTAGAGAAGTTGTTGGCGGCAAAGAATTCCTCTCTTTATCATCAGAACAAGTGGTTAAGTTGATCTCCATTGAAAGACTTCCAGTATCATCTGAAGAAATAGTAGGCTAGGTAACTAAAATTGATTATTGTTATATTTTATTATTGATGAAGGAAAAGTTCAGTAACCCTTTAATATGTAATATTAAGTAGTCTAATTAATTTATGAGTATATTTTTTGTTTTAAGTATTTGAATATGTAATTCGTTGGGTAACATATGATTTGGGTTCGAGAAGATGCATTTTACCCCAATTGCTGGAGTATGTATAGGATTACTATAATTAACATCGAAAGATTACATATTAAAAAAAAGTAGTTGAGGAACCTCTTATTAAGAATTGTCTCAAATGTAAGTTTTCTCTTATATATGCTTTCATTGTGAATTATTTTCATTTTATACATATAATTATTATTTTAAAGGTTATAATTATGCATCTGAATATTATGTATTAAATACACTCAAATCAGAAGAACTTTTTCCACAAAGCACCAGGAATAAACCCAGACATGGAGAAAAAGTATGATTCTGTATAATTTATTTATCTTTCCAATGCATTTAATAATTTAATTATAACAGCACATATTAACTGTTGGTGGACATAAGTTGAAGGAAATGACAGTATAGAATTGTTCGATACACGTACGAACTATGGCATTAGGACCGAAATTGATTACTAACCATAGAAGATTATCGTTAATTACGACCAAGAGTATGTCTCCTATGGTTGGTAATTAATGTTGGTCCTAAGTCTGGTCGTAATCATGAACTAAGAAGATATGGACTGGTCACGTGTACCCAAACACCGGCCAGGAAATGTTATGGGTACAAAACTATGCGACAGTAACGCACTCGAGCGGAGTACATATACAAGTTGACAGTATTATTTATATTATTTGAATCTTGAATCTTATGATTCAACAAGTACATTGTATTTATTAATGTAGTATTTTGATTCTTAGAGAAGTTGTTGGCGGCAAAGAATTCCTCTCTTTATCATCAGAACAAGTGGTTAAGTTGATCTCCAATGAAAGACATCCAGTATCATCTGAAGAAATAGTAGGCTAGGTAACTAAAATTGATTATTGTTATATTTTATTATTGATGAAGGAAAAATTCAGTAACCCTTTAATACAGGGCTTAAATTCTAAAATAAAATATCGTTTTTCCGTTTTTGGGTATTTAAACGTTATACAATTTTAGTGTTTAACGTTATTGTACTTTATAACGTTATACAATTTTAATGTTTAACGTTATTTTATGTTTAAACGTTATTTGATTTTTTCCGTTTAACGTTATTCAGTTTTTAAACGTTATTTTAATTTTTCGTTTTTGTTAAACGTTATAATTTAAAAATAAATAAGGAATTGTTTTTTTTTTATAATAAATTCTACTGTTATTTGTGCCATAATTATCCACACTGTTAGTAAAATTAGTAGAATTTCGTTGGCCAGGGTTACATTACCTTATTTTTTTATCTTCCTAGAGTTTTTAGC
>NC_042495.1:24767650-24778308 GCF_005508785.2 Acyrthosiphon pisum
AGCCAATTGAAGTTTTAACTTTATATAATAAACCTTAAATACCTAAAATGCTTGATTTCTCGCTACGCTCACTCGGACATTAAAATCGAAAATATCCCCCTATTTGCTGTGTAAACCACCACTGGGCCACAACTGGGCCCGCTTGGAGACGTGACATTTATAAGTTATCAAACGTATTATATACTAACTTTGAAGTGTCATAACTTCGAAACTAAGTCTGAGCCCCAAATTCTGACTTCACCATCGTCTTCAGCGTACTTAACTACATAAGTATCAAAAAAAAAAAATGCAAAAAAAAAGGTGTCCTTGAAAGTAGAAATATACCAGAAAAACTATTTAACAAACCATATTATGTGTCTGGAATTTTTATTTTTGCAAATTAGCAAATTTTAACTTAACATTAAGTTAAGTTACTTTTTTTTTTAAATATAACTTTTAACTTAACGAGTTAACGAAAAAAATACGAGTAACTTTCTGAACTTAACTTAATTATTTTAAAATAACTTAACTTCACGAGTTAAAAAAAATCGTCAACTTGCCCAGTCTTGGGTATATATTTAAACAAAGAATAATAACCATAATAGTTGTTTTGTTATAATTTAAAAATATTATACCTGGGCAGATGAAACTTTTAAAATATATTAGAACTTATTATAACTATTTATGACATTTCCAATTGCAATATTTTCGGCAAAAACTAATTTATCCTTCAACTGTATCTACTACTACTAATGCCCAATAGCGAAAGTGGAAATACAAATTATACGTTTATCACTATTATACCCAGTGTTGTAAAAAATACTTATAAAATAAAGTATTTAAAATACTACCCAAATACTATCTATAGAAAAGTATTTGAGTATTACTATATATTAGTATTATAAATAATTTTCAAATACAAAACAAAAAAATCAATTTAATTTTGAATCATTCATAATATATTATATTAATCGAACATTTGAGTGTTGCATTTTCAGAACATTGTTTGTTCAAAATTTTTTTCCGTAATAATATTTTTGTATAGCAGAATCAGTAATCAGTCAATATCAATGTGCATGTTATACAATATCATATTATTTATAGCCTATATAATTAAAAGTACCTACGTCCAACGCTCGTACCCATATAATATGTTGTCTCCGTACGGCCGTTCGTGTACGACAAACCTAATGTTCATATTTATATTTTTATATTTCGCTATAATATTATAGTATATTGGTAGGTACCGAAAACGTACCGCTGCGATCGTCGTCGAGTGTCGACAATAAACGGTCGGTCTCTCGGAGTAAAAAATATTTGGTTAAGCTATTAATAGACGAAAACTAAAACCAATATAGAATTGTTCATAAATAATAAATATATATAATATAATTATGACATTATTATTATTTGACAATGAATAAAGAATTAAAGGAATAAAAAAAGTATTCAATAAAATAGTATTCAATAGTAAAAAAATGTATTTAAAATACGCCGTTCAAATACTTCAAAAATAAAAGTATTTTAAAAAGTATTCAATACAGAAAAAAGTATTTTTTATTTTTTAGAGCACTACTTTTCATCGTATAAAATAAATATAAGAAACATATTTAATATTTCAAAAAAAAAAAAGTGATTAATCTTTAGCATTGTAAAATGTAAATGAAAATAAATAAAAGTCTATTTTTAATAAGAAGAATTGACAACTTTGGATTACTATCAATATAGTAAGCGATCTTACATCTTCTTTAAACCTTGATGACATAATAAGTGAATTTGCTTTAAAAAAAAGCAAGAAAAGTAATATTATAAGATAGCTCATTAATTATTTTTATTATAAAAATAAAAATGTATTGTCTATTACAGTTAATAAATAGTATAAAAAAAAGAAATGTTTAATTTTGTTTTCAATATCAATAATAAATATATATATAGGTAATATATTAATTAATAAATAATAGGTACAAGAAATCTGTAGCCTGTAGAAATAATAAATGTATAACTTTATAATTACGTTTGTGAAAATGTATTAATATAAATAATTATTTTGTTTTATACAACTCGTTTTTATTTTTTGGGAGGGGGGGGGAGCTTAAACGCTACTGTTGTCAAGGGGCCACGTTTTTATTTAGCATAAGGCCACAAAATGCCTAAATCAGGCCGTGCGATAGAACTGTTCAAAATGTTTTTGTTAAATTTTTTTCAATTTTTTTTATAATGTTTTTTAGTATAATATTTATAAAATTTTCATTATTTTACTGTAGCTTACCTATTATACAGAAAACCCAGCAATTGTATGGGTACTTCCAAGCCTGGATTAAGATATTTTGAGGCCCCATGTACGAAAAAAAAAATAATGTATATATTATTATTTAATATTAGGTAAATACCTGTTATAATATATAGGTATATATAGGTATTAAGTACGTCACAATAATTATAATGTATCAATTTATTTATAAATTATAATTTACAAGCTCTTAACCTCGCTAAAAGATTATCGATTTTTTCCAGGTTATTTATGCACTTTGTTATAACTATAACGAAAAAAGAAATGGACAGATCTGAGGCCCCTAAATAAATTCTAACTATCGAGGCCCGGGGGACATGGCACCCCCTGGACCCTCCCACCCATTAAACCAGACTTGGGTACATCACACAGTTTGTTCTAAGAAATCGTTTAACGCCAGCCCTGTATATATATATATATATATATATATATTATAGGTGTATCATATACCTATTTATAATATCATTTAGGTATGGAATCGCGAGGGGGGGGGGGCACAGTGAGACTTCACTTAATCTGTGGTGAGACGTTGGTTCATAAACATACAAAAACTGTACGTGAAATTGTACGTGTTTGGCAGTGTACACGCCGGATAAAAGAGAAATAAAATCAAATGGTCCGTACCGATGTGCAACGATACGAAACGGTTTAATTCTGATAACGCGGATCTTGTTTGTCAACGTTTCCCTCGATTTACAATATCATTATGTTATCAAAACGAAAAAATACATCGTCGTCCGTCCGGTTTGATTTTTCGCGTCGGTGATTTAACGCACCGTTTCATACTGTCGTGTAATTTATTTTAAAGGTATGTATGTTTTATTATTTCATTACATCATTATTAGTCGAAAGAAAACAATGCGTCAAATATTCTGAGCTATATTTACTCGTGTAAGACTCTAGGTAGGTATTTTTTATTAAATATTTAACTTGAAATGTTTACGTGAGGCAATTAATACGCGACGGGGCACAATGAGACGTCATATTTTTCTTGTCTTGTACTCTTTGAGAGCCGTTTGTATTGGTCGTCGGCCGGTCAAGTATCGGTTAACACTGACCCGCAGAATTCCAACGGTAATATTATTGGAGTTCTGTCGTTTAGTGTTATCAGACATTGTAGGAATGGCCCTTAATGTTAAATTTTATTTATAAATAGAGAATAGTAAGTTATTAATACAGTAAAAGCCGCTAATTAGGAACACGGACAATAATTGATGCAATAGTGTTATTGAAACAAAATGTCTGGGGATGGACCGACCATGTTTTAGAACATTGAAAATAAATCGATTATTGGAACATCACATCAGTTATTTGAAACAATAAGGTGAAGGTCAGAGTTGACATATACACCAGGTATCTGGCGATAATCAATGTAATTTAATTATTGCTGTAGCTTAGTTTACTTTTACTGTACTCTATCGTAAGTGCAGTACCCATATAAGAATGCTCTTTCCTGTACGGTTTGTAGTTCAGTTTTGGCGTGCGTACGTAAGGCCAAAAGTGTTTCGTATTTCTTAAAATCTAAAAATGTCTAAACTCCAACATCTGTCTAACCTATACGTTTGAAATAGAAGTCCGAGTTATTTAAGTCATATGATGTGCTTTTTTCTTCATATTTAACGCGCAACAATGGAAAATGAAAGTGGCAGTATGAAATGAAAAAGAGCTGGAAAGGAAGAATTTGTAGAGAAAGTGTTTAAGGAATGGGTCTTACAAGTGAGGAAAAAAGATGCCCGTATCAATGGTCCACTTTTACGACAAAAAGCAGTAGGGGGAAAAACAGAAAATGATGGTTACTTTATGAAAATTATTTTTTTCTGATTTAAAAAAAACAATATTTTAAAATTATTAAAAATACACTAAATATGACTCATAGAAAATTAGTGTCTCAATGTGCCTCCCTTTTCACTATACATTCTAAAACAAAAAAACTATATCAATTATTTTTTCAGGCTCTCAAAGTCTCAACACTAGTCTGGGTGTAACAATATCAAAAAGACTATTCAAATTAATTTTAATACAATAACTTATTTACAATTTCTGATTTTAAGTAAACTCCTTTAAAGGAACGAACTTATTATTAGATACGTACGACGTACCTACCTATATAGGATTCAACAATATTTTACTAAAAATATATTGTACAAACTATCTAAAAACAATATCATGTTAGTAACGGTGTACAAAAATTATTATTTTAGAATCATTGCGTTTTATCTTGCAAAATTTCTTCTAGATATTATTTTTTTCTGATTTCAATCTAAAATAATGTTTTGATTTTATTATTTTTTCATAGAGGATTGTCAACGATATTTATTGATAATTATAATTGATTCTGAAATGTATTTTTTAGCTTAGAGGCATTCATACCTTGACTTAATATACAATTCACAATGGAAAATACAAATTAAATACCAGAATCCAGAAAATTCAAATTATATAAAAAATCATCTTTTGTAGATGTGTATGAAGGTTTTGAATCATTGAACAAGTAAGTGGTTAGTCATTTAATTTCCTAAATAAATATTAATAATGATTTTTTGTCTTTAGTGATATGATTTTTTGTTATATTAAACTAAAACGGATTATCAAAAAATAATAACTGCACATAAAGTGGTTTTATCAGCAGCTAGTCCGTATTTCCATGCCATGTTCTCAAATTTTTCAGAAAAGAATCATGATCTGGTGGCATTAAGGCAGATAGATTACACTGCTTACTGCTCTTAGTGAACTTTATTTATTCTGGGCAAATTGTGATCACTGAAGAAAACATCCAGGTTATAATAGATAAAGTTTGATTTTACTGTAGAAAACTAAATTATTTAAATTGTATGTTGTTTATATCTTAAGGTCATATTACCAACTGCTGAAGGAACAAGTTGAAGGAAATGACAGCTTAGAATTGTTCGATACACATACGAACTATGGCATTTAGGACCGAAATTGATTACTAACCATAGAAGATTATCGTTAATTACGACCAAGAGTATGTCTCCTATGGTTGGTAATTAATGTTGGTCCTAAGTCTGGTCGTAATCATGAACTAAGAAGATATGGACTGGTCACGTGTACCCAAACACCGGCCAGGAAATGTTATGGGTACAAAACTATGCGACAGTAACGCACTCGAGCGGAGTACATATACAAGTTGACAGTATTATTTATATTATTTGAATCTTGAATCTTATGATTCAACAAGTACATTGTATTTATTAATGTAGTATTTTGATTCTTAGAGAAGTTGTTGGCGGCAAAGAATTCCTCTCTTTATCATCAGAACAAGTGGTTAAGTTGATCTCCATTGAAAGACTTCCAGTATCATCTGAAGAAATAGTAGGCTAGGTAACTAAAATTGATTATTGTTATATTTTATTATTGATGAAGGAAAAATTCAGTAACCCTTTAATATGTAATATTAAGTAGTCTAATTAATTTATGAGTATATTTTTTGTTTTAGGTATTTGAATGTGTAATTCGTTGGGTAACATATGATTTGGGTTCGAGAAGATGCATTTTACCCCAATTGCTGGAGTATGTATAGGATTACTATAATTAACATCGAAGGATTACATATTAAAAAAAAGTAGTTGAGGAACCTCTTATTAATAATTGTCTCAAATGTAAGTTTTCTCTTATATATGCTTTCATTGTGAATTATTTTTATTTTAGATATAAAATTATTATTATGAAGGTTATCATCATATATTTGAGGCATTATATACAATCAACTCAGAAGAGCTTATCCCGCAAAGCATCCAGAATACACCCAGACATGGCGAAAAAGTATGATTCTGTATTATTTTTTTATCTTTCCAATTTATTTAATGATTTAATTACACCAGGTTATATTAGTCGTTGGTGGAATTGAGTCTGAAACCAGTAATAATTTAGAATGGCTTGATCCAAGACCGGACCAATGGCATTTTGGTCCAGAATTGATTACAGACCGATGTCAAAATAGTCTAGTTGTAATTAACGATAATTTTGTATTTGATGTGGGTGCTAGTGCTATTGATTTAGCACCTCTTCGGACTGTTTATGTGCTTGATTTATCTTCAGAATTACCTTGTTGGCAACAATGTAACGACATGTTAGTTGAAAGACAATTTTTAGGCGTAGGTGTCATTAATAATAATATCTATGCCGTAAGTAATGTTGAATCATAATTTATTAGCTAAATCGTTATTTCTATTAAAAAGCTTGTACCTATAAATTATACATTTAATTTAAGATAGGAAGATACAATGATACAGATGGTGATTTAAAAAGTGCAGAAATCTTCTAATACTCTTCAATACTCAAGCATGGCATATGATATCAAGTATGTCTACTACAAGATCTTTATTTGCGGTTGGGGTCCTGAATGATCTTTTATATGTGGTGAATTAATATTTTTTTTTTGATTTTATTTTTGTATTATATTTGTTATATTAAAAATATTCTTAATTTTATGCTTTTTTGTACTTGTGTAATATTAAAAATAAAAATATTTAGTTTATTCAACTTCATATAAATATGTTTTCAACCACTTTCATTGAAAATGCTATGCAATAATATTTTATACTGGGATTTTTTTTCGTTTTTTTAAGCGTGAGGAATTTTTAATTATTTGTAGTAAGTAAACGTTGTAGGTAGGAGGTTATAATCAATCAAGACATGCTGTAGACACTGTTGAATGTTATAATCCCAGTATGGATATGTGGAGTCCAGTTGCAAACTTACGTGTATGTCGCTTTTGTGCCTGTGTAGAAGTTTTAAATGGTGTACTGTATGCTGTAGGTGGCCATGATGGATCTGACCACCTGAGTAGTGTTGAAGCATACACACCAAGTACAGAAGTTTGGACTTCTATTTCAGACATACTTATGCCTCAAAAATATGCAGGTAACTTCTAGTAGAATAAATATAAACTATTTTTTGAAATTTTTTTTTTAATATTTCAAATTAAATAAATTTTTCTCTATATAAGAAGTTGCATTAGATGGTTTATTGTATGTCGTCGGTGGAATAAATGAAAATTCAATTTATGATTCTGTAGAATGTTACAACCCAAACACCAATACTTGGGCCATGGTCACAGCGAAATGGAATATTACGCGGATTATGCCCGGAGTAGTAACCATTAATAGACCACTACATTTTACAACTTATGAGCATTTATGATTTCTTTTTTGATACAATATATAAATGTTTTCATGTATCTTACAATATGTATAGAATATGCATTTTTTTATATGCATTTTTACCTATATTGTATGATAATAAATTAATTGTATTTTTTTTAATTTTACAACTTATTATGTTTAATTTCTATAGCCAAGGATCGGACATTTAAATTAAGGTTTCTGTGTAATGAAACAAAAAAAACTATAAAACAGCTCGAAAACTTATTGCAAGGCTATATAATACATAAGTATATTATTACAAAAACATTTGAAAAATATTAAAAATCCATCTTACAATTTTTTTTGTGACACTTAAAGACACTTAAAAGGCACTGAAATGTGCAAATTATTTTGAGTTATAAATACTTAAACATTTTTCTCTTTAAATCTAAGATTTGAAAATTTAATATAAGATTTTTTGTTTTTCTACCTTTATCAACAGAAAAATCTCTACTGAAAAGTCAAATTAAATTTTTATGAGCATTTGAAGTTTTTTTACAACATTGGATATTCACTTGATTTCTCCATTAGTGATTTTGTTATTTTGCTGTACATAGTTCAAAAAAGAATAATATAAATTTACTCTTGTTATGAAATTTTGTATTTTATACAATCAAGGTTCCTAATATATTGTTAAAACGACAGTTCAAAAATATTAAAAATACAGTCAACATTTTAAAGGCGTAAAAATCATTACTTCGTAAACTATTTTGAGTTACAAATTAAGAAAATATTTTATTTTTTTTTAAATCCAAGGATTAAATTAAATGTTAAATGTCTGATGTTCAATGTTTTACAACATTAAATATTCACTTGATTTATTATGTAGCAATTTCCTTATTTTGTTGTAATTCAAAAACGAATAACTATAGATGCTTGACATTTACACCATAACTATGCCTATTTTATCTATTCCCATATTTTTCAAAATATCTTGACTTACTTTGTGTTTTCTTTGTTGGTTCAAAAAGCTTGAAAATTTAATACAAGGCTCCTAATATTTTGTTACATTGGCAGTTGAATAGTTTTAAAAATACATGGGCACTGGGCACATATTTTTTAGTAATCATTTAAAGTTTGAATTTTGATAAAATGTGTCAAACTTTAAATCAAAAACGTGGACAAGTAGGTGTTGCTCTGCTGTACAGTAGGTTACAATTAAGACTCTGTAATAGATTGTTTTAAATTTGAATTCAATGATTTAATATCATTGTATAAGAAAAACGATTCTAAGCGAAGATGGTCAGTCAGCCTATGATATTATTATTGATATTACTAAGTATATATTATATATGATGGTATTATTGTGATTTAAGTTATTTATATTCAACTAATTTACGCGGAACTTTGTTTTAAATTTTTAATCCTTAGCTATAAAAGTTGAACATTATATACATTTTTAACTATTAAATAATTTCTGAATTTTCAATTTGATACATTTTGTCAAAATTTGAACTTTAAATGATTATAAAAAAAAAAATGTGCCTATGCATTTTTAATATTTTTCATCTGATATTGTAACAATATATCAGGAGCCTTCAATTTAATTTCACGCTTTTTGTGATTATAAAATTTGTTGATATTTAAAAAAAAAAACTGAAATTTTAAATTCTCCGTAAACAGCTCAAAACAAGTCAAAATGTTTTAAAAATGTTATCGCGTATAGTAAATGCTAACATAAACAACCAGTAAAAGTTTAATGTATTTACAGAGTTACACCAAAAACTAAAATCAATTTTATCGATAATCGACTTTGGACGTAATGATTCCGGATTTCTGTTAATTTTTTTTTGATTTTTCTCAGCACTATTGAAAATTACTGGGAATTTTAAATTCCTCAATGTTCCAACTAAATTCACTTTCCCATTGAACAAGATACTGAAATTGAATATCGAAGCATAATTATGACAACTTATCATACAAAAAAAAATAAATACAAATCGTTGTAAAATCAATACATTCATTGCTTCGCTTAGAATCTAAAATTATTTTGTAGTTTAAAAATGAATAAAATGTTCAACTGTTATAGCTCAGGATTGAACATTTAAAATAATGTTTCACAAATAAGGTACCTAATATATAAATTAATTTATTCACAATAATATCATCAAATATATGACCGTCTTCGCTCAGAATCGTTTTTCTCATTACAAAACCCGAAATATAGAAAACGATCAATGGAACCTACTATACAGACATGCAAAGGGATAGCATTAACTAGTTAAAAAGTTAAAGTTAAGTTAAAATGTTAATTTTTTTCTAACTTTTTAATTTAACTATAGTCGGGCCCACGAGAGTCCATATGTCAGAACGCGTCCGTCGCTGCGCATCGGTTCCCCTTCCATACGCTGAATCTACCGATCGGAAACCGGCCGGCAACGATCGCCGACAGCCGTCGTTAGTCGTGTTTTTATGACCCGCTGTATTCACGTTGCCGAGTGGTGGGAACAGCACTATGGTGGGAGAAAATTCGGCCGGCAGCTGTCGCGATCGTCAGTATCGATGCGCGGTTTACGTATGGACTCTCGTGGGCCGGACTATAGTTAGTTTATTTTCTAATCAACTTATGAACTTAACTAGTTTAATTTACAGTTGAAATTACTTAGCTTTTTTCAGTTGATTTTAAAAAAATCCATCAAGTTAAAACATTTTGAAATTTTTCGTTTCTACGTAAATATTACTATATCAGTAGGTATAAAATAAAAATAATCCAATACACAAACATTTCTGTTCTTTTTCTTGATAACATAATTTTGTATATATTAATATATTTTATGAAGTTGTAAATAGAGTAGGGCGTTATTCGAATAAAATTTTATTTAGATGATTATTTAGATGATATTTTATTCGAATAAATTATTATTCGAATGATTTCTTCACGATTATTCGAATAAAAATGTATTCGAATAATTTTCAAACGTTATTATTCGAATAAAAAAATATTCGGATAATTTCCAAACGTTATTATTCGAATAAAAAATTATTCGGATAATTTCTAAACGTTATTATTCGAATAAAAAATTATTCGGATAATTTTAAAACATTATTATTCGAATAAACAATTATTCGGATAATTTTCAAACATTATTAATCAAATAAAAAATTATTCGGATAATTTCCAAACGTTATTATTTGAGTAATTTTCGTTAATTTTGTTTGGGTAACCGTAGGCAGTGGCGGATTCAGGGGAAGGGTACAGGGGCACGTGCCCCCTATCAATTTTC
>NC_042495.1:24778358-24782493 GCF_005508785.2 Acyrthosiphon pisum
GACAGCAAAGGATCGCATATTAATACCCGTGTATCATTTTTTTCGTCTTGCATTCGAATATGCTCCAGACATAAATTACTCTGCGCATTTCTAATATTTCCATTGCAATATTGTCAGGCCTTAAAATTCCGCAATGAAGCAACCGGCATGTGTTGCGCATCAGTAAAAGTGGTACTGTTACCTCTTTCAACTCCACCGGAACCTTTAAAATCTCTTCTTGCTGGTCATTTGGGGCAACCAAAATTTGCGATACCAAACCTAATGGACGTAATTTTGAAACCACATTTAAAATACAAGGCCAAGTGTATCATATGATTGGGTCGTTGTTGCCGATGACTAATAATGACCCAAAGTTTCAATAAAGAACTTTGTAATTTACTCATTCATTGCAGACTATGTTCTATCCTTAATCCTGTGGGTTATTATTAGTGACATTATATGAATATTAATGTTCACTATACGTGAACATTAATATTACTGTATGTTTACTATACGCTATGATCTCCGAAACCACTAATGAACTACAAATAAAAAAAAAAAAAAAATGTCTAATACATAATAACAATAATACACGGCCTACGAAAATGCAAAAAAACAAACTAATACGCGGGCAACGCCGTGTCGGGACAGCTAGTATATTTATAACCATTTATAACCCCTCCCCCTATCAAAATATTCAAGATCCATCCCTGACCGCCTGACCATAGCGTTGGTAATTAAAAAAATAGTTGGCATTGTATTTTAAATTAAACTAAACACCACTGTCACACATTCATACACTCGCGCATAGAACAACTAATGAGGCAACATGACACAAGTAATATCATAAGATAATCTTTAAAGTTTACGCAGTACAAAGTACATCATTCTGATAAACCACATTTTCGATGTTTAGATATCATAATATGAAATAGATAATTTGTATAGCTACAAGCCTATACCTTTATATTTTTGTGTAGATCTCTATATTTGAACTTATAAATATGAAAGACAACGTACGAGTATGTAACTTATAGTACCTATAATATATAATATTATATACAATAGTCAATAATAGCTACATGTCTATATCCAAAAACTAAATAGTATTTGGGTGTATCGTGTATGGCATGTGCATGTGCTAATGCCTAATGAAATAAAACAATATTCTAGTATGCCGTGCAGATCACGCTATGGCTATAATATGCTCCTCGTATTCGAGGACGTTTTGAAATTATCAAAATAATTTTTATTTGAATAATAACGTTTGAAAATTATCAAAATAATTTTTATTCGAACAATAACGTTTGGAAATTATTCGAATGAAAAATTATTCGAATAATTATCTAGATAAAATTTTGCCCAACTCTGGTTGTAAATTATATATAATACGAGTTTCAATTATAAATGTTTTTAATAAAATTAATAATTTTAAATTACAAATTGACAATTGTTATGTTTTAATAGTATATAACTTGTAGTATATATAAAGGCCGTGTACTCATCTTCACGTATTATGATTTTCAATTGCTATACGACATAAAAAAATATATTTGTTAAATTATTAATTTTAGATGAGTATAGTTTAAATTAGTAAGTAATAGTAAAGTAAAAGTAAAAGGGTATACAGTGTATATTATGATAAAAGTTTAATAAAATTGTTTTTTATAATTTATAAATTAGAAACTAGAAAGACACATTCACTCTTTATGTGATGTGCATACTAATAAAAAAAATAGTTTACTTTTTTTAAACTGAGTTAAGTTAATATTTTTTTCTATATTAACTTGTAACTTGTCGAGTTAAATATATAATTTGTTAACTGTTAAATTTTAACTTATTGATCTTGTGTCCTCTTAACTTAACTTAACTTGAGTTAATTATTTCCATTAACTTAAGTTGCCCACCTTTGCAGATATGATAATCGCGGACTTGGACGTTTAGTTAATACTATTGTATTATAATTTATACTTCAAACACACAATCTCCGACCAAAGTTATAAATATAATATTCGTGCGATTATTTCGTATTAAACATGTATGGATGACAATGTTTAGAGACGATAACTAAAAAGTCACCGAAACTGCAGAAATAGAATTTTCTCATTGAAAAATGTAAACAAAGTAAATTTCAAAAGTATTTTTTGAAACATTAAAATTATAAGAAATAGTTATTATTCAATATTAGTGTTTGCAAACCATAGTAAATTTCCCATATTTAGACTAATATCGACATTGCGTGGATATCACGTTCATCGTTAAGACTTGGGTACCCACCTGAAGCAGTTTACGTGTGTACATTGAATCAAATTGTGTATAATTGAAAACAAAGTTCCACGTAAGTGGGTTATTAATAATATTATGTAACCAAAAAATATAGAAAATATAATATCATGGTTTTGTTTTGTGATGTGGATTCTACATAAAAAAATTGTTGGTAATTTACCGTGTAAGTTTACTAAACTTTCGGTAGAAGTGGTAAATTTTTATTAAAATTTAATTTTTAGTGTACCTATCTATTGAATTTTTTCACAATATTATGTAAAGAAGGCAAGATAAATATAAAATAAAGCATTAGTATTTAATCAATTTATTAAAAATGACAATTAATAATTATTAATTATAGTAAAATATAAAATAAAAAAAAAAAATCAGTCATTATCATTTTATAAAAACCAAGATTTGTATTTTAATCCTAATATCTCGATAAAAAATACAAAAGCATACAAATAAAGTGGTCACTCAACTGTTTGAACGGTAAGAAAATGTAAATTGTAAATTTACTTTACCGCTAAAATGTTACATGGTAAATTTAAAAAAACTCACATCACTAATTTTGTTATAGTTATTTTATGTTAAATTTGGTTGAAATTAGATATTTAAACGAAAGAAGGCGATTTTAGTTTTGTGATTTTGGTATTTAAAGATGTTCTTCATTACCTACTTAAAAGTAATATATTATTAGGTATATACAAATATGATAATAAACAAATAATATTAACTCAACTTAACCGGCAACCATTTTATAATAATAAGTAATAACAATATAATTAATATAATACAAAATATCCTATAGGTTAACAAACTGTATCCGCTAAGAATCGTTTTTTGTATTCAAATTTAACGTAAAGTCTAGACTACGAAAAGAAAATGTTTATGGACTTCTATCTGAACAGTAATTTGCAAACGTTTTTATAACATATTTTGTATTCATTAATCTATAATGATAAATTTTATATTTTTAATGTAGTTTCTAATCTCAGCTAGTCAGCTCTAATAATATTAGTAATGATTTTTCGTAAGGTATCGTTGTTATATGGTTACTTATTAACATATTTTAACAAAAACATATTAATTATGATTCATAGATTTTCTTTGTACCTATATACAGAAAAAATATTATCGAGTAACGTCCTTTGGTCTGTATTTTAAATGTTCTCTTTTTGTCTACATTATACTAAATTAGATACCACAAATCAATATAATTACATTGAAGCTTGTACCATACACTATACAGGTATAATACCTTGTTGTATGTTATAGAAAATAATATCATCTTTATTTTTTTATAACATATTACCGTTTTGACTCCGTTGATTATAAAATATAAAGGGGGAAAGTATAGGCAACTTCTCTGACTTTACTGTACGGTATACTGTATATTATTATTATTATGTGTTTAGTCTACACTAGGTAGACAACGTATAGAAATTTATTATTGTTCCTTAGACGGTGGGTAAATTTAATTTTTCATAACACAAAGAGATAACTTTAAACAGAATATACGTATAGTATATTGTGTGGGAATGGCAAAGTGAGCTATTTCAGTTTCGTGTAGATAAAATTAATTTTAAAAAATAAAACACGTATAATACATTTTACATTTTAAAATTCCATTGTGTATATAAAATAGTAAATACAATCCCCAACAAAAACATAACAGTGAAAAAAGGCCAAGTTCCAAACTCCCTCCCAAAAGAGTCGGCCTATCAAAGTAGTGAAATCTACATTGTGGCCAAGTCTGCTATTTTTTAATTCATAACCTTAATGCACTCCTACATTAAAGAGCAACACTTCTCTTTTATTTGTATTGTTTAACACTTGGTCAGTTTCTGAATGAGGAATAAACTAGACTTGGCCGCAATGTAGATACCAC
>NC_042495.1:24782543-24791960 GCF_005508785.2 Acyrthosiphon pisum
GAGGTTATGAATTAAAAAATAGCAGACTTGGCCACAATGTAGATTTCACTACTTTGATAGGCCGATTTTTTTGGGAGGGAGTTTGGTACTTGGCCTTTTTTCACTGTTATGTTTTTGTTGGGGACATCATTTATTTTTGCGGGCTTCAGCGTCGTGGACGACGTGTTGTTTTTTTCTTTTTTTCTTTTTTTTTTTTATCGACGAATATTATTAAAACATTCTGTATTTGTATGAGTATATTATATTTTGTATTTGAATAAAATAAATGTACGAAAACATGATTATGTTTTATATATATATATAAGTCAACTACAAACAATTTCTTATTACCATATTGTAACGCTGTTTGAAAGTAAACGTTTATGCGTGCTAAGCGCACCACTGCATACGTTTAGAAATACACACTCTGGAGAGGCATTCATTTTGAAAAAAATTCAATTTTAGATTTTTCCCCTTAGTTACACTGTAAAATCTACCTTTGTGCCAAATTTCATGTTTCTGCCTACACGGGAAGTGTCTTATAATTTTGATGATTAGTGAGTGAGTGAGTGAGTGAGTGAGTCAGTAACAATATTGCAAATTTTGAAATCCTGCCATTTTGAAATGGCACAATATTAAGGGCTAATTTTCTTACAGCGTCCTAAGCTACTAGAGGTTAATCTGTGTTTTAAATTTCAAAAGTTTATCTTAAGAGGAAACAGAGATATATGGGTTAGAAAAAAAGGGCGAATTGGTTCGTGTAAAGATACACTGGCATTGCTGTAACTTGGCCTGGCGCACTGCCGTGCGCTCAGATTATCAACTCCAAAAGTTTCATAAACACAATTGTTTTTTTAAATTACAACAAAATAACTAAATTTGTTACTTATGGTTTTAATTTGTAATTTCTCTCGAAATTTTAACTTATAATATCTGTGAAATATAACTGTATTTATATATTTATTAGATTTTTTGGCTACATTATGATCTATTTTTGGGTATCCTTGTTTAACATTTTTTAAATTTTTAACTTGGTAGGTACCAAATAATTTGGTAAATATTCAATTTGATAAATATTGTCAACATTTTATCTTAAAATACTTACAAAAAAAAAACAGAAATTGTCACAGGTACATATGTACCTAAGCTTGAAAATTTTTAATTTTAATTTTTTTTTTCATTGAAATTTTCTGAAAATTTTCAACTTTCTTTGAACATTTTAGTTTTAGTGTATTTTTCTTAACTTAATTGACTATTGAGGCTGTATCGTTGGTATTATTATGTGTTTAGTCTACCTAGTCATTGAGTAAGGCACATAATATTATAACAATGGATGTATTTGAATACAACGATTTATGATCGCATACAAAAAGAAATGTCTGTATTGGCCTGTCAACATATTATATGAGTAGGTATATTGTAATGTTTAAGTATATGACTAGTACTTACTACGTATATACATTTATTATTGTTCCATAGACGGTGGGTACATTTAATTTTTCAGAACACAAAGAGATAACTTTTAACAGAATATAGTGATTTGTGTGCCAATGGCGGGAAGTGAGCTATTTCAGGTGCGCGGAACGATTGTATTACGTCCCAGACTGAAATTGCATTCCTGCACGAGCCACACATATTATTTTTTTCAAGCCTCTGCAGAAGGTCAAATTAATTTTAAAAAAAAAAAAACAAAAAAAAATATTTTAAAATGTCATTTTGTATAATGTCTGTAAAATATGGCTGTATTTATGTATTTTTTTAGATTTTTTGGTTACAGTATGAACTATTTATGAGTATCCTTGTTTTACATTTTACATCCTTAGCTATAGGTAAATGTTCAACATTTTATAAATTTTAACTAGGTATTAAAAAGTTGGTAAATATTCAATTTGATAAATGTTGTTAACATTTTAACTTAAAATACTTAAAGAAAAAATAACAGAAAGTGTCACAGGCGACTCTCGGAAGATGGGAAAACATACATAAGAGCTTAGAAATATAGATTTATTCTGTTATTCTGTTGAATTTGAAGTAAATATTCTTAATTTAAAACACGCGTGCTTCATATTATTAGATAAAATTGTAGATTGTAGGATAAGATTGAAAACTTTTGAGAATTTTATTTGTTCAAATTTTATTTTTCAGAACACAAAAAAATTTAATAATAATAAAATAAAAATAATAAACCTTTATTTGTTGCCTTGTGAAAAAGCTTGAAAATCCTACTATATTACTATATTATACTAAGGCTCCTACTATATTGTTTCAATGAAATTTGAAAAATACTAAAAATCCTTCGCCATAGTTTTTTTTTTATAAGCATTTAAAGTTCAAATTTTGACAAAATACGGACAAATGATGAATATTAGCAAATTATTTTGAGTTGAGAAGTCCTACAAATTTTTCTTTTTAAATCTAAGATTTTAAAATGTAATACAAGATTCCTCATAAGTTTTTCTACCTTTATCAACAAAAAAATCTCTACAGGAAAGTCAAATTAAATTTTTATGAGCATTTGATGTTCATTTTTTTACAACATTGGATATCCACTCGATTTTTCCATTAGTGATTTTGTTATTTTCTTGTACTTAGTTCAAAAACGAATAATATAAATTTACTATTATTATGAATTTTGTAGTTGAATATGTATAAAATGTTCAATGTAAATAGGTTATACTTAGTGTAAATTTACGAGACTTACATCACTAGTTTTGTTTTAGTTATTTTATGTTAAATTTGGATGAAATTTGGACGATTTTAGTTTTGTGATTTTGGTTATTTAAAAATATTCTTCGTGAGTACCTACTTAAAAGTAATATATTATAATATACAAATATGACAGTAAATAAATAATATAAACTCAACTTAACAGGCAACCGTTTTATAATAATAAGTAATAACATTATAATTAATATAATATAAAATATCCTATAGGTTAGCAAACCGTATCCGCTAAGAATCGTTTTTTGTATTCAAATTTAACGCCATTCATTAGACTATGAAAAGAAAAATGTCTACGAACTTATCTGAATAATAATTCGTAAACGTTTTTATAACATATTTTGTATTCAATAATCTATAATGATATATTTTATATTTTTGTGTAGTTTCTAATCTCAGCTAGTCAGTTCTAAAAAATTATAAGTTAATGTTCTTGACCGTTTTTTCATAAGGTATCGTTGTCATATGGTTACTAATTAACATTTAATAAAAACATATTTTATGATTCATACATTTTCCTTGTACCTACCTATATAGAGAAAAAATATCGAGTTTAGTGCTTTGGTTTGTTTTTTAAATGATCTCTTTTTGTCTACATACTAAATTAGATACCACAATTCAATATAATTACCTCGAAGCTTGTACCATATAGGTATAATACCTTGTAGTGAGTTATAGAAAATAATACCATCTTTATTTTTTTATTACACAATACCGTTTTGACACTGCTGATTATAAAATATAAAAGGGGAAAGTATAGGCAACCGCTCTGACTTAACTGTGCGGTATACTGTATATTATTATTATGTGTTTAGTCTACCTATTCATTGAGTAAGACACATTACAATGGATGTATTTGGATACAACGATTTATGATTGCATACAAAGAAAAAGGTCTGTATTAGTCTGTCAACAAAATGAGTATATTACTAGGTATATTGTAATATCAGCTTAAGTATATGACTAGTATTAACTACGTATAACAATATAGACGGTGGGTAAATTTAATTTTCAGAACACAAAGAGATAACTTTTAATTGACTATAGTATATTGTGTTGCAAGGGTGGGTTAAATTTTCAACTAGGTGCTAAAAAATTGGTAAATATTCAATTTCATAAATGTTTTCAACATTTTAACTTAAAATACTTATGAAAAAAATAACAGAAAGTGGCACAGGTAAAGATGTAAGCTTGCTAATTTTCCAATGAAAAATTTTTGTTTGCCTTGAAATTTTCTGAAAATGTTCTACTTTTTTTGAAAATTTTAGCTTTAATGTATTTTTCCTAACTTAATTAACTTTTGAGGCCGTATGGTTGGTGGCACATGTACCACACTGGCATGTTTAATTACTATTGTGTACTAGACACTTGTGTGTTAATTCTTACATTTCACTATGGCTAAGGAGCTACTAAAGTAATAATTAATAAGAGTATGTTAGATTAAAAATAGTTACTACTTAGTGATATACTATATTTCTAAGTTAAAATATAATCAAATATTTTATAAAATTACTGTTTCATTTCTATTATATTGTAACAAGTGTTCTGTAGTAACCCAAATAAATCTATTTAAATATTATTCTAATTAATTTTTTTTTTACAAGTATAACGTCAGAGTCAGTGTTTGACACTTATAATTTATAATAAAAAAAAAACTATAATATAATAATCTTGTAATTAATCTTTTTTTACATTTGTTATAAATTAAATGTTTATTATTTAAATATGAATTAACTGTGACAAAAAAAATTTTGGAAATTACTTGAAAAATAAATTACAAATTTATAAGTATATATTAATATATAAATACCTAGGCACAGTTTTTTTTATAAGTATTTAAAGTTCAAATTTAAAATTTGATAATTATTTTGTAGTTAACAATTGATAAAATGTTCAACTTTTATAGCTAAGGATTGAAGATTTAAAACAAGGTTCCACGTAAATACGTAATATATAAATTAATTTATTCACGATAATAAGATATTCAAATTAATATCAATATATCATAGGGTGTCTGACCGTCTTCGCTCAGAAACATTTTTTTTTTATACAATGATACAATATTATACAGTGATGGTAGACACAAAATTAAAAAAACAAAAACACACATCATTGTAAGTTCAGTACACTCATCGTTCGCTCAGAATCAAAAAATATCCACGAATAACAGAAAATTATAACACACAATGACATTTCCAAATGCAATATTTTCGGCAAAAACTAATTTATCGTACTGTACTATTAATGCCCAATGGTAAAAGTGCTAATACAAAATACCTTAATCTCTATTATAATATCATAAAACATAGGTAGGTATACATGGTATAATTATAGGTTGACAGACCAACTATACCAACTATACTGATAATTGGTTTTTGTATATTATAATATACAATGAGTCAACATTTACAAAATGAATGAATGGTGAATTCTATACGTTTGTGTAATCAAATTGCTATGTGCATATTTGACAATGTCTGTAGGTATATTATATAAATATATATTATTTTTATTCATCGTAAGGCATATTAATGATTATAATATGCAGTTGCGTCACCCGCTCGCATATTACCAAAGTGTACATGGTCTCGGCACTAGGTATAAAATAAAACAATTTCATTGGCCCGTTCAAAATATTATTTTTACCGCGCTTTTTGTCGCTGATATTTTGATAACAAAATTTTTATCAATTACACAATATGCTAGGTATATAAAAATAATATAATATATCAATACCTATATATCTATATATTATAATATAATATATACCTAATAGGTACTTTTTTTAACTTTTTTAATAATTACTATACTTATTATACACAATAATACTAATTTATATTTGTATAATATCTATGGTACTGAGTAGTAAAATATACTACTTAGTACCTAATAGGTACCTTTTTTTAATTTTTTTAATAATTACTATACTTATTATACACAATAATACTAATTTATATTTGTATAATATCTATGGTACTGAGTAGTAAAATATACTACTTAGTACCTAATAGGTACCTTTTTTTAATTTTTTTAATAATTACTATACTTATTGATTTATATATAAAAGTATAATTATTATAAATCAAAAATATAAAGTACCTTAGGTATAGGTACTTTCCATTAACAGGAATTTGGTTAGAAGGAGTTTTGGTAAAAAAAAAAATAGTACAATTCTAAGTATGCGGTACACAACTGTTATACATTCTACAAAATATACCAAAAAGTACCTATAATTTTATAGTGTAAAAAATACAACAATTAATATTTAAATCAATTTTACTAAAATATGGAAATTAGTCGTACACAAATATCCGTACATAGTACATACTTACAAACCATACATTGTAGTAGGTACCATGATCCAACAATAGTTGTTATGCATGTAGGTATGATTTATAATTTAATTTATTTATTTTATTGCATTGACACCATTTATAATTTTAATTATATTTATTACAATTTTATTTATTTATTTTTTTGCAATAAATTACTTAACTGAATACATTTAAATATTGTCACTTTTTGCCACCTATTATGATAATCACAATTATATTATGTTTATTATTAATGACTAGTTCCATGGGATTTAGCATTTGGTTGATTCTTTTTAACATTAATTTGTAAACATCTCTGTCGTTTATTTTTTTTAACTTTTTCATTTGATGGTGGCCGACCTACTGCTAGTCTCTTGCTTCTCCTAGTTACTTCTAACCTTCGACGGCTTATTGATGTTGGCTGAACATGTATTTTAGCTTTAGATACATGTCGAAGAGGTATCTGTTTCCCTTTGGTAGATAAAAATGTTTCCCAAGACGTTCTTGTTTTAACATTTGTTAATTTTTTTAAATAGGTATGCAGTGCATCAGTTGATGATCCAAATTTGTTGTGATGTTCTGTCATAAGATCAATAATTTCTTTGAATTTAGTTGCACTTGTTGTTGAATTAATTTTGGCTTCTGAATCCATATTGTCTGTAATGTCATAGGTATTAATTAAAATTGAATTGTTTTGTACGTTTTGGTAT
The DNA here is from genome assembly GCF_005508785.2 of Acyrthosiphon pisum. Taxonomy (NCBI): domain Eukaryota; kingdom Metazoa; phylum Arthropoda; class Insecta; order Hemiptera; family Aphididae; genus Acyrthosiphon; species Acyrthosiphon pisum. The sequence continues at coordinate 24,789,268 of NC_042495.1, forward strand.
TCATTTGAATTTACTGTATTTTTGTTTTCATTTAGATCATTATTAGGATTACATTCTAAAGACTCATAAAATGATATTTTATTATTGATGATTATTATTGATGTTTTAGTAGTTGATACTGGAATTAATACTTGATACTTGATAAGTGATAATAATTATGGAAAACATTTTGAATATCGAATAATGATATAATAAGAACTAAGAAGCAAACAGTGAAAATTTAAATAAATTAATGACACACAAACAATTAAAAAATATTTTTAATTACTTTATACATTAAGGTGTTTTTATTTATGTTTAAATATTAAGGTTATATTATTTAATTTTTAAATTTGAAAAAAATTCCACTTGTCTTTATTTTTTAATCTTTAAATTTGAAAACATTTTAATTTTAAATCAGAAATTTTGAATTTTCTAATTTTTATATAAATTATAATTTTGATTTAAAATTTAAATATTAAGAATAATGATTTAAGTGCATTTCTATATTACGCGTTACTATTATAACTGAAAAGTTAAAAGTTTTAAGTTATAAGAATATAATATAAAAAAAAAATGTTATATTATCAAAAATGTTATTTGGAAACAATAGGAAAATAACGTTTTTAAAAACGCTAATCAAAAACAATATAGAAAAATAACGTTTTTAAAAACGTTAAACAAAAACCATATTTTTTAAATCAATAAACAAAAACGAAAACGTTTTCCATCCCTGGTTTATTCCGATGATCTATAAAATAGCTAACATCTACAAAAAGTAAAAAAAAATGGTTAACCCCAAAAACAACGTATTTTATAGATCGAATTGGACCATTCGTATTGATGTTGAACCAATACTGAATAGTTCAACTATCCAATATCTTCGCCCCAGGCGGGACTATAATACATGTGCGCTGACCGTCCGCTGAAGTCTTCAGAGTGCTTTATTGCTATATAAAGCGACAGACTGTTATAAATTATAATATTATCAAAGGTGGGCTCTAACTAGTTAAAAAGTTAAAGTTAAGTTAAAAAGTTAAAAAATATTTAACTTTTTGACTTCACTAGTTAGTTTATTTTCTAATCAACTTATCAACTTAACTAGTTTAATTTACAGTTGAAATAACTTATCTTTTCTCAGTTGATTTAAAAAAAATCTATCAAGTTATAATCATTTTGAAATTTTTCGTTTATACGTAAATCAGTATAAAATAAAAATAATCTAATACAAAAACACAAACATTTCTGTTCTTTTTCTTGATAACATAATTTTGTGTATATTAATATATTTTATTAAGTTGTAAATTATATATTACTATGCGAGTTGCAATTATACATGTTTTTAATAAAATTAATAATTTTAAATTACAAATTGTCAATAATTGTTATGTTTTAATGTTATATAACTTATAATATATATGAAGGTCATGTACTCATCTTCACGTATTATGACATTCAATTGCTATACGATAAAAAAGATATTTGTTAAATTATTAATTTGAGATGAGTATAGTTTAAATTAGTAAATAATAGTAAAGTCAAAGGATGTACAGTGTACATTATGATGAAAGTTCAATAAAATTGTTTTTTATAATTTAGAAATTAGAAACTAGAAAGACACATTCACTCTTTATGTGATTTACTTACTAATTAAAAAAAAAAATAACTTTTTTTAAACTGAGTATATTTTTGTATATATTAACTTTTAACTCATTGCGTTAAATTTATAATTTGTCAACTGTTAACTTTTAACTTATCGATCTTGTGTCTTCTTAACTCAACTTAACTTGAGTTAATTATTTTCGTTAACTTGCCCACCTTTGAATATTATAATATTGAGGAGTTTCTATTTCTAAGTGACTTGAAAATATTAGATTTTCCAGACCGAAATTGATTACCTAATTCCGGGTAAGTCCGAATCGTTCGGAAAGGTGTGTAGGAACGTCCAACAGAAAGTCGAACGGTTGTGTAACAAGTGGGCCTACCCGCTACCCAGTTCGGTTTTGTTGTTGAAGAATAACTGCTGTAGTGCATCTGTGACTATAATAATAATAATAATAATAATATATATACATTTTTTTACGTAGCAAAATAATATTAAAATATATTATGGTATTAATGTAATACACTGCAATACGCGGCCCGTGGAATGACATCGAAACCTGTTTTGTCTCAGTGTCCTACGTTTTGCGCATTCAGATTATTAGCGTATTTTTTTCGGTCATATTTAATCATGAATATAATATTATATACTAATATACGTATTATAATATATTATTAACAGTACGTTACACCGACATTTGTTGTCTCCGTCTTACAAGTGCGTAACATAGCAAATTGTACGCTCAGCGTTCGGAAGACGTGAAGACAGCTTATTGTAGGTACATAGTAAAAATACTCATAACTCGCTTTAATATTAAAATATTATGAAAATATGGGGATGTTGTCTAGATAACAATCTTACCTTTAAATTTTATAAGAGGTCAATTCACTTTAATCTTTAACCTACTGTAGCCATACGTGTCCTGCTGTTCGTACAATTTGCCATGTTACGTCCTCCAGTCTAGATCCACCAACTATAATGGGGAAAATCCATTCGTTCTGTAAATGCGGGTATCTTCATCAAAATAACAATACATACGTATACGCCGAGACTAATATAAATACATTTCTCGCATTTCCGTGCAAGCCATTAGCAAATAGCAATTATAGAA
>NC_042495.1:24792010-24804869 GCF_005508785.2 Acyrthosiphon pisum
ATCACGCACTATAGTGCACACGACATAGACGTCCTTATACTAATATGGCACACGAGAACACAGATATCATAATCACAGTATCGTATAATTTTTCAAATTTTATCTATGATAATGATATGATAATATAACATGTTTAATATCTATGAATATAAAAATATTTCCCGCATAAATTTAAATAATATTTAAATCTTATATTATTAAACATATATAATTCATTGCACATGATCTTAGGTCCTACATTTTTTATTATTATATGTGTTACTATTGCTGCATATAAAACCATGCTATAGATATGAATAGTTGAAAACATTTTTTTCTATCAGTTGTTTTATAGAATTATACTCAACACAACAAATTATCTGTAACTGTCATTATTTTTAGATTTGTTATTTTGTATTTACCCTTAATTTCCGGTGTTTAGAAATAAATGTGGTCATATACTGTATCATATGCACTGCAGTACACTTGTTTTTAAGTAATATTGACTAAATATTTAATATTTATATATTTTTAATATAATACATTTTTAGTAGTTGAATTCAGTATTGAAATAATGTAAGTATTTATTTACAAAAAACCTTTATTTAGATTTTTGAGTTATTCAAATGTATTCTTATATAAATTGTCCAGGTCTAACAATAGTTCATCTGATTATGACACTGAAGAAGAGAAAAAACTAACCAAGAAAAGACCTTCTCAAAAAATGAGTTATGCTCAGAATTATAAAGTGAGTTGGGAGAAAAATAAAGAATTTTGTGGATGGCTTGGTCCAAGTGTGAAAGGTTCTACCTATTTTAAATGCAATGCGTGTAATAAAGATTGTAAAGGTGGTATAGCTGCTGTAAAAAAACATAGCTACTCTTCTATACATGAAAGAAATGTGACTGCAAAAAAGGCACCATCTGTTTATACATTGGCATCTAAAAAAAAATGTTATGACACAGAAAAGGCAATTAAAAGTACCGAAATAAGAGTAGCTTCATTTATTGCTGAGCATAATATTCCAATAAGTGCTACAGACCACCTAGTTGAACTTATAAAAAGTATAAAATTGGAACCAGAAGTGTTAAACAAAGTTACTTGCCATCGTACTAAGGCCACAGCTTTAATTAATAATGTAATCGGGGCAACTGGATTTGAAACTGTAATTAATTTAATAAAGACCCAAAAATTTTCACTTCTAGTTGATGAATCTACTGATGTCAGCTCAATAAAACATTTGGCACTTGTTGTAAGAATTAATTATGAATGGACGGTGAAAGATTATTTTTTACAACTGATTCCAATTCATAGCGCTACAGCTCAGAGTATGTATGACGCTGTAACACATTTTTTTATAAAGTATCAAGTACCATACATTGATAACTTGATTGGTTTTGCGTCCGATGGGGCTAATGCAATGATGGGAAATAACAACTCACTTAAAACATTACTGGCTAAAGATATTCCTAATATTTTTGTCATGAAATGTATCTGTCATTCTCTGGCACTTTGTTGTAACTATGCATGCCTAAAACTTCCAGATGTTGTAGAAAAATTAGTTAGAAGTATTTATAACTTCATGAACCAGAGTTTTAAAAGACAAAAAGAATTTCAAGAATTCCAGAAATTTCATGACCTGAAACCCCACAAAATGTTGCAGCAGTCACAAACGAGATGGTTGTCATTGGAAGCAGTAGTAGTCGTGTGCTAGAACAATATGAAGCCTTAAAATCATATTTCAGACTCAAGATTTGAAAACGACACATTGAACAATGATAAGGCTAGACAAATATATGTACAACTAAACAATCCGGTAAATGAGCTTTATTTAGAATTTCTCCATTTTATTCTTCCAGTTATAATTGATTTAAACAAAGAATATCAATCACAGAACCCTAAGTTATTTTTATTATATTCTCGAATGGAATCGTCTTACAAATTTGTTTTAAGTTGCTACATTAAACCTGATATATTAAATTCAATTGAAATTTCAAAATTACAGTTTCGTAACCCTATTAATTTTTTACCAACGGATTCTTTGTATTTTGGTCCTAAAGTGGCAATAGCTTTTCAAAAAAAAATTTTAAATGACAGCGATAAAAAAATATTTCAAACCAACTGTTTAAATTTTTACTGTGAATTGCTTAAACAGTTCCATCAACGGTTCCCATTTAATAGTAATGAAGTACTAGCGTTGAAGGAATTAAATTTCCTTGATCCAAATAATATTTCCAAAGTTCAATCGTTGGGTCCCGTTGCAAATTACTTTGGATCATTTGTTAAAAATATAAATGAATTGGACAGAGAATGGCGACTATTTCGAAATAGTGACTATAAATCACATTTAAATATTGTAGATCATGTAGCTTTTTGGGAAACTAATTTAAAAGTTAAAAGGGGTGACAACAATTTACTTTTTCCCGAATTGTACAACTTTGTTAAATTGTTATTGAGCCTTCCACATAGCAGTGCATGTGTAGAACGGATATTTAGTGTAATTAACCTGAACAAAACTAAAACAAGGAATAGGTTATCCACTGAAACTTTATGTGGTTTATTACACACCAAACAATTCATGAACAAAATAAGAAACCAAAATTTTTATGATTATGAAATTTCTGAAAGTTTGTTATCGAAGCATAATAATGCAATGTATGCTAAACCATAATATTTGTATGCATTTATTTTAAAATTTGACAAACTTATATTAGTTTAGGTTTAGTTCTTATATGAGTATAGTTCCTGTGTGAGTATAATATTGTATAAATGACCAAAAATTATGTCTTAATGAGTGGTGCTGTTTGGTACTGTAGTACTTACCTATTGTATTTTGTACATTATATTATTGTAAATTTGGAATGTAATATTGTGTTTTTATAAAAAATAACGATGAGTTAAGTCTGATACTTTGACTATTTTGTATATTATATTTTTGTATATTTGTAAAATAATATTGTGTTTTCATAAAGTAATAACGTAGAGCTATGTCTGATAATCTTAAACTATAAATCATATTATAAAATTATTAATTGTTATTAATTAATTAACATTATTACTATTATATGATGTCTGTGAAGATAGCTCCGTCATAAGTAGAAAACACGTTATATGAAATAGTCTTTAGTCTTTAGTCTTTACTCTTATCTGACTTATCTTCTTGATACTTATACAGTGGTTTATTCTAGACTATATTTCAGTCATTATTTAATTTAGTATTTTGAATTGTTTAATAAATTGGATTTAAAATGAGCTGACTGGATATTTTTTTTATTGATTATTATTAATTGAATTGAATTTAATTGATGTATATATTTTTTGAAATTGGGTACATCTATATGATAAAATATAACTTTTAATAAAATTTTAATAATATGAATGGACATTTTTTGTTATTCCAAAATTTACTTAGTATTTTTATTTTTTAAACTACATATTTTTAGAGTTTTAGTGCATATTAATGCATATTTCTAAACTTTTAAAGGTATATTTTAATTCATATTTTTCCAGCATTTAGTGCAAAAGTGCACACTTATTTAGGCATTTTTTACAGCATGAACTCACTAGCCCTGCTTGTTAGTTATTATTAATACGGTACCTAGCCGATGAGTATCAATATTATAAATTTACAACAAGTAACTAAAATCGTTATTCTTGGTTATTTAATATGTACCTTCGTCCAAATTTGGTCATAAAATGACTATAAAAAAAACTGCGTTTTCAAATTTTTGAAATTTATTGTTTACAAAATAACCTACTTATGTAGAAGCTGGGTTCAAATTGTCAATCCTTAGCTGTAAAAGTTTAACATTTTATAAGCTTTTAACTGCTACAAAATCATTTTCAAATTTTAAATTTAATACCTAATTATTGTAAGTAATCAATCTTTAAACGCTTATAACAATAAAACTGTGCATATGTAGGTATATTTAATATTTTTCAACTGCTATTGTAACAAATACATATCAGGAGCCTTGTATGAATTTCTTACACTTTTTGGCCCAACAGATAAAACTTTATTGATATTTATAGAAAAAAAATCTAAGAAAATTGTAAACAGAATATGAGGTCCGTAAACAACTCAAAATGACTCAAGATATTTTTTAAGTATTATCAAGTACCTATAGGAATTGATAAAATGAATATAATATGATATAAATTTGAGATTTCAAGTGGGTTAAATTTCAACCGTAGTAGAGTTACACCAAAAACCACATCGTATATTATTATATTATTATATTATTATAGTTCTCTAGTATAAACAAAATTACCGAATTTTGATGCAATTTTCATTTAATGTTTATACGAGTAATTTCCATGCACCATTACATTTTCGAAAATGTTACACTTTTTGAGCTATTTATAATATGCACAAGAATGTTTCGAGTTATATCGGTTTTATTTTTAACTATTGTCGATACAAAATTTTTTGGTGTGCCAAACAGAAAAAACTTTATTGATATTCATAGAAAAAAAAAAAAAATTGAAAAATTAAATTGTTCGTAAACAGCTCAAAACAAGTCAAAATATTTTGAAAATTGTATCAAGTAGATTATGTCAAGTAGTAATTGATAGAATAAACATTCAGTGAAATTGTCATGTATCTACAGTTCTTCGTTTATGAATGAAAACAAAATAAGAAAATCACTACATGAGAAATCGAGTGAATATCCAATGTTGTAAGAATATGAATTTAAACGATCATAAAAATTTAATTTGACCTTCTTATAGACATTTTTTTTTTTTGATAAAGGTATATAATCTTATAAGGAATCTTGTATTACATTTTAAAATCACAGATTTAAAAAGAAAAATTTTTACGAATTTGAACTTAAAATGCCAATAAAAAAAAAATGTGACTAATGATTTTTAATATCTTTCAATATGTCATTGTAACAATATAGTAGGAGCCTTGTATTAAATGTACAAGTATTATTACTCTATAAATAAAGTTTTATACATAGTTTTTGTACAACATTTTGTTAAAAATCGATTTTGCGTAAAAATACCAGTTTTTCCTTAATTTTTCTTTTGTTTTACACGGCGCTTTTGAAAACTACTGGGAGATTTTTACTTTTGACCCCCCCTCCCCCAAAGTACCAACTAGATTCACTTTCCTATCAGAAAAGATACTGTTGAAGAAGATCCAAGCATTTTTACTATCCTAAAAGGCAGGGATCGAAACCGTTTCAAATTTTAACGGTTACGGTTTTAGTTCTTGAGAACGGTTTTCTAAATTTTCTGGTTTTGGTTTCGGTTTTAAGACCGGTTTTTTTAAATTTTTTGGTTTTGGTTTCGGTTTTAAAAAAGGTTTTTCAAATATTTTATCGGTTTAAAGAACGGTTTTAGAAAATTTTCGGTTTTGGTTTTTGGAACGGTTTTTAAAAGTTTCCATTTTATTTTCCTGTCTAATTACTGTAGATTCGATTTTTATTATCTATTAACTATTATAAGGGCCGAGTCTAAAGCCCTGAAATATGGCTAGGTACTTTGTATAATTAGTGTACAATATACGATATAACAAATAAACGTTCAGCAGAACTAATTTCGTGTTATTAACTTGAATATTTTGTACCTACCTAATTTAGGTGCCTCATGCCTACTTTTGCATTCGACATAATATTATGTTGCCATATTATGGTTGAGATCATTATTCGATTACATTAATATTTAATTGTATATTACAATAACACCATACTATATTATTTGTATTTTCAATTTTCAATCATAAGTTTAGTAATAATACCTATATATTATATTAATATTTCGTAATACTCAGTAACTGCATCGGGATTTTTATCAATAAATCCAAACATAATAATTTCTTCGTATAAAAATAGTAGAATTACAAATAATATAATTAACTTTATGGAATTCAAAGAAACCGACATTAGTTTTAAATTTTAATCCGTTTTTCAAGAACAGTACAAGAGCGGTTTTTCAATTCTATGGTTTTGGTTTGGGTTTTGAAAACGGTTTTTTAAGGTCTTAGGTTTCGGTTACGGTTTTTTAACCGGTGTTTCAAAGCTTTTGGTTCCGGTTCCAGTTCCGGTGTTCAGAAATGAGAAAACCGCGGTTTTAACCGGTTTTTTGAAAAACCGGTCAAACCGGTTTCGATCCCTGGTTCCAAGTATACATTATAATTTTAAGAAAGATATTGTTGTTGGAAATCATGCATTTTTATTTAAGTGGTTTTCAATTTATCCTTGGCTGGCTTATTCAAAAATATTTAAGGGCACATTTTGTCTATAGGTACTGTGTTTTATTTCAAACTCATGTATCTCATGGAGGTTTTCAAGAACAGTTTATAAATAAGCCTTTCCAACGTTATCAAAAGTTTTTAGAAAAAGCGAACAACCATTCAAAAACTCAATGGCATATTGAATCTTCTATACGCTTCAATGATTTTATAAATATGACGAGTAAAAATTCTAGTGTACATCAGATGATAAATACAAACTACAAAAATAAAATTGATGCAAATAGAAAGAAATTAATACCTATATTATCATCACTATATTTTTGTGCATTACATAATTTACCCATAAGGGGAAAGACGGATGATTCAGCTGTTTTTAATAAGTCATTACCAGCAACTTCCTGTTCAGTTGAAAGAACCTTTAGGTACCTAACATATTATTATAAATCATATTTTTTATTCATTATTTTATATTGATTATAATTATTATCTATTTTAGTGCTTTGCGTCGTATCAAGACATGGGTAAGATCTACAATGTCCAATATGAGGTTGAGCAGTTTGGCACTAATTCACATTCACAAAAATAGATTTGACGATACATTATTTTTTGAAAATCACATAACTGATGTTATGAATCATTTTGGACTAAATGTCAGACGTTTATCATTACTATTTGATTCATAATTTTCATAATTTTTTGCATTACATTTTGAGTTATGTTTATATAATAATGTAAATATATGTAAAATATATTATAACATGCATTTCAATTTGCACCCACTGAGCTGATTTTCTGCGGGCGCCCCCTACTAAAACAGATTATTACACATGCTTAATAATCTGTTTTAGTATTGTTTTTGAAGATTTTACGTAGGTGTGATATCATAATATTATAGTCCCAAGATTTATACTACGTAGACTTAACATTATGTAATTTGTAAAAACTAAAAGACACGTGTCTACAAGTAAATAGTGTAAATGTATTTTACAGTTTCAAAACATTTTTAACCACTGATAGGCATACAGCATACTTGTATACTGTTTGGGAGGATCATTGTCCCATATTAAAATGTCTTTACCATATTATCTATCTTTACAATATTTTACACGCCAATACGTTGATATTTATAATCAGGGCTCATAACTTCTAGCATTTGCATATTTTTTTTCGAGAGGTCCTAGAGATATATGTGTGAGCTATATTTGCATATTTCGAAATTTAAGTGCTATTTTGCTTTTTTCCATTTTTCCGACTATTTTCCCATTATTTTTGCATAATATTTTTTTTTTCAGTTCCGTAGCCTTAAAAACATTTTTTTCTCAATAATTACAAATAATTTTAGTCGTATTAATTATTTATATTAGTAATTAATTCGTGTGAATTAATTTTTCTTCTTATAATATTATATAAGTTATATACGACTCGCGACGTAGCTAGGTGTACGCTCGAAACTTCGTAATCCCATCGATAAGGAAACCATTATAATGACTGTAATTTGTAGCGTATGCACTAGTATTTTATTTTTATAGTTATTTGGTATTCCAATATCTTTATCTAGATATTCCGATATCATTATTTTCAGCAGTGTTTGGAAGGAACGAGTTCCAAAAGGAACGGATTCCTGGAACGAATTCCTTTTTAAGGAACGGCACGATGAACGAATTCCTTTTTATAAAAAAAGAACGAGAAAATGAACTAGTTCTTTTTTTCAAGGAAAAATAGCAAAATTGTTCGTTCCTTTCTAGTTCCAATAATTTATACAGATAAGTATGTAAATAATTGAAATAAGATATTTTTTTTTTGATAGTGTATTTTGCTAGTTAGTGATCGTTATCGACTATCGACGTTATACAATCGATATACGTTGGCCAACAATTTAATTTAGAGAATTTAATTTAATTATAAAGAAAACCTCAAAATAGAATTATAAAATATGAACGTACTTGTATATTATATTAGAGATATCAAACCACCTGAGAACCTACTGTCAGTAAATTACCTATACGATTCAATTGTTTTTGAATGTCTTTAAAAAATCTTGTATTTGTGTGTAATTTGAATTAAATATACATAATATTTGATCTCTAGATAAACAAATTTCGGTACATTATTGAAACTTTCATATCTAAAAATTAAAATAGATAAATAGATACACTGTTTAAATCGTTATCTAGATATAAGTCTCACCGCTGACTATTCAGTCTGTTCCTTGAATCACCTTAATTATTTCTGTGGGACACTAATATAGGTGCTTAAACGTGGGTTTTCTTTTAGATAATTCAAGGGCGGATACAGAGATCCTAAACGGGGGGGGGGGCAATCTGGCTAAATATATATGAATACATGAATAAAATTAATTTATAGGAATAGTGAGGCATAGGAATTGTCTAATTATTAGTAGACATTAGTTGTGTACAGAAATCAGTCATACTGGTGATTATGATGGGACTTACTATAGTTACTGTTTTATAATACACTTACTTTTAATTTTAATTTTTAACTTGGTAGGTACCTAATGTACTGTTTACATACATTTAAATATATGAAACATTCAGTATATATGAAAAAAGTTTATTATATATATATTTTATACAAATGAATAAAATGTTTTAAATTACAAAATCTTTTTTTCTGTTATTTTTGAAAAAATGTTTATTACTTCGTCTATGTCAACATGTTCATCTCTGTGACAATGAATAATCGCCAATCCTGACAGTCTTTTTTCTAACATATTGCACCACAGCCAAGTTTTTATCCTTTCAAGCTATGTATTATTTATTAATATGTAAAACACGTAGAAAATAAAATAATAATAATAATAATATAATAATTATGTGAAATAATATGTTTGATTTCGCGTCCACTATTTCTATTGTCTTAAAAATGAAATCATAAAAAATAAATAAAAAAGTTATATTATAATTACAAGTTTCTGTTACCTATTACCTGTTGTCATATGTTGTTATGTGGTGGCATTTGCTGGAAAATTTGAGATTTTTCTTATAACATAAGCACCGATTGGTTTGACATTGCCGTTTTCCTGATTGATATTGACATTTAACAAAACCTTGACCGTTATAAATTGATAAGTTTTGCTACTGTTTCACGTTTGGTCACAAATTTACAAGGTTTTGATTTTCTTACGTTAATAGTTTTACACAAATTAATAAATATTTGGATTGATATTCGAGGAATATTGTATTTGTTTTTTAAATACTGCTTAGCTTTATCCCTTCCACTTCCTTTATGACTTTCTTCGATTTTTTCAAATTAGTTTTCATATGGTACAACATAAATAATATTTTGAATTTTAGTTTTTGGTTTAGAAATAATATGTTTAACATATCCTATTTCAATTAGATCATATTTACGATATAAATAATATTGGTTTTGAGTTTTAGTTTTACCAGGATTCAATTTCACATCATTGATTTCGTTTAGAGCTTTGTCTTCCTGACACCACAGTTTATTTTTTATCGTGATTGTCGTAAATTATACAAATTTTTCGTAAAACAATTCACTGTGTTATATTATATTATATTTTAAAATACAAATAAAATCAATCAAAATATAAAATATACAAAAAATGTCAATAGGAATATGTGACAATATTACATGCAATCACGATCACACCACACACGATTTACGTAAAAGTAATACACGTACTAAACTTAATTATTGTACAATTCAATCGCATGTTCTGTATCTTTTTTTGTAACGTCATATTTTTGTCGTTATAATCGATAAGATTATAATTTGTCCCACGGTACTCAATACAGATAAGGTTCTCATACAACCAAGGTAAAAACCAATGGAACTTTTATTTATATTTAATATGAATATATAATACTCACTACTCGTACTATAGACTATACTGACTATAGGGTATATAGGTACAATATACTCGTACTATCATCTACGTCTATCACATCTAATTAGTTATTACCTGTATATATTTATGATTTCATTTTTAAAACAATAGTAATAATGAACATGAAATTAAACATAATAATTGTGTTATTAATTATTATTTCATGTACTACAGTGTTTTTCATATTAATAAATAATACATAGCTTTTTTTTATATAAAATAGCAATAAGTAACTGATAGAAAATATATTTAAATTTTCAAAATAGTACAATGGGTTTTTTTATTATTTGCCTGACATGAAATAGACATTTAGTTAAATGCCTAGGCATTTAACTAAATGTCTAGGCGGATAGTGAAATTGCCTGATTTGACTATGATATATGTAACGGGCAAAGTAGAAAATTGGGCATCGTGCAGTTTGCCCGTTCACTGTGTACAATGCCCGTTTTTCGATGGTAAAGTTGGAATACATAAATAAATAACATAAACAAACTATTTAACCGCAACGAAAATTTCCAAGGACCGCACTACCCCCCGCCCACCCCCATCGACCCTTACATACTCCGACTACAAGTATACGGCTGCCGGCCGGCCGATCGATCGCACACACACACACACACACACAAGCAATCTCATACCGTAAAGGCGTAAAAGTCATACTCCATATTATTATATATTCTGTCTTTCGTGAATTATTTTTATATTGATGTTCGCGTGTGTTAATTGTTAGCAATTCATAGATTTTAAACATAATTAAAATCTATGGCTTAATTATATCATTATATTCATTAGTTAGTGTTGCCAATAGTTTCATATACATCAGTAAATTCACCGAAGCCGATGTCCGAAGCGTCTGCGCGCAAATCGCACAACCTATTTGTCAGGTATTTTATTTTTTGGCCGATAAGCGATTAGATTACGTACTAGTCACAGCGTATTAATTTGTTGCCGATATTACTATAATAGCGACGAGCCTCCGAATTAGGTGTCCGATGTACACATACGCGAAGCAACTATCGTCGCATAACTATCCATAGATTACTATCACAGAATTATTCTATATCCTACCATAGCAAAATTCCGCGGATATAGATACTAGTATAATATCTTAGTTCGTGGATAATATTTATATTAATACTGTAGGTATTATATACTATTTTTTTAATATTATAATATTTCGTTATTTGGTATCAAAATTCACTTAAATAATATTATGGTGATTTGATAACGAATTCGGAGACAAAAATTTTTTGTATTGATCTAAGGGGACGCCAAACCAGCATGATGTGTTGTCTTACAAGTGCGAAACATACCAAATTTACGCTCAGCACATCACGTTTAGCTCTGTTATCTTAACAATTAGAGTGAATCGACCTATTATGAAACTTGATGGTACGAATATTATCTGTGTCGGTGCGTCAATTTTGTACGACGGTTAAATTTTTTAGCAATTTATGCGTATAGCGCAAATTAAAAATGATTATAATTTGCTGAAAACTGAATAATTGTAAAAAAAAAAACCAACATACGAATAATGTTCTCACCATCAAGTTTCATAATAAGTCGACTCACTCTAATTTTTAACACATTGAGTGCCAGGCCAAAAATGACAAAACTGACCATTCCGAACGGGACATTTTTAGATTCTGAGCGGAACGATGAATGTATTGATTTTACAATGATGAGTGTTTTTTTTAAAATTTTTTTTTGTGTCTGTGTACACGATAAGTAGTCGAAATAATGCTTCAATTTTCAACTTCAGTATCTTGTTCGATTGGAAAGTGAATATCGTTGGTGCATTGAGGAGGTCAAAATTTAAAATTCCCAGTAATTTTCAAAAGCACCAAGAAAAACCAAAGAAAAATTAAGGAAAAACGGGAATTTTTACGCAAAATCGATTTTTCACAAAATTGAATTTGGTTTTTGGTGTAACTTTAAAAAAAATTACCGTAGATACATGAAATTTTGACTGAATGTTTATATTAGCATTTTCTATACACCATAACATTTTCAAAATATAAAATTTTATTTGTTGATTAAAAAAGCTTGAAAATTTAATAAAAGGCTCCTAGTATATTGTTTCAAAAGCAGATGAAAAATATTAAAAATCCTTAGTCACAGTTTTTTTTTATAAGCATTTAAAGTTCAAAAATTGACAAAATATGGAAAAATCACGAAAATTAGCAAATTATTTTGAGTTAAGAATTCGTAAAAATTTTTCTTTTTAAATCTAAGATTTTAAAATGTAATACAAGATTCCTTATGAAATTATCTACCTTTATCAAACAAAAAATAAGAAAGTCAAATTAAATTTTTATGATCGTTTGAAATTCATATTTTTATAACATTGGATATTCACTCGATTTCTCATGTAGCGATTTCCTTATTTTGATGTAATTCAAAAACGAATAACTCTAGATACATGAAAATTTTACTGAATGTTTATATTAGCATTTCCTATACACCATACAATTTTTGAAAATATTTTGACTCTTTTTGAGCTGTTTACGGACATTTTCAGTTTTCAATTTTTTTAGTTTTTATTTCTATAAATATCAATAAAGTTTTATCTGTTGAGCCAAAAAGTGTAAAAATTTAATACAAGGCTCCTCATATATTGTTACAATAGCAGTTGTAAAATGTTAAAAATACATAGGCACAATTTTTTTTTATAAGCATTTAAAGATCGAATTTTGACAAAATTTATCAAATTTAATTTGAAAAATTATTTTGTAGTTACAAATGTATAAAATGTTCAATTTTTGTATCTAAGAATTAAAAATTTAGAACAAGATTCCACGTAAGTA
>NC_042495.1:24804919-24811747 GCF_005508785.2 Acyrthosiphon pisum
CATATTATGGTTGAGATCATTATTCGATTACATTAATATTTAATTGTATATTACAATAACATCACACTATATTATTTTTATTTTCAATTTTCAATCATAAGTTTAGTAATAATATTATTATGTTAATATTTCGTAATACTCAGTAACTGCATCGGGATTTTTATCAATAAATCCAAACATAATAATTTCTTCGTATAAAAATAGTAGAATTACAAATAATATAATTAACTTTATGGAATTCAAATAAACCGACATTAGTTTTAAATTTTAATCTGTTTTTCAAGAACAGTACAAGAGCGGTTTTTCAATTCTATGGTTTTGGTTTGGGTTTTGAAAATGGTTTTTTAAGGTCTTAGGTTTCGGTTACGGTTTTTTAACCGGTGTTTCAAAACTATTGGTTCCGGTTCCAGTTCCGGTGTTCAGAAATGAGAAAACCGCGGTTTTAACCGGTTTTTTGAAAAACCGGTTAAACCGGTTTCGATCCCTGCTAAAAGGCGATGACAGACATAAAAATTTTTAAAAATTAAAAAAAAACACACATTGTAAAATCAATACATTCATGGTTCTACTCAAAATCTAAAATTTTACATCAGGAGTGTATAGAAGTGTAAAAAAGCGTACAGGGGGTCTATTTTTGAACTTATTTTAAAATACTAATCGAATAAACATTCTACTAATCATTAGCTTACTAATTTTCTATCAACAACAAAAATCTGTATATTGAACGATAATTTAATAAAAATAAACGAATAATTAGTAGGTATACGAATAACCGATGAATAGAGATTGTAAACTATTTTTTGTTTTAAACAATACAAAGTTGATAATTTTTTTTTTACAAATTATTAGGTTGTGTTGTTACTATACAATAAATGTAGTTATCTATTAAAATACAGTTGAAATAAATTCGATGGTGCTCGGAAAAACTTGCTAGGTCTAAAATGTTGTAAAGAGTGTACATAATGATAAAAGTTCAATAAAATTGTTTTTTATAATTTATAAATTAGAAACTAGAAAGACACATTCACTCTTTATGTGATTTACAAAATAATTAACAAAAAAATAGATAAACTTTTTTTAAACTGAGTTAAGTTAATATTTTTTTTTTGTATTAACTTTCAACTTATCAAGTTAAATTTATAATATGTTAACTGTTAACTTTTAACTTATCGATCTTGTGTCCTCTTAAATTGAGTTAATTATTTTCATTAACTTGCCCACCTTTGCCGTTATGATTAGTTTCTTTCTTCTTACTTATATTTCGATAACTATATTAGCACTATTATTATGTAAAATTATGACTACTTGTATCACAAACTCTCTTTTCAGCACAAGCTTGCTTATGAATAGACAACCTATGCTTTAAATATTCTTTGTATTTTATTTATTTTTCTTATAACAGTAATTGGTTTTAAATAAATATTATAATGATTATATATTGAAAATGGCATTAGGTGTATAAATATTAAATTATAATATACTTTAATAATTCCAAGTGTCCACGAATATAATTTATTTTTAATTTAAAACATGATTATCAAAATATTTATTCTCCATTTAAATACCTCTCTAATTTGATCCAAATTTGAACAAAATATCTATAAAGAAAATTGTGTTTAGGTATACATTTATAGTTTTTTTGGTTACATAATTAACTACTTATGAAAATACCTTATTCAAAAGTCCAATTGTTGGCTATAGAAATTAAACATATACATTATTAGCTAGACAATCATCTGCAAATTATCATTATATTGATAAAGATAATACGAGAACCTTTTAATGAAACATTCAAAGTTATAGGATTAAAAAAAGAATACAATAAATATAGGTATTATTGTACAATATAGGAAAATATTTACATAAGAAAAAAATGCATGAATTGTACAACCTATATATAGTGTAAGATACAATAATATGAAAACATTTATACAAAAGAAAAAAATCATGAATGCTAACAAGTTGTAAAATGTTGTGGCCTATTAATGGCTACTGCTCCAGGTGAAATCCACTTAATATTCCATTTTGCTGTGATCACGGTAAAGGTATTGTTGTCTGGGTTTAAAAATTCTACATAATCCAAATTAGAAGATTTGTCCATTCCACCGAGGACATATAAAAATCCATCTAATGCAACTACTTCTATAATGAAAAATTAAAAAAAAAATGTTTCATAAAATAGTTTAGAATTAATCTAAGAGAAGTTACCTGCATTTTTTCGTGGAAAATTTAGATATGCTATAGTAGTCCAAACTCCTGTTTTTGGGCTGTATTTTTCAACAGTACTCAAAAAGTTTGATCCATCATCACCGCCTACAGCATATAATTCACCGTATAAAACTCCTACACCAACACCACTGCGACGTTCGCACATGTTTGCGACTGGTGACCACATACCAATACTGGGATTATAACATTCAACAGTGTCTAAAGCCTGCCGTGATTGATCATAACCTCCTACCTACGAAATTTAATTAATACAAATTATTGTAATATAAAAATACATCACACCGAAAAAAAAATTGTGGAATACATCATTATTCCATACCATTCCCAATGAAAGTGGTTGATTACAATATATTTATAGGAAATTCAATGAACTAAATATTTTTATTTTTAATTACAAAATGTTATCTATTATAAATTATCAATTTCATTATTACACAGGTACCAAAATATTTAGGTATTAAAAATCAATCCTGATCAAGTTTGAAGGAATCATTACCTAATGAAACTAAAATAATTAAGAGGACGCTACACTTGCATGTGTTGTCTCCGTCTTACAATGTACAACATAGCAAAAACTGTTTTGAGTGGGAAAGAACCGAGAAGGCTACAATCATAACTATGAAACGAGATTTTCACTACACAAAAATGAGAACTTTGGCTGTGGTGCAACATTGTTTTTATTTTTTTGATGAAAAAAGTTTTTCAAATTTGAAAAACACAAACAATAATGAATTTTGAACAGTGAGAACTTTTTTTATATAAATGATATCAAAAAAAAAAAACTACGCTGTACAGCCAAAGTTCTCCTTTTTATGCCGTTAAAATCTCGTTTCTTAATTATGACTAACTCCTCAGTTCATTTCCGCGCAAAATATGTTGCACATTTGTAAGACGAAGACAACACATGCGGGTGTAGCGTCCTCATAAGTTATATTTTATGTTGAAAATAAACATTTAATTAAATAATTTTTTTTTTTATATATTGTATAAACAATAATAAAACTTATAAGCAGTCTTGTAAAGTATTCGAATACAAGTATTTGAATATTTGTATTTAAATACTTTTTGAAGTATTTATATGGTATTCTAAATACTATTTTTTAAGTATTTTGAATAAAGTCCGTTTTATCAATTTTAATTTATTATTTTTCATATAAATATGACATCAATAAAATAATAATGTTTTTGTTGAAAACTAATATTATGTTTTTGTAGTAAAAGTAGGTAATAACAATGCTCTTAATGTGGTTTCTGTATTGGAATTGTATAAGAAAACTAAAAATCTAATACTCTTTAAATAGTTCCATATTAATAGTTAATACCACTTTTTATTTCATTTTTTTCAATAAAATTTAATCAACATTAAGTATAAATCTGTAACAAAAATGTAATAGAGTTTTTGTACTTCCGATATGTAGGTAGGTTTGAGGATCAATGAAAATGAATCAGTTCCTAATGAAATTATTAAATCATTGAATTGAAGTGGTATATACATAAATATTTTTATTAGCTTATTCTTTCTATATCAATTTAAATTTTGAATTTATCAAAATATTTTATTTTGTAGGTATACTACGCTATTCTTTCTTAGGAGAATATTATTATTTCAATAACAATTATTATTATAACAAATATAATTCAAAATTAAAATCATTAAAAAATATACCACGTATAAAAGATCATTCAGGACTCCAACCGCACATGAAGATCTTGTAGTAGACATATTTGATATCATATGCCATGTTTGAGTATTGTAGTTATAAACTTCTGCACTTCTGCAATGACCATCTGTAGAGCTCCATCCGCCTACCTTAAATGAAATATATAATTTATTGGTACGTGCTTTTTAATACAAATAATGATTAAGCTAATGAATTAAGATTCAACATTACTTACTGCATAGATATTATCGTTTATTACACCAACTCCAAATGTTTGTCGCTCAACTAACATGTCCGCACATCGTTGCCAACAAAGTGATTCTAAAGATAAATCTAGCATAAAAAGACTGGGATAATGTTGTGAATAACCACTAGAATAGCCATTCACGACAAATAAAATGTTATCATTCATTAAGACTAGACTATTTTTTTTAAAGTTTGAAATCAATTCTGGTCCAAAATGCCATGAGTATGTTCGTGTATCAAACCATTCTAAATTATAACTTAATTCAGACTGAATTCCACCAACAACTAATATAACCTGAAATAATTAAATTATTAAATGCATTCGAAAGATAAATAAATTATACAGAATTATACTTTTTCCCCATGTCTGGGTTTATCCTGGATGCATTGTGGAATATGGTATTCTGATTTGAGTGTATTTAATGCCTCCAATACATAATGATAACCTTAAAAATTATAAATAAATATATATCTAATATATAAATTAATTCACAATGAAAGCATATTTAAAGAGAAAACTTACATTTTAAACAATTCTTTATAAGAGGTTCTTCAGCTACTTTTTTTAATATGTAATCCTTCGATGTTAATGGTAACCGCACATGTTGCATTAATTGAGATAAAACACATTGTCTTGAACCCAAATCATATTTTACCCAACTAATAACACTTTCAAATACCTAAAACAATTAATAAACTATAAATTAGACTACTCAATATCACATATTAGAAGGTTCCTGAATTTTTCCTTCTTCAATAATAAAATATAACAATAATCAAATTTAGTTTGCCTACTTTTTCATCAGATGATACTGGAAGTCTATCACTGGATATCAACTTAATTAATTGTTCCAATGATAAGGATAGGAATTCGTTATCACCAACAACTTCTCTAAGAAACAAAATAAATAATAATGAATAAAATATCCTTAGAGAATCATAAAAATAAATTATATTTCGTACAAAAAATGTTGATGAATATATATTTCTGAGCTTGTTTTCAATTTTGTACAGCTATGTAAGTCAGCTATAGTGTAAATACCGATACAATTTGTTGGACAGAGCTGTGACTGTAAAAAATCACAACAAGCATCTTTTACTCCTTGTAACTGCAAGAGGTCTGCAGTCGGTAGCAAAATCTGAAGAAATAAGTAATTTTAATAATTTTTTTCTATAGTTCAATCATACTATATCTATTATTACCAGGACGTTTTCTTCAGTGACCGAGATTTTTCCAGAATAAATAAAGTTCACTAAGAGCAGTAAAGCAGTATGATCTATCTGTCTTAATGCCACAAGATCATGATTCCTTTCTGCAAAATTTGTGAACATGGCATGGAAATACGGGCTAGCTGCTGATAAAATCACTTTATGTGCGGATATTATTTTTTGATCATCCGTTTGTAGTTTAACATCACAAAAAAACTCACCACTAAAGACAAAAAATCATTATTAATATTTATCTAGGAGATCAAATGAATGACCACTTACTTCCATAAGGATTGCAATCTTTCATATATATCTACAAATAATGATTTTTTATACAATTTGTCTGGTTTACATCTCCTGGAATCTGGTATTTGATTCGTATTTTCCATTGAGAATTCTATATTAAGGTATGAATGTCTTTAATCTAAAAAATACATTTCAAAATCAATTATAATTATCGATAAATATAGTTAACCCTACAATGCATAGTGTTGCTTGTGAGCAACAATGTGTATAATAGCGTCTAATATCTAAAATACTACTCGTAAGATGCCCGTACATTTTTATTCATGTATCTAATATAGTATATATTCATTTTTTAGTGAATATAATAAACTATTAATAATACTTTAATGATCAATTAGAATATTTCAATATTTTTTTTCGTTATCAGCATTATACATTTTTTTCCCAAAGTATGCATTTTCAAATTACGATAAATCAGTGTTATTTCATGTAAAACCTTCGGGAAAAATTATCAAATGTTTCCTACACTGTTGTACAACAGTGAGTACAAAATAGTTGACATTTTGTCGATTCGTACTATTGCAATAATTCAGTTTTTACTTTGTTGCATGTGAGCAACACTATGCATTCCCGTCACGTTATCTAATAAATAATAATCAATTTTTGGCATTTCAATAACACTGACTATCGTAACAACGTCGTAGAAGCGTAGTATTTATTGTTTATTTTATAAAATCGTTATTATTTTTACTTGTATGTGTTTTTAGTGTTTTTAGTGATTATTATAATGGCGAAAAAATTAGATGATGGGTACATATTGCATTTATTAGATATACCATCAGGTTCTGAAGATGGGTTTGAAAGTGACGGTGATGATGATCAGGAAGATTTATATAGTGAATTTAAAGATTTGTTAGATGAACCAGATATAATAACCTTCAATGAGTTATTATCTCAGCAATTCAGTTCTGACACTATTCTTGACGAAGCTATTGAATTCCCTGTTGTAGAACCTGACATAGATAATGGTAATTTTTCTAATATAAATATTGTCTCATCGCCTTCGACATCCATTCAACCACTCATCATTCCCACAACACAAAATATTACAAATCATAAAAAAAATAGCAGTCCCGAACAACAGTCAAACCCATTAGACACATCGCACCAGCTTCTTCCATTTCACCAGCCCATTCTATTCCACCAATTGAAATAAAAAATGTTATTTGGACTGAGG
>NC_042495.1:24811797-24831345 GCF_005508785.2 Acyrthosiphon pisum
CCAGTCCATATCTTCTTAGTTCATGATTACGACCAGACTTAGGACCCAACATTAATTACCAACCCATAGGAGACATACTCTTGGTCGTAATTAACGATAATCTTCTATGGTTAGTAATCAATTTCGGTCCTAATGCCATAGTTCGTACGTGTATCGAACAATTCTATACTGTCATTTCCTTCAACTTATGTCCACCAACAGTTAATATGTGCTGTTATAATTAAATTATTAAATGCATTGGAAAGATAAATAAATTATACAGAATCATACTTTTTCTCCATGTCTGGGTTTATTCCTGGTGCTTTGTGGAAAAAGTTCTTCTGATTTGAGTGTATTTAATACATATTCAGATGCATAATTATAACCTTTAAAATAATAATTATATGTATAAAATGAAAATAATTCACAATGAAAGCATATATAAGAGAAAACTTACATTTGAGACAATTATTAATAAGAGGTTCCTCAACTACTTTTTTTTAATATGTAATCCTTCGATGTTAATTATAGTAATCCTATACATACTCCAGCAATTGGGGTAAAATGCATCTTCTCGAACCCAAATCATAAGTTACCCAATGAATTTTTCATAAATATGTTGTCATAATGCCTTTCTGCAAGATCTGTTAATGATCAGATGCCGATAAAACTACTTTATGTGCAGATATTATTTTTTGATCATCTGTTTGTAGCTTAATATCACAAAAAAAAATCACCACTAAAAACAAAAAATCTATATTAATATTTATCTAGGAGATTAAATGACTGACCACTTACTTATCCTTATAAGGATTGCAAACTTTCATATACATCTAAAAAAGATAATTGTTTATACAATTTGACTGGTTCACATCTTCTGGAATCTGGTATTTGATTTGTATTTTCCATTGAGAATTGTATATTAAGGTATGAATGCCTTTAATCTAAAAAATACATTTCAAAATCAATTATAATTATCGATAAACATAGTTAACAATCCTCTATGAAAAAATAATAAAATCAATAAATTATTTTAAATTGAAATCAGAAAAAAAATATATCGAGAGCAAATTTTGTTGGATGAAATGGAATGATTCTAAAATATTATGGTATAAATTTTGTACACAGTTTATATATAATATGATATTGTTTTGAGATCTACAATATACTTTTTAGAAAAATATTGTTGAAACCTAAATAGGTAGGTACATATCTAATAATATGTTCTTTCCTTTAATGTGGTTTAGTTAAAATCAGTAACTGTATTTAAATTTATATATTCATATATTTTATTTGTCATTTTTACATATTTATATTGTACACATTTTTAATTTACTTTAAAACTGAAATATAATACATTTTATTAAGATTTTATAATCATATTATTGATTGTTTGTTTACTTACTACTCGTTTTTAATTTTTCTATTTTAATAATTGACATTACATATACTTACTACTTAGGTATATAACTTATATTTATAATATATACTTTATGTATATAATAGTACAAAGTGTCCGCGTTCTGCAATGTATTTTTATTCAACCGTACAAAGTGTCCGCGTATTGCAATGTACCTTTATACACAACCGTTACAAAGTGTCCGCGTTTCGCACTTTTAATCCTTGACCGTACAAAGTGACCTAGAACCAGTACATGGTTAATTAATTTGAATAGTCTATTTGTTATTGTTACAAGTGGGCTAGTATTGAGAGTTTGAGTGCCAGAAAAAAAAAGCGATATAGTTATAAGTTAGATATAAGTTGGTTTACACAGAGATATTATTTATAATAATTGCAACAATCTGTATATAGTTTAAAACTTAAGGTTTTTTAGTTTAACAGCATCTAATTGAATACTTCTCATTTGTCACTAAATTAACTGCTTCTTCAATTATTTGGTACTAAAACTACCATCTATGGTTTTTCTTACTCGATTCTTAACCCGAGCTCTAAAAGAACATTTAATTAAATACAGTAGAAGCTGTATATTAGGAACACTTTGGGACCAATATAAAATATGTTAATTAACTGATTGGTTTGATTTTTACTATGAAAAAAAAATGAAAAATGCAAATAGTGTACTACTGTTATTACTTGATTAGCCAATCTTTGAAAATTACTGTAGTCATTCAAGCGCTTTTGTATGCCTTGTAATCTAATGGTAATGCTTTCACTCCCTTGATAAACCGTGAGTTCTGACAATTTGACTCTTACCTATTGCCATCAATTTTTTTTTTCCTGTTTTGGTGGACGATTGATACGGGCATCTTTTTTTCCTCAATTGTAAGAATCATTCCTTAAACGCTTTGTCTACAACTTACACGATTTGTACATGAAAGAGAAATTTTATATAGGAACTGCACTTACAATTGAGTAGAGTAAAAATAAACTCGATGACAGCATTGATTAAATTACATTGGTTATCGCCGGATGTCCGGTGTGTACGTCAACTGAGCTTCGCCTAATAAATTGTTCAAATAACCGATGTGATGTTCCAACAATCCGATTTATTTTCAATGTTCTAAGATATGACCGGACCGTCTCAGGACAATTTGTTTCAATAACGCTATTGCGTCAATTATCCGTGTTCCCAATAAGTTGCTTCTACCGGCTCTTATTAAAAAATGTCTCACCGTGACCCGTCGCGTATTGCACCACGTAAACATTTCAAGTTAAACATTTATTAAAAATAGCTATTTTTATTTGAGTAATTGCTCAGAATTTGACGTATTGATTTCTTTTTACTAATACAATGTAATAAAAAATGTAATTTACACTATTAAAAGAAATTGCAGGACAGTACGACACGAAAAATTAAACCGGGCGACGAATTTTTTCGTTTTGATAACATAATTGAGAGAATTGTTGATAAACAAGAATATCAGAGTCAAACCGTTTCGTATCGTTGCATATCGGTACGGACACTATTTGATTTTATTTCTCTTTTATCTATGTACACTGCCAAACACGATATACTTTTTCGCATACAATTTTTGTATGTTTACGAACTAAGGTCTCAGCCACGGCTATAGATAGTATTTATAGCCGTGGTCTCACTTCACTGTGCCCCACCCCCTTTCAATTGCACACTATTATACCTAAACACTTATAATATATACCTATACATACACATTCCAATTTTATTACGCAAAGATAGAGAATATAATATAGCGAATCACCGTTCATTCATTTTTGGAAATTTTAACTACCTATCGTTGTTTGTCCAAAAATCAATTCTAAGTATAGTTGGTACGTCCACCTATAATTATACCAAGTATACCAATATTTTACGATACAATAGTGACAAAGGTAATTTGTATTAGGTACCACTTTTACTACTTATTGGGCAATAGTAGTAGGTACAGTTGAAGGATAAATTAGTTTTTGCCTAAAAAATTGTACTTGGAAATGTAATTGTGTGTTATAATATATAATTATATATATTTAAAAAGTTTCAACTGCCCAGGAATAATATTTTCAAATAACAACAAAACATTTTTTATGGTTAATGTTCTTTTTTTAATTACAGTACGTAATCTAATATTGTCCAAATTTGACCATGTATATACAAAAAATTATGTTAATATGTTTTTATGTTTTTTGGAGACCATACAAACACATTTGTGGACGTTTGTTTTAGATGTCCAATGCTTAGCTCTAAAAGTTGATATTTTTTATACAATTATATTAACTACTATAAATATGAACTTCAAACGATCATAGAAATTTAATCTGACTTTTTTAAAGACATTTTTTTTTTTTGATAAAGCTACATAATCTTTTAAAGAATCTTGTACTACATTTTCAAATTTTATATTTAAAAAGAAAAATTTTTACGAATTCATGACCTAAAATAATTTGCTAATTTTCGTGATTTTTCCATATTTTCTCAATTTTTGAATTTTAAATACTAATAAAAAAAAAAACTAAGTAAAGATTTTTAATATTTTTCAAATGTCCTTGTAAAAATAAAGTAGGAGCCTTGTATTAACATTTCAAGTATTTTTAACCAACAAATAAAATTTTATTGATATTTACTTACGATCGTTTGTTTAAAAGTTGTGCCAAGACCATAATCGGTTTTCTCGAAACAGGTTTTGCGTCAAAATTCCCGTTTTTCCTTAATTTATCTTTTGTTTTTAACGGCACTTTTGAAAACTACCTACTAGGAGATTTTTACTTTTGAGTTTTGACCCCCAAAGGACCAACTAGATTCACTTTCCTATCAGAAAAGATACTGTTGAAGAAAATCTAAGCATTTTTATTGTCCTAAAAGGTGATGACAGACACAAAAAACAAAAATTTTAAAAAAAAAAGGCGGACAAGTGGATGTCGCTCTGCTGTACGGTTACAAGTGGGTCACTTTATAATGGATGGTATTAAATTTAAATTCAATGATGTTATATTATTTCATTGTATAAGAAATACGATTCTGAGTGGAGACGGTATGTCAGTCTAGGTACCTATAAGACATATTGTCATATTATATAATTATCTATGGTAATAAAGAAAAAATTGACCTATAATAGGTATCTATAATAAATTCCAAATTAATCATTATCACAATATCCATTAGGTAACGCGTTATTCATCAACAAGTAACAACAAACCGTGATACTATCATAGATATATAATAGTATAGTTTAGAAGTTTCAAGTACCCACGAATAATATTATACAATCACAACAAAATAACTAAAATAGTTATTCTAGGTTTTAAATATGTAATTTCGTCCGAATTTTAACTTAAAATGAGTATAAAAATAAACCGTGCTTATGTATTTTTTAAATTTTTCAACTGCTATTGTAACAATATATCAGGAGCCTTGTATAACTTCATTGAGCATTTACACTTTTAGGCCCAACAGATAAAACTTTATTGATATTCATAGAGAAAATAAAAAATTGAAATATTAAATTTGTTTGTAAACAGCACAAAACAAGTAGAAAATGTTATCAGGTATAAGAATTGATAAAATAAACATTCAGTGAAATTTTCATTGTATCTACAGTATTTCATTTTTGACTAGGTTTCAACAAAATAAGAAAATCACTACATGAGAAATCGAGTGAATATTGTATGTTGTAAAAATATGAATTTCAAACGATCATAAAAATTTAATCTGACTATCTACTAACCAATGTTTTGCTTCAATAACCGTTATGACTAGTTTCTTTTTTCTTACTTATATTTCAATGACTATATTAGCACTATTATTATTTAAAATTATGACTACTTGTATCACAAACTCTCTCTTTTCAGCACAAGCTTGCTGTTGAAAAGAGAACCAATGCTTTGATTTATTCTTTGTATTTTATTTATTTTTCTTATAACAGTAATTGGTTTCAAATAAATATTATAATGATTATTAATAAAAAATGGCATTGGGTGTATAAATATTAAATTATAATATACTTTAATAATTCCAAGTGTCGACGAATATAATTTATTTTAAATTTAAAACATGATAATCAAAATATTTATTCTCCATTTAAGGGTCCTGGTACCAGTTTTTCAAATTTTCCACAATTCTATATAATTTGAAAATTACATTTTATATTTTAGTTGCTACCTTGATTATAAGTCTTTTCCACTAATCTACTACCCAATACCTATTTAGGGGGGTTGATAGGGTGTATTATATCGACCAAAACACACTTTACAGGAAAAACTCTCACGCCTCGTAGAGTGATCGGATTTCGATAATTTTTTTTTTGTTAGAAAGAGGACAATGTTTTACAGGGTGGATTGAACTTCGACTTTTGATTACAATGATAAAAACAAAAAAGAATTAATAATTAAAAACATGTAAAAATTTGTAAAACTCAAAAGCTTATTATAGAACTCGTAAATAGAATATTGTAAATCAAAGTTCAATGCGCCCTGTAAGAAGTTTTCCTCTTTCTAACAAAAAAAAAATTATCAAAATCTGATCACTCTACGAGGCATGAGAGTTTTTCCTGTAAGGCATGTTTTGGAGCAAAAAAACAGGTCGCGCGCAGGCCCCTTAAATACCTCTCTAATTTGATCCAAACTTCAACAAAATATTTATAAAGAAAATTGTGTTTAGATATATTATTTATATTTTTTTTGGTTACATAATTAACTACTTATGAAAATACTTTATTAAAAAGTCCAATTGTTGGCTATAGAAATTAAACATATACATTATTAGCTAGACAATCATCTGCAAATTATCAATTTATTGATAAAGATAATACGAGAACATTTTAATAAAACATTCAAAGTTATAGAATTAATAAAAAAATACAATAAATATAGGTATTATTATACAAATATGCAGGAAAATATTTATATAAGAAAAAAAAGCATGAATATATAATAACCTATATATAGTGTAAGATACAATAATACAATATATGAAAACATTTATACAAAAAAAAAAATCATGAATGCTAACAAGTTGTAAAATGTTGTGGCCTATTAATGGTTACTACTCCAGGTGAAAAACGCATAATATTCCATTTTGCTGTGATCACGGTAAAGGTATTGGTGTTTGGGTTGTAACATTCTACATGATCCAAATTAGAAGAATTGTCCATTCCACCGACGACATACAATAAACCATCCAACGCGACTAATTCTATAATGAAAAATTTAAAAAAAAATGTTTCATAAAATAGTTTAGAATTAATCTAAGAGAAGTTACCTGCACTTTTTCGTGGAACATTTAGATGTGCTATAGTAGTCCAAACTCCTGTTTTTGGGCTGTATTTTTCAACACTACTCAAAAGATTTGATTCATTTTCCCCGCCTACAGCATACAATTCACCATATAAAACTCCTACACCAGCACTACTGCGACGTTCACACATGTTTGCGACTGGTGACCACATATCAATACTGGGATTATAACATTCAACAGTGTCTAAAGCCTGCATTGATTGATTATAACCTCCTACCTAAAAAATTAATTAATATTGTGGAATAAAAATTTCTCACGCAAAAAAGAATTACCGGAATAAAATATTATTGCATAGCATTTTCAATGAAAGTAGTTGAGAACATATTTATAAGAAGTTCAATAAACAAAATATTTTTATTTTTAATTACAAAAATTTATTTATTATAAATTATAAATTTTTTATTTTACAAGACTGCTTATAAGTAAGGTCATATTAAAGAAGAGAATAATAATACTTTATGTATTACATTAAGTATAAATCTGTAACAAAAATGTAATAGAGTTTTTGTACTTCCGATATGTAGGTAGGTTTGAGGATCAATGAAAATGAATCAGTTCCTGATGAAATTATTATATCATTGAATTGAAGTGGTATATAAATAAATATTTTTATTAGCTTATTCTTTCATATCAATTTAAATTTTGAATTTATCAAAACATTTTTTTTTGTAGGTATACTACACAATTCTTTCTCAGGAGAATATTATTATTTCAATTACAATTATTATTATAATAAATATAATACAAAATTAAAATCATTAAAAAATATACCACGTATAAAAGATCATTCAGGACTCCAACCGCACATGAAGATCTTGAAGTAGACATATTTGATATCATATGCCATGTTTGAGTATTGTAGTTATAAACTTCTGCACTTCTGCAATGACCAACTGTAGAATTCCATCCGCCTACCTAAAAATGAAATGTATAATTTATTGGTACATGTTTTTTAAGAAAAATAATGATTAAACTCATAAATTATGATTTTTATGATATTATTATGATACTTACTGCATAGATATTATCTTTGATTACACCAACTCCAAACACTTGTCGGTCAACTAACATGTCCACACATCGTTGCCAACAAAGGGATTCTAATGATAAATCTAGCATAAAAAGACACTGATATGATCGTGATACACCACTGAAATAACCGCCCACGACAAATACAATATTATCGTTCATTACGACTAGACTAATTCTTTTAAAGTTTGAAATCAATTCTGGTCCAAAATGCCATAGGTTTGTTCGTGTATCAAACCACTCTAAACTATTTCTTCTTCTAGACCTATTTCCACCAACAACTAATATAACCTGAAATAATTAAATTATTAAATGCATTCGAAAGATAAATAAATTATACAGAATTATACTTTTTCCCCCATGTCTGGGTTTATTCTGGATGCTTTGTGGAATATGGTCTTCTGATTTGAGTGTATTTAATGCCTCCAATACATAATGATAACCTTAAAAATTATAAATTAATATATATCTAATATATAAATTAATTCACAATGAAAGCATATTTAAAGAGAAAACTTACATTTTAAACAATTCTTTATAAGAGGTTCTTCAGCTACTTTTTTTAATATGTAATCCTTCGATGTTAATGGTAACCGCACATGTTGCATTAATTGAGATAAAACACATTGTCTTGAACCCAAATCATATTTTACCCAACTAATAACACTTTCAAATACCTAAAACAATTAATAAACTATAAATTAGACTACTCAATATCACATATTAGAAGGTTCCTGAATTTTTCCTTCTTCAATAATAAAATATAACAATAATCAATTTTAGTTTGCCTACTTTTTCATCAGATGATACTGGAAGTCTATCACTGGATATCAACTTAATTACTTGTTCCAATGATAAGGATAGGAATTCGTTATCACCAACAACTTCTCTAAGAAACAAAATAAATAATAATAAATAAAATATCCTTATAGAATCATAAAAATAAATTATATTTCGTACGAAAAATGTTGATGAATATATATTTCTGAACTTGTTATCAATTTTGTACAGCTATGTAAGTCAGCTATAGTGTTAATACCGATACAATTTGATGGACAGAGCTGTGACTGTAAAAAATCACAACAAGCCTCTTTTACTCCTTGTAACTGCAAGAGGTCTGCAGCCGGTAGCAAAATCTTAAGAGATAAATAATTTTAATAATTTTTTTCTATAGGTCAATCATACTATATCTATTATTACCAGGACGTTTTTTTCAGTGACCGAGATTTTTCCAGAATAAATAAAGTCCACTAAGTGCAGTAAAGCAGTATGATCTATCTGTCTTAATGCCACAAGATCATGATTCCTTACTGCAAAATGTGTGAACATGGCATAAAAATACGGGCTAGCTGCGGATAAAACCACTTTATGTGCAGATATTATTTTTTGATCATCCGTTTGTAGTTTAACATCACAAAAAAACTCACCACTAAAGACAAAAAATCATCATTATTATTTATCTAGGAGATTAAATGAGTGACCACTTACTTCCATAAGGATTGCAATCTTTCATATATATCTACAAATGATGATTTTTTATACAATTTGTCTGGTTTACATCTCCTGGAATCTGGTATTTGATTTGTATTTTCCATTGAGAGTTGTATATTAAGGTATGAATGCCTTTAATCTAAAAAATACATTTCAAAATCAATTATAATTATCGATAAATATAGTTAACAATCCTCTATGAAAAAATAATAAAATCAATACATTATTTTAAATTGAAATCAGAAAAAAAATTATATGGAGCGCAAAGTTTGCTGGATGAAATGAAATGATTCTAAAATATTATGGAATAATTTTTGTACACGGTTACTGATATTATATTGTTTTGAGATGGTTTGTACAATATACTTTTTAGTAAAATATTGATGAATCCTATATAGGTAGGTACGTATCTAATAATATGCTCTTTACTTTAATGTGGTTTAGTTAAAATCAGTAACTGTATTAAAATTTATATATTCATATATTTTATTTGTCATTTTTACATATTTATATTGTACACATTTTTAATTTACTTTAAAACTGAAATATAATACAATTTTCTAAGATTTAAAATCATATTATTGATTGTTTGTTTATTTTGATTATTAATAGTATACAATAGCTATAACAATTTACTACTCTTTTTTAATTTTTCTATTTTAATAATTGACATTACATAATATGTAATAATATAGTATATTATACTTACTACTTATGTATATAACTTATATTTATAATATATACTTTATGTATATAGTAGTACAAAGTGTCCGCATTCTGCAATGTATCTTTATTCAACCGTACAAAGTGTCCGCGTTTCGAACTATTAATCCTTGACCGTACAAAGTGACCTAGAACCAGTGAATGGTTAATTAATTTGAATAGTCTATTTGATATTGTTACAAGTGGGCTAGTATTGAGACTTTGAGTGCCAGGAAAAATAAGCGATATAGTTTGTTTGTTTTAGAATGTATAGTGAAGAGGTTAGCACATTTTTACAATTTTTATGTATGGAACGATGTACTATGTAATAGTTTATGTGCTATGCAAAAAATTGACAACTCTAGGTATTTGGGATACAGTTAACTTAGTAAAATTATGCAACAGTAACACAAAATGTGTGGTTCGGGTTCAAGGAGTGCTATCAGACCCTTTTGAAGTTGGTAAAGGACTAAGCCAGGGTGATGCATTATCACCTGTTTTATTTAACTTAGCGTTAGAAAGTGTGTTAAGGAGAATGCCACGACGACAGACAATGGAATTAAATGAGAACCATACCCTCCTAGCATATGCGGATGATATAATAATTTTGGGTGATACGAAGCAAGATACCGTAAACTGTATATAGATATCCAGGAGTTAAGACCAGATTGGCATGGAGACCTAATGCATGCATATAATAGAGAAGAGTGGAAGAATTTGATATTGGTAGTAAAGGGCCTAAATGGTCTATAATGCTACAAGAAAAAAAAATTTTATGTAACTAAATAATAATTATAATATATGTGCATGAAAAAAAATTTTCAGTTTTTGAATATTTAATTAAAACAACCAATCTAAAATTATATTTAGTTAAACTCCTCAAGTAGTACAAAAATCATAGTTGTGCGCATAGGGGG
Organism: Acyrthosiphon pisum; assembly: GCF_005508785.2. Lineage (NCBI taxonomy): Eukaryota > Metazoa > Arthropoda > Insecta > Hemiptera > Aphididae > Acyrthosiphon > Acyrthosiphon pisum. The sequence goes on from NC_042495.1 coordinate 24,822,622, forward strand.
TGCCTGACCTTCACCAAAACGTCAAGGGCCCTAATTATTTAGACGAATTCAAAAATGTTGTTTCTTTTAAACGTCAATTATCATTATAAGATTGTACATCTATATAATATTTATTAGAATGAATAATAAAATAAAAAAAAATATTTTTCGTGCATTTGATATCTATAAAACATTTGTCTGTATCCTTAATTGTTTTCAAAATTATTGTGGGCCCTAATTTTTAGTGTGCGCCCCGGAACCAAAAGTCTGTGCAAGCCTATGACAAAAATATCAGATGTTTGAAAATATTATGGTCTTTAGGTTTAGAATTTAACTAAATCAACTATTAAAGGAAGAAATGGGTGTAAGCATGATTAAAAAATCACCTTGTATTTACCTATAAGAAAATACTGATTATTATGAAACAGTGTTGGTCGCGGCAGTGGCAGTGTGGCACTGTAGAGTGTAGGTTGGAATTCAGAGACAGCAAACGTTAACACAAGACGGTAGAGCTCACAAAAGTGCAAAAAAAAGTAAGTACAAACTCAAATAGTGTCTGGTTTTTAAGACGATGCATCCATAAAATAATCTGTATTATGACAATACGGACGGCGGATCAGTCAACGACAACGAACGTCGATATAGCCAAGCAGAATTTGAACTAATGAATTACTAAAAGGAGAAATGTGGGTGAGCACGGTTAATAATTCACCCTGTGTTTGTAAGAAAGAAAATACTGATCGTTATGAACCTGTGTCAGTCGCGGCAATGGCTGTGCGGCACTGTAGAGTGTAGGTTGTGACTTGGAAATTTGGCACCCGGAGATGGCGACGGCGAACGGTGTTGACGGTCGACGGTAGCACACAAAAGTACAAAACTCAAATATTGTAAGAACAAAACTCAAATATTGTAAGGAATTTAATGAGAAATAATTTTATTTAACGGGACGCGCACCGACGACGGTAGGAGATAATTGACGAGCGTCTAGAGACGGACAATCCGAACGGCTGAAAGATGGCCGACTCTGTTATCATGATCAGCTCGACTTTTGCAAGCTATTTAGAAGCTCGAATTTGGATATTCCACCCATCGTCAATAAAATTGTATTCGTTGGGTCAGAAAGCTTGAAAGTTAGTATAAAGTTCCTCATCAGCGGTTATAATAGCAGTTGAGAAAAAATGAAGGTCTATACGGGCGATTTTTTTTTTACGTCTACCTTGGAGGTAGGTCGTGATGACGAGATGGAAATTCCTGCCGAGCGAATTTTCTATGGAGGTATTTTTTTTTTTTTTGATCAATAGTTTTGTTTTCAATATTTTATCCTATTAAAAGTTATCTTTTTGTGTTTAGAAAAATAAAATTTAAACAAATATAATTCTTAAGAATGTCCAATCCTAATTTGAGACCATTTGTTTTAAATTAAGAATATTTTCTTCAAATCCAACACAATAAATCTATATATCTAAGCTTATATATTATATGTTTTCTATCTTCCGAGAGTCGCCTGTGGTACTTTCTGTTATTTTTTTTATAAGTATTTTAAGATAAATGTTGACAAAATCTATCAAATTGAATATTTACCAATAGTACCTTGTTAAAAATTTATAAAATGTGCATAATTTATAGCTTAGGATGGAAAACTTAAGACAAGGATGATACACATAAAATATAGTTCATACTGTAACCAAAAAAATCTAATAATCATATAAATACAGTTATTTTTTATAGACATTATAAGATCAAATTTTGGATGAAATTACATATTAAAACCAAAAATAACGACCTAAGTTATTTTGTTGTGATTTAAAAATATCATTCGTGGTTATATGAAACTTTTAGAGTTGATTATTTGATATAATAAAAAGAATTGTAGAATAGTCGGATTTCGTTAATTCTGTTTTTATTCAAATGAATTTGAGGGTAGGATCATTCTGATTTTCAAAATTTTTATTGCAAAAGTTAAAATATGCATTTGTAGTCTTTCAGATAAAAACAAAATAGAGTTTGATTAAAACTTAGAGTGCGAAACGCACTCGTGTGCGTTAAGTAGTTACTTCTTTCGGACGATCGGGCATTAATAATATTGCGTTTATGCTTTCCAAATTATACCAATTTTAAATGAGTAATATTATAGTCATTATTTATCAGTTATTAGTATCTAATAACAAATTGTAATAAGCGCGTTTGTTTAAAAATGTTCTATTTATATCTAAGATTTAAAATGTTCGTATATGATTCTCATGGTTTTCTACATTTAACAAAAAAAAAAAATATACCGTAAATTCAAACTAATTTTTACAAGCTTTTGAATCTCGACATTGGATATTCGCCCATCGTTAATACAATTTTATTCACTGGATCAAAAAGCTTCAAAGTTAATATAAACTTTCTCATAAGTATAGTTATAATATCATTGTATAAGAAAAATGATTCTGAGCGAAGATGGTCCGTCAGTCTATGACAGCGTTGTTCTTTACGTTTTAGTATCCGCGTACCTCCTACACAGTTTGAAAATTTTCGTATACCACTTGACCGATTAACGTTTTTTTTGCTTATCAAAAATGTTATTTTACATGTATACGAAATTTTATTTTATTAGGAACTACAACATGTTGATAATAATATAAATATTTAATGCAGAAATAGATAATTCAATATGTAAAATTATTATTTATATTATTATTATTAAATATATCAAACATACCAAATAGTTTTTAATGTGAACGATACATTCCATTTTTTTTATATATAAGTAAAGGGAGATGTTCTTAGCGTACCACTACGTACGACTCTTATTTTACTAAGTATATTGTGATTAAAGTAATTTATACATTATTAGCTATAAGTTATTACTAGGAACCTTGTTTTCAATTTTCAATCCTTACCTATAAAAGCTGAACAAGTTGTAGGGTTACACCAAAACCAAAATCGATTTTGTCAAAAACCGATTTTGCGTAATAATTCCCGTTTTTGGGAAACTACTGTGTAAAATGTTTACTTTTGACGCACCAAAGTACCAATTAGATCCACTTTCCTATCAGAAAAGATACAATTGAAGAAAATCCAATCATTTTTATTTTTTAATACCTTAGAAGGTAATGAGACACAAAAAAAAAATATTATAAAAATAAAAAAAACACACATCATTGTATAATCAAATACATTCATCGCTCTGCTAAAAATCTAAAACGACATAATTTAGTAAAGTTTTTTAAATTATAAAATATAAAAAAGGTGGGCAAGTGGATGTCGCTCTGCTGTATAGCGTAGGTTACAAGTGGGTCACTGTATAATGGATGGTATTCTCTTCTTATCAGACATGAAGGATAATTAATTAATAACTATAAAAACTATAATAACTATAAAAAAAATGCAGTATAGGCCATGTAGGTCACACACTAGACCGAAAATGGATATGTAGGTCACACATTGGAACGGTTCCAAACATTTCTATATTGTACCAAAAAAATAATCATGAATGCTAACAAGTTGTAAAATGTCGTGGCCTATTAATGGCTACTGCTCGAGGTAAAAACCGTTCAACATTCATTGTCGCTGTGACCATGGCCCACGTATTGGTGTTTGGGTTGTAACATTCTACAGATTCCAAACCAGGAGTTAGGTTCACTCCACCGATGACATACAATAAACCATCTAATGCAACTACTTCTATAATGAAAAATTAAAAAAAAAATGTTTCATAAAATAGTTTAGAATTAATCTAAGAGAAGTTACCTGCACTTTTTCGTGGAACATTTAGATATGCCATAGTAGTCCAAACTCCTGTTTTTGGACTGTATTTTTCAACACTACTCAAAAGATCTGATCCATTAACACCGCCTACAGCATATAGTTCACCGTATAAAACTCCTACACCAGCACCACTGCGACGTACGCACATGTTTGCGACTGGTGACCACATATCAGTACTGGGATTATAACAGTCAACAGTGTTTAAAGCCTGTCTTGATTGATCAGAACCTCCTACCTACAAAATTTAATTAATACAAATTATTGTAGTATAAAAATACATCACACCAAAAAAAATCGTGGAATACATTATTATTCCAAAGCATTCCCAATGAAAGTGGTTGATTACATATTTATAATATTAACTATAACAAGTAGAAACAAAATATTATTATTTTTAATTACAAAAATGTAAATATTAAAAATGAGCATATTAATTTAAATATTACACAGGTTCAAAAATATTTGGAAATTAAAAATAAATATTGATCAAGTTAGAAAGAAGCTAAAAAAATTAGGCTATATTTAATGTTGAAAATAAACATAATATTGACGGTGACAATGCAAAAGGGCATAATCAACATTTTTGAATAAAAAAAAAATTAATACATTTTGTAATTATATTTTTAATTTAGAAAAATATGATAACAATAAAAAAGATGAGCTGTACTCTATTTAAACAAATTGTTTTTCCATTTATTTTGTTAAACATTTATATCAGTTAAAATTGGGTATTATTTTATAATTTGGTGCTTATGCCCCATTAATTTTCTTACCTATAATTTTAGTAATACTATTTTGGTACTTATGTCCTATTAATTTTTTTCTCATTATGTGAAAATTCGGGCGCAAAATTAATAATTATTATAAAAAACAAATAGTTCATCATAGTTAATTTTCATTGATAATTAATAATCATTCATCATAAATAAATGTTATTTTAATAGAAACGTAAATAAATATTCTCTTTGGAATAAAATGTTAAAAATTTCATATAATATTGCATTTTTAAGATATTACGACTTATTATTTTTTTATTATTATTTATTATCAACTGAACAGATAACAAAATATAGTTATTTTTATATAAAATCTATTATTAACTATAATAATTATGTTGTTGCTTCGGTCCCACAAAGTAAAATCCTATGGCGCTCATGCTGACATTTAAAACTAAATATCGCTTATTCCTTATTAATACACATACCCGTAAATTAATTTGAACTTTTTGGCGCTTATATCTAAATCTAAATTTTCGTTTTATATTGTAAAAAATTATCGTATCGATAACTGAATAAGAGCATTCGATACAGAATTACGTCACTTGTGCCCTAATTACAAAAGTAATTATAAAAAGTGTTGTTTATAACCTCTTGCAAAGTCGCCATCGTTATAACAAAAATTACTTATTTTTGTAAATATTGTATTAACAATATTAAAAACTAATAAGTAGTCATATTAAATTATAAAAAAACTTTTTGGATTACATTCAGAATAAATCTGTTACAAAAATAAAATCGAGTTTTTGTACCTCCCATTGTCAGACATATAGGTGAAATTGAATCAGTTCCTAATGAAATTACTAAATCATTGAATATAAAAGGTATATAAACAAATATTTTTATTAGATTATTCTTTAATATTAATTTAAATTTTAAACTTAACGAAATATTTCACTTTGTCAATATGATACTACCAATTGTTTCTTAGGAGAATTTTATTATTCCAATTACAATTGTTATGAGAACAAATATAACACAAAATTAAAATTATAAAAAAAATACTAATTATTTACCACATATAAAAGATCATTCAGGACTCCGACTGCAAAAAATAATCTTATAATTGGCATATTACTTATCATACGCCATTCTTGAGTATTGAAGTTAAAGACTTCAGCACTATTCAAATTTCCATCTGTAATATTATATCCTCCTACCTTAAATTGAATGTATAATTAATTGGTACATGCTTTTTAACAGAAATAACCATAAAACTAATAAATTATAATTCAATTTTACTTACGGCATAGATATTATCTTTTATTACACCAACTCTTAAAGATTCTCGTAATTCTAACATGCTGACACTTTGTTGCCAACAAGGTGATTCTGAAGATATATCAAGCACAAAAACAGACCGAAGAGGTAATTCATCATAATTATAACCACCCATAGCAAATACAAAATTATCGTTCATTACGACTAGACTACTTCTTCTAAAGTTTGCAATTAATTCTGGTCCAATATGCCATAAGTTCGTTCGTGTATCAAACCATTCTAAACTTTTATTTAATACAGACCGAATTCCACCAACAACTAATATAACCTGAAAAAATTAAATAATTAAATGCATTCAAAGATAAATAAATTATACAAAATCATACTTTTTCCCCATGTCTGGGTTTATTCTGGATACTTTGAGGAATAAGCTCTTCTGATTCGAGTGTATTTAATGCCTCCAATACATAAATATAACCTTAAAAATAATAAACAAATATATATCTAATATATAAATTAATTCACAATGAAAGCATATTTAAAAAGAAAACTTACATTTTAAACAATTCTTTATAATAGGTTCCTCAACTACATTTTTTAATATGTAATCCATCGATGTTAATGGTAATCGTACATGTTGCATTAATTGGAATAAAACACATTGTCTTGAATCCAAATCATATTTTACCCACCTAATAACACTTTCAAATACCTAAAACAATTAATAAACTATAAATTAGACTGCTCAATATTACATATTAGAAGGTTCCTGAATTTTTCCTTCCTCAATAATAAAATATAACAATAATCAATTTTAGTTTGCCTACTTTTTCATCAGATGATACTGGAAGTCTATCACTGGATATCAACTTAATTACTTGTTCCAATGATAAGGATAGGAATTCGTAACCACCAACAACTTCTCTAAGAAACAATATATTACAATAATAAATAAAATATCCTTTTAGAATCATAAAAATAAATTATAATTCATACGAAAAGTGTTGATGAATATATATTTCTGAACTTGTCATCAATTTTGTACAGCTATGTAAATCAGCTATAGTGTTAATACTGAAACAATTTGTAGAGCAGAGTTGTGACTGTAAAAAATTACAGCACGCCTCTTTAACTTCTTGCACTGCAAGAGGTCTGCAGCTGGTAGCAAAATCTTAAGAAATAAATAATAAATAATTTAAATAATTTTTTTTCTATAATTCAAACAAACTTTATCTATTATTACCTGGACGTTTTCTCCAGTCATCAAGATTTTCCCTGAATAAATAAACTTTACTAAGAGCAGTAAAGCAGTATAATTTATATGTCTCATTTCTACAAGATCATGATTACTTTCTGCAAAATTTGTGAACATAGCATGGAAATACGGACTAGCCGCTGATAAAACCACTTTATGTGCAGTTATTATTTTTTTATCGTCCGTTTTCAATTTTATATCACAAAAAATTTTACTACTACAAAAAAATAGTATTAATATTTATCCAGGAGATTAAATCACTTATCACTTACTAGCGTAAAGATTGCAGACCTTCATATATATCAACAAAAGATGATTTTTTATACAATTCGACTGCTTCACATCTGCTGGATTCTGCTATTGGATTTATATTTTCCATTATGAATTGTATATTAAGTCAAGATATGATTGCCTGTAAACTAAAAAAGGACATTTCAAAATCAATTACAAATATCCTGAATGAAAATAATCTTGTATGAACTCTAAAATTATAGATAAAATCAATAGGCACATTATTTTAAATTGAAATCAAAGAAAAACTAGGTAATTTTGAAAAGCAAAATAAAATTTTATTTAAAGTTTATGCCTTACTGTTTGGATCTTAGGTTAAGTGGACTGTATAGTATGGACGTATGGTACTTAAAATTAATAAAAAATTAAAAACAAGCTGATTTCAGTTGCCGTGATCACTGCCATCACAACCCATCGAGTTAAGAACGATGATGCAATCAGAATTTGTCGCTCACACTTAGTTTCGAAGTTATGGCCTTCCAAAGTTTTCAATTTCACGTTTATACGCATGCCTGCAACACTACTATAATGCAGAGGACCTCGAGTTTTAACTGGCCATCAAGTCCACTTGGGCCCACTTGGATAGGTGTTGCATAGCAATCGTTGAATTTTTTTCTATTTTTAATTGTCCGATTGAGCGAGTGATCCTGCTCGGTGACTTGGTGCAAAATACTGCATTTTTTTTTAACTTTGTGGCCGTGGCCCACTTGGGGATGTGTTGCATAGTAAATCGAAGGATATTTTAGTTTTTAATCGTCCGAGCGAGTGACCCCGCTCGGTGACTCGGTGCAACAAAAATGGTCCTCTGTGCGGCATCATAGTAGTGTTGCGGGCATGCGTATAAACGTAAAATCGAAAACTTTGGAAGGCCATAACTTCGAAACTAAGTGTGAGCGTCAAATTCTGATTGCACCATCGTTATTAACTCGACGAGTTACATAAGTTTCGATAAAAAAAATTCAAAACTGCTATTGTTCCGAATTTGACTAAACGAACTATTAAAGGGAGAAAGGTGGGTGAACGTGGCTAAAAACTTACCCTGTATTTAGGAGAGAGAAAATACCGACTGTTATGAACCCGTGTTGGTCCCGGCAATGGCTGAGCGGCACTGTGGAGTGTAGGTTGGAACTTGGAGATTTGGCACCCGGAGACGGCGACGGCGAACGGTGTTGATGGTGGACGGTAGCACACAAAAGTACAAAAGTAAACTATAGTAAGAACAAAACTCAAATATTGTAAGGAATTTACTGAGTAATATTTTAATTTAAGGAGACGTGCGCCGAGATAAAAGACAAGCGTCTACAGAGACGAAGTTACGAAAGGCTGAAAGATGGCCGACTCTGTTATCATGATCAGATAATATCACAGATTTCATTATCAGTTATCACCACGATTAAAGATATAATTATATCTTTAATCGTGGTTATCACACAAAAATTTCACAAATTT
>NC_042495.1:24831445-24832933 GCF_005508785.2 Acyrthosiphon pisum
ACCCGCTTAAATAATAACCTAGGCTACTATGCTTTTATAATTATTATTACCTATGTTATTATTTTATATTAATTATATTTATTAATATAAACTATTAAAGTATAAAGGTCGTTATAATAATAAACTATTATATTTCAAGTTGTTTATTATTTCCATTGCATTGTACGCTTTGCTTTACTTTATGCTTATGTCATAAACTCAGCTTTAAATAATTAATTTGTATTTTCCCTTTTGTTTGATATCCTATTTGAATATTTTATATTTAGTTTATTAATTTATGTGTTAACTATGAAAATATGTTTTTATTAAGTATGTTTTTGATACTGTAATGAATCTGTAATGAAAAACTGAAAACACTAGAAACGTTTTTTTAACGATTGGCCTGGAGGTGGGAAAAAATTGGCCTCTTTAATTGTTTGCACACCTTAAATAAAAACTGAAATGGCGCCCCTGGGTCGTGGGTGGTTTTTGGTAGCCTCAAAACTACCGGAAGCTCACATCTTGTAACCATGTCAATCATAGTGACTGATCAGTTAGTCAGTCACTACCTATGTTCACAAACGAATCGCGGAAAAAAAGTCCCGATATAAATGATTGAAAATATATTAAAACTGAAGTATAAATACGTTAAAATTGTATTGAAAAATACATTAAAGTTACATAAAAAACTATATAATATCATAGATCATCAATATCATCCCGGATGGCCAACTCAATACTACTAGAGGGCCGATTTTAAATGTGCGAAAATCTAGTGGGCCAGAGAACGTAGAAAGCAAAAAAAAAAAGCCTTATGTTAACTTTACTATGCTCCTATAATTAATATAATATTATTTACATTTAATAGTTCATTACTAGATAAGAATTGATATCCACGTTTGCGATAAAAAATATATCGATTTTAATAATTTTATAAGTAAAATAAAATAAAATACAGGAAAATCTTAACATTTTATATTATTTAAGCTAAACTGAAATGTAGCACGGGCCAGTGCAGGGCCGTCCTTAGGGCAGGGCGAGCGGGGCCCATGCCCTGGGCCCCGCACCTTCACCAGTTGGACAGCTTTTGTAGATACAATAAAAAAGTCAAGGTAATAAGAAAAAAAGTTATCATTTATATTATATTTTTATACCTTCAATTGCTGTAATTTTTACTACCTATATGGCTATACGTACTTATATTAATTGAAGTCGGTTGCCAAATAAATGTATTGTATTTTAAACGAGTTAATATGATAAAAATTCAATTTTCAAAGTTGAAAATTATAAAAATCTTCAAAGCGTTCTGTCCCAAAAAAAAAACACCAACTTAGCTATAATATTTATAGAAAAAAATGCTGACCAACCAAAATTTTTATTTATATTTCAATTTTTACTGACACATTTGCTAATTTAAGACACAGGAAGGTTAATTTATAATATATTAGATTCTGAGCGGAGCGAAAAATGTATTGAATTTACATGATGTGCGTTTTTTTCTATTTTTTC
>NC_042495.1:24835359-24836136 GCF_005508785.2 Acyrthosiphon pisum
GTTAGATTGGAATAATAGACATGAAAAATAAATAGACTGAAATAATGAAATGTCATAAAATTAAAAACCAAATAAATTAACTTAATTTACTTCTATTAATATTAAAAAATATAATAAGTCGTTAATTTTACGTTAATTAAAAAAGAAATGTAGTAAGTTGATAGTTAAGTTAATGAAAATCCAAAAGTAACTAGTTAAGTTAAAAAGTTAAAATAAAATTATCCTTTTAACTTAACTTTAACTTTTTAACTCTGTTATGCCCAGCCTTGCACCCTTCTATGGGTATACGACGTATCACTCCCACGCAGCCATCAAACCATCATCAACAGATTAAAAATTGTCACACGCTCTCACCTTATACACTCGGGAACATCTATAATGAACAAAAATTAACAACGAAAATGCACCTCATGAAACACCACAACTACAGTAAAACACCTGCTGCTAACCTAACCTGCTGCTGACCTCTTAAAGACTTTAAGAAGGACTTCAGGGATATACTGATACCCCCTACCGTTTATGTGAAATACTAGCACCCAACCCAGAGACAACTTCTATTCTTCTTCAACTTCTCAAAGGGATGAACCAGAAAATATGACATATTTTACACATAGGTACATCATATTATATCGCATATAATTCAAATAACATAAGCCTCTCATGGATCTCACTCAGAATAATTTGTATAAATCGTTAAAATGTAATGTATTTCAGAAACACCAATAACCTTAGCAGTGGAGGCGTATTTATTTACTTTTATTTATTCTCAAGAAGATA
>NC_042495.1:24838620-24848692 GCF_005508785.2 Acyrthosiphon pisum
TAAACTTGGTTTGAGAATCTGTGTAAATATTAAAATGCGTTTGTACAATTTCACGATTTTTATCGATAAAAAATATATCTAGATGAATTTATTTAGATAAGTAAAAAAATTAACTGAGATGAACGTTTAGATACCTTGTAACTATTTATCTAGATAAAATAAAAGATTAAAAAATAATCGTCTAGATGTTCATCTAGATAAGTCCGAACACTGCTATATGACAGTACTTTTGTCCTGGTCAGTCCGACATATTATTTTTCTTTTGTATTATTTTGCGATTATATTTTTTTAATATTATATTCAATCTGTTTACAAAATAAAAACAATAAGTAAAAGGAAAAGTAACATAGAAAAAACATAGAAAATTATATTATACAGACATGAATCGTGTGAAGAGCAGACCGTTCGTCAACAGAACCTCAGAAAATATAAAGCGAATCCTTTGATCCATATTTATTCTCTGCTACCCACTGCATCGGAGCATCGGTTGGGTTAATATTTTTTATCGAATTTACCTGGCGCTCTTGTCTATTGCGCATAATCATTGTGACATAAATTACATTTTTCCAGAACAAGATTTATAATTATATTGAAAAATATAATATTATCAAAAACGCCTCTTATTCAATATCAAAATTTACCAATAGCCACAATAGGTATATGGCTAAATAGGTATATCAATATATCATAGTATATTTTAATCCCGTCCAATCCCATGACAGTTAATAGGTGATTTACTAATTTAAATAAAACAGCGTAACACATTATGATAGGTAAATACGCTAGGTTACGTATTTTTATCGTTGTTCTTTTATTGTGGTACTATATAGATTACCGCCTAATTATCTTATGCGTAGCGATCGAGTTAAAGTCTTATTCATACCATCGTCTGGTCCCCTTTTACCAAAAATGACATGCGGGGACTTGATAAATTCCAGGAGCCACAGAACCACTTTTTCAGCTTTTCCTGGTATACTGCTCCTAAATATTGCTCGTCTCATAATAATATTATAGTCTTCGGATCACTCGGACTACTCTGTCGTATTACACGAACTTCACACATCAGATTTTGTATTCACTTTAGTCGGAGATCGATTGCGATGCGCCACGCTCGTCAGAGCAAATTCGCATTCGTGTCTCGGGTTTCAGCTGTAGGAGTCTTTTTAGCTAGGTACATTTTAAAAAAATTTCGCAAAAAAAAATCCCCAATAATAAGAACGATATCCTCAGCCAATATCAACCGATAACCATTCGTAACCACACCATTAGATCGTGTAAATAATGTTTCTACACAATTTTTGCTGTACAATTTACCTATTCATTCTGTGATATTTCTTATATAAGTACCTACAAAATGTTTTGAAAAAATCCGAATGGCGATCGTTTATGTAAATAAGTAACAAATACTAACGAATAACGGTTGATGGTTCTTAGGTATTTCAGATTCAAATTAATTGCTAAGACTTAATTCCGTCCATTGTGTTACAGTTTTTATAAACATAAACCTGTCATTCATTTATTTAAACATTTTATATCTGTTATTTATTTTTTTATATCTGATATTTTATGGTTAAAAAAGTTTTACATTTTGCATAGTTAAAAGTAATCACGACTTTTAGTAAATATTTATATAAACTTCTAACCGATATTTGAATTAAAAATTGTATTTGACCTACATCGTCAATGAATTAAAAACAATAGGTACCTATTGGCTATTACTAAATTAATAAATCGAACAGATTGTTTTGTCGTACCCTAAGGTCTAAGCAGTACATAATATAATATTAATTATTATTTATACTGTTTTATATCCGCAAATCGATTTAAATCGTTCGTATATTATATAGGACACGAATTCGATAAACTTATAAAGACGTAAATCCGTTTTGCACGGTCCGATTATATTGTTTTAAAAGAGATTTAAAAGTCACAACCATAACTTCAAATTTGATCATAATTATATAATATATGGGATAGATATTTGTAGCATTTGCATTTTTTTCATATCACTCCAGCATGATCGCTCTTTAAAAACAAAACCCGATTTATACATCACGGAGTTCAAATATACAATTTTTTTTCCATTTTATTGCATTTCTTATGATATTTGTAACCAACTGTATTTTTGGCTTTTTTGTGTCAGTTCCTTAGATTTTTCATTTAGTTTTTGTTATTTAAATGCTTATTTGACATTTTTAAAACATTTACGTACGTATTTATCAACTTAATGGAAAATCGCTACAGCTGATATACGTGTTTTCGTAAATAAAAAAATACAAGTACCTATTATTGCTTATACATAAAAATGTATCTAATAAACAGGACCTATCTAAAATGTAATTTAATTTATTGTTTTAAATAGGTAGATATTAAACCGTATTTAGGCTTTCTAAGATTTTATTTATTTTAAGATATAAAAATAAGTTCATTAATAAGTTATTTTTCGATTTAAAAAATTATTATCAGCTGAACTTTTACATTTTTAAGTAATTTTTAATAGCACTTTCATGGTTAAAATTCATTTTCGTAGGACTATTGGTAATTTTTTATGCATTTATTGTAGGTTTTCAATGCATCATTTTCCTAGCTCTATAGTAATACATATTATTCAGGAGGGAGCGATGCGACCATCAGATGGAGACTGCAACAGTATCGTACAATTATTATTTGTTTATCGTTGACGTTTTATAGTCAAAACGGTTTTACATTTTACGTTTTATGATAAAAAGTAAACACTCAATCTATTAAATATTAATAACTGCAACTTCTAACCGATTGAAAATATTGGTTGACCTATATTTATTGGAAAAAAAAATAGACGTTATTGATTAACACTTTGGACAGATTCGATAAACGTGAAACCGTTTTGCACGGTCAGACCACCCGCGTATTGTCTTAAAAGCGATTTAAAAAGTCACGGCGATATTAGGTAATAAAAATTTGATCGCAATAGGCGCTAACAGGTGGGAGCCATCGGACGAACACTGCAGCGTCGACACGAGCGTGGTGAATAATAATATAATATTAATTTATTGTCCACGTCCGACCGGACACAATATACCTCTATACCGGGTGATTCTTTTATCATTGAACACTTATTATTATTTCAAAAAGTGTAAATTTTTTTGAAAATATTTTTTATACATAGTTTCAAGTCGCTTATAAAACAACGTTATTCTTAAAAAATTATATTATTTTACATTATTATATTATATAGATGAGCAGAGAAGTGGACAAACATTTCGCGGGGTAACCCCGTACCACTCCACTCCGCTCATCTAAACTTTGAATATTTATAACTCATAAACTACTCGCCCCAAATTCGATTTTCATGTATCATAAAATACTAAGAAAAATATTCTGCTTTGGAATATAAAATTAAAACCCAACGTTGTCATTCAAAAAGTAAAAAATTTGAAAAATTATAAGGATAAAAAATATTTTCAAAAAAATTTACACTTTTTGAAATAATGATGAAAGAATCACCCGGTATAGTATAATACGTCGTACAATGATATTGTTATCGGCTACCGATGTATAGGTGTTTACAGGTGTGCGCGTGGAAATTTTGCAGTCGGTCCGATACATACCTACGGTCCTGGGCTAATGTCACGACCGAGAGAGAGGGAATACAGTTAGCGGAGACGCGTTATAATATGACGAATGGACTGCCGGAGACTTCAGCAGACGCACGCGACAGGTAATAACCAGCTGGTAAGTGGGTATAGCCGGCACACGACTGCGTCTGGAAACGGATCGGGAAATGTGTTCGCGTTTAGTCGTGACCGGACTTGACCATCACGAGGTTCTCGTCGTCGCCCATGTTATATTGTTAAATACCCACCTAACGTGGTCGATACCGCGTATGCGTGAAAACAACTTCACCGGTCGCCGATACCTATATAATATACTCACTATTATTTTTTTATCCTCCCTTGGACACAACCGTGTGTCTTATATCATAGTATAGTTAACACGAACAATAATTATTAATTTCGCGGTGCGGTCGCATTTCTGTATATTTATGACGTGCACAATATATTGTTACCGGGTGAGTGTACAGATGTATTTTTATGAAAAAAATGAAATTGTTTTTTTTTTCTTAATTTCTGTATAAATATAGTAAAACACATTTTATAATTATTTGTATATTTTTAATACATAGAGTTAACTGAAAATGTACAGATAAATGAATAGGTATAATTGTACATATACAATTACAAATATTTGAACAGGTTTGTTAATAGAAATTTATGTATATAGGTACTTCACTAACTCTGGTTGAAATACTATAATATTTAAATGTTATATGACCAAGTATTATAGTGACTTGACATTTTTCTTTTATGTTTTTGAGTAACTTATGATTAAAATCATTCATTAAAAAAATTATAAAGAATAATATTTTCTAGGATATGACACATAGTTTTGTCTAAATAATAATATGTCTCAAAACTATTTAGATTTACAGTTTTTTTTTTTAATTTTGTAAGTCGAGTACAAATTCAAACAATTATAAAATATAAAACCGATATGTCAAACCCTCGTAAATATTATCCTCTATAATTTTCGTCATAGGTGATTTTACTCTAAGATTACTCAAAATTAAAATGTTAAGTCTCAATAATTTTTAACATAGAGTTAACTGAAAATGTATACATTTTGAATAGATACATATTTGATACTACATACAATTTAAAATATTTGAACAGGTTTATTAATAGGTATTTACATGTTATATAGGACTAATTATAGAGACTTAAGATTTTTTTTTTATGTTTTTGAGTAACCTTCGAGTAAAATCACCCATTACAAAAATTATAGAAAATAATACTTTGGAGGGTATGACACATCGTCCGTCTTGTTTAAATAATGTCTCGAAAAAATTTAAATATCATTTGAGGATTGAAAATTTTAAACAAGATCCTACGTAAATAGGTTATATTACTTATATAAATTACTTTATTCACTTTAATATCATCAAATATACTTAGTAATAACATAGACTGATTAACCGTTTTCGCTCAGAATCGTTTTTATTGTACAATGATATTATATCATTGAATTCAAATTCAACGCCATCCATTACAGTGACCCACTTGTAACCTACTGTGCATCAGAGCGACATCAACTTACCCACTTTTTTTTTTTATTTGCCTGAAAATTTTACAATGTCGTGGTCCTTAGACAGTAGTTTATGCCTGACTGAGCTATTTAAGTTCCAAGATTAAAGCGGGAAGTAAAATATTGTTAAACAATCAGTAGGTACTCAAAATTGATTTTGTTATAATTGCTAGGTAACATAAAAAAAATTATTTTGAGGGGACTTGATAAACATTTGAGAGAGACCTCACCGCCTATGGCAATTGAATCTTTAATAATTTTTTTATTTTTTATTATTATATAAATAGCCTATGCAGACTATCTAAATCTACAGATAATAACAAAATCACAATTTTTTTTTTCTACAATTTTTACATGATGGTAATTAAGTAATAATAACAATAGTAGTGATATCTATACCTAATTAAGGTCGGTTAACTTTAATGTAGAGTGTAGAGTGTAAGGTTAAGAATATAATTACACTTATGATTTATAATAATTAACTGGGTAATAAGATCGTGTGCGCGACCGCTTTTGAGACGTTTTTGAGGTGGTGGTGGAGGTATGTGTAAATTGAAGTGCGACGAGCCTGTTGATTTATGAAGTGAACTCTGGAAATTTGCTGCAAAGGTTCTTATATGGTTTTGAATTTTCATAATTTTGAGGTCATTGTGTAGATTAACGTTTCGTATGAACCATATTATAGATGCGTTCGATATAATTCTTAATATTTTATATTGGAATATTTGAATTTTGTGTGTCGCTGAGCTAATACTAATAATAATTAGCCAAGTACTACAAAGTTTATTTTGCCTACATTTTCCATACAACAAAATATACCTATCACACATGAATGGAGAATATTATTTTCAAACTGATTGTCAGTCTTGTAACTATAAAAAAACTTAATAATTTATTACATTAATTATTAATCGTCTGGATTTCCAACCCGTCGAGGCGTCGACGATAGTTCTTGGAAAGTTACAATAACTCAAATCAAATTTAAAACCGATTTCATTTAACGATGCATAACAATAGGTATTATTCCCAATTCATTATTGTGATTGATAAACCAATTTCATACTCGGTTAAACATAAAATACCGCACACGGATTATAGATACCTCAAGTATAATTACAATTATAATTATAACTAAAATAATAATTATTATTGTTTCGCACTGTAACGTCAAGTACTCTATACCTACATATATATGTACCTATATAGCAATTAGACTAATTAATCAATATCATGATATCACCAGGGTATACCTATAATATAGACGTGTATAACAGGTACCACGTGATTATGTGAATAGCTTTTTGTTAAAATGGTATAATAATATGTTTTTTGATCAGTGTTGAAATAGCTTCGAAAACAATGTGATAACTAGGTAAATATTATTTTATTATCAGCATTATGTTCATGGTACTTAGTATTTACATCAAATGTTGATGATGTAAAAATATTTAATTCAAGATTATACAAGTTTAAAGTAAGTATTGCTTCACCTTTTAACAAAAATCAGAAAAACGTCGCATTATTGTATTTAAACTAGCTTATCCCGTGCACTTCGTTACCCGTTAAATGTACAAACCTTATATGACTCAAATGCGTGAATTGTTCGATGCGTCATCACACGTACAGTAGAATTATTGCGCTTAGCAACACATTCTGCGATTCATTTTTATATTATATATTATGAAATCAACAAACATGCCCGATTAACCAATAGCAACCAATATAATATATAATGCACTGTAACGCCGTTGTTGTATTTTTCACATACAGATTTGAGATTTCCTACCTTTCCGGTGGATTTTTCTAAAATTTTATTTCGTAAAAACCTTCTCTTGGCGGTTACGGACATCTTTCTCAAAAAAATTTGAGCCAAATCGGACCGGCCGTTCTCGATTGATGAATTGTTATACATTTTTGTCTCCATTTTTATATATATATTATATAGAAGATATATATTGACAAAAATAATAATACAAATCAACAAACATGCCCGATTAACCAATAGCAACCAATATATTATAATACACTATTATTATTTTTATTTTTTTTATGGACAACCCTTATCACTTATGGGTATGAAAAATAGATAGTAGCCGATTCTTAGACCTACTGAATATGCATATAAAATTTCATAAGAATCTGTCAAGCCGTTTCGGAGGAGTATGGTAACTAACATTGTGACACGAGAATTATATATATTAGATAATTACAAATATTTTTAGTTTTGGTTTTATTTAAAATCAAAAAAGTACGTTTAGGTATTGGAAAACTACATATGATCCTGGAGGATGGTCGGAAACGATATTTTTGCTAGTAAATAGTCTTTGTGTTCATCTGCGATATAGTCTGATGTCTTCTGAATGTCTTCATTATGTACCTATAAAAGTACCCACAATAAGTGCCCTTTTAACAAAAATCACAAAATACACAAAATGTTATATCTCTGCGATAGTAATAAGTAGCACAAATACCGTTTAATAAAAAGCA
This sequence comes from Acyrthosiphon pisum, assembly GCF_005508785.2. Classification (NCBI taxonomy): domain Eukaryota; kingdom Metazoa; phylum Arthropoda; class Insecta; order Hemiptera; family Aphididae; genus Acyrthosiphon; species Acyrthosiphon pisum. The sequence continues at coordinate 24,846,232 of NC_042495.1, forward strand.
ATACTTCCATAATATGATATGTACGACGAGCCGCCCTTTTAGTAATATTTTGATCAATACTGTTTTTTACGGAGTAATAGTCTCAAAATTCGTTGTTTGTGACCCATTTCTCGTGGACTTTCTCCAAAAATCAGAAATACAGTTGTCATGTCCACCGATATATTTGTCGACTCACTGCTATTGATCCATCAGGACTATCTTCAGGTTCAACAAATTCATTCAAGTTCTATAATTAACTTTATATATTATTCGGTACTCGTACTTGTTATAGGTATATAGTTGTTATATAGCTGTTGTCGACTAATCTCAATATTAGTAATATCAGTGACGTCATAACTTATAAGGTTAAGTAACTAAGTATATAAGTAACTACTTTGTCAGTTAAAAATCTTAATAATTCCTACACAATATAATATCTAATAATTAATATATCATATTATCCAAGAGATTGCGGACGATTCATTTATTAAGGTTATTAAGGTCCCGGTGCCAGTTTTTCAAGTTTTCCGCAATTCTATACAATTTGAAAATTAAATTTTATATTTTAGTCACCACCTCAATTATAATACTTTTCCACTAATCTACTACACGATACATATTTAGGGGGAATAACTCTCGCAGGCTTTGTAGAATTGTCGGATTTAATTTAATTTAATTTTTTTATCTGAAAGGAGAAGACTTCCTACAGCCCGCATCGATCTCTGATTTCGTATTAAACTATACAAATAATTGTATTAAAAAAATTTTAGAAAAATACTTTTTATCTTGTATTAGACGTATTATAAAGTTTGAGATTAAAATATTGACAAAAAGAGATCGATGCGGGCTATAGAATATTTTTCTCTAGCAATTAAAAAAAAAAAAAATTATGAAATTTGGTTGATTCCACAAGGCGGTATCGTTATTCTCGCCGAGTGTATTTTTGAGGACAATATGATATCGGCATCGGGCGCCTTAATTGAAAACTATCAGCTCCCTCCATCATCATACTTTTCTCCCTCTCTCTGCTCAAGTAGGTATATGTTGTATTTGCGTAAGCACAATTAGGTACCTACTAAACTTACTTACCTACATATTATACGAAGGCGACATACTCTGTGACATACATATTATTATTTTATTTATATAGATGGGTCGTAGGACGTAGATAGATACATTATATTATAATGTTACGAGTAGACACAAAATATAACAATAATATTATATACCCAACGATTTTAAGAGCGATAGATGTATGTCTTATCATCTCTCGACGTTATCGCGTGAACCGAATAAAATATTATATTTTTATCGAAGCACGCGCTTGAATATTATAGACACGTTTACCTCTGTTAAATATGCACCTACAATCATAATATAGCCGCCGTGATATTGTCTTGCGTGAAATCTAATCGTCTACATAGGTATAGAGGTACCTAATTATATTGTTTTAGAAAAATAGTAAACAATATTGTGTCGCGTACGAATTTATTACAATTGAATCGATGTTCGTTGGATCCGGTACGAAGAGTGTAATATTTAGACGGATATTGCGCCGGTCGAATCGTGTACGATACATACAGGTGGGTAGTTTCATTTTTTTATCCGATCATTGCTGTTGTTCGGCGAGAAAACTCTATGAAAACCGAACGATAAGAAACTCCGTCCGACAGTACAATTATTATCGTAATAATAATATTAATAATCAATAACACGTGACATTTCGTGTACCTGCCTAGGTACTATTTATCATAACTGGGCAGATTGACTCACCCACCTACTCTCGCTTATTTCTATAAATGTCCCTCCTCCTCGCTTCACTCGTCAACATACCACTTTTAATTTGCCAACCTCCTCCACTAATTATTATGGTTTAAATGAACCACTTCGACGCTGTATGTTCCTTGCCAATTCTGACCGCTCCTTTTCATTATCTTAAAACTACCAAGTACTTTCAACAATAACAGTAGCTGATTCGGGGGAGGTGCACCGGAGCACGTGCTCCCACTGTCAATTTTCTATCGACAATTTTTTCATGTGACTACGAGTATCATATAAATGAAAAATTAATTTAATAAGAATGATATACTATCGACTATTAATTATTATTTATTATAGTCGTTATTGTTTAAAAATAATAGTATGCAATACGTAGGTAGGTATGTAATTAAAATTATACAATTCACATGTGCCCCCCTCCCCTTTCAAAATATCGAACATCCTCCCCTGAACGATAATATTCATTGTATATCACACTAGTAAGACAATAGTATTAAAAATAAAAATTGTATTAAATATTAATTGTAAATAAATAAATAATGGATATTTTCGCGGGGTCAGCGGTAATATGATAATAATATAATGTATTATTGGTTTTGAACACACACGAGCACTGCTCATCTGCTCCGACGATGACCGTTGTACAAAGTGGTTTGATGGACGTCTGTCGCCGAGGACAATATTATACAAGTAAAATTCATTG
>NC_042495.1:24850753-24857013 GCF_005508785.2 Acyrthosiphon pisum
CACATTTTTTTCTTAGTTTTAATGTATAATAATATAATATTGTATTTTTTTGCTGTACATATTATTTGATGTAAAAATGTAAAATAAATAAGGAATAGATAGGTATATTGTATATGTACCATGTACGTGGTAACTTATATAGTTATATGTTAAAAATCAGATCAGAGTTTTCTTGATCGAGAATCCTTATGACATGTATTTGTATAATTGTATATAAGAAAAACATAATAAAAATATAAAAATGGAATATAAATTTAAAAAAAAACGCTTGGCTATAACGTTTATCATATAATGTGTTATAATATAATGTAATAATTATGTTATGTTATGAAGATCATTGTTTCTTATTAATGTTAACATGTATTATAATTATATAAAACAAAAAACATAATAAATATTAAAAAGAAACCAGTACTTAGGTATATATTATAAAGATCATAGTTTTCTTGCTAACGATTCACATGAAATAATATAAATTAAAATTATAATTTATATATAATAAAAATATAAAACAAAATAATATTTAAAAAATAAAAATGAAATAATTAATAAAAATCCAATATTTCACAAAACATTGAAATATTTATCATACTTCAAACACTAATTATTAGTGTAAAAGATTTTTAAAATTAATTTCTAAAAGTATCTATTTTGATACTTTAGTGGCTTGGTACTTAGCGGCATTTTTAAGGGACAACGAAGTGCACGGAATCGGTTATAGTATTATTATATGTTATACTCATACAACAGTGTGTTTGAAAATTCCAAAAATTATTAAATGAAAACACGGCGAATCACCCTGTATAGCATATCACTGTATCGTATTTACAAACACGAGTGGTACCTAATTTAATAATAATAATAATAATAATATGTCGTTAGAAAGTCAAGGACGCGTTTGAAGAATCTAGTCTATCCGCGGAGACCAGTTTTAGGCGGTTCCGTTATTATTTTTTCCACTCGGACAATAATAAATTGTTGTCCGGATACCGAATAACACCGACAGTCAGTACCTACCTACAGTATTGCATTAAACACGATTCGATTAATATTTATAGAAAATAATTACAAACGAGCTTTGTAGTAAATAACAATATCTATCCTTTGTACGTACCCGGTCTTGGGCAGTACCTACTCTGAATACCTAGGTATTCCAAATACAGGATTCCGAATGCTGCTTAAGTATATAGAACACTTTTGAGGGGATTCGATAACGTGATCTTCTGTTTTTGTCCAACACACGGGCGACGCAGTATTTCAGACGTGTTTTTTGCCACTCGAGCGATAGGAATTCTGAAAACAGATTTGAATTTGTCGTCGAGTCTACTTGAAATCGAATGTTTGATATTGTCCCACAAATTTCTAAAATTGTCATATTAAAATAGAGTATTTAAAAATGGTCGTATTTTAATTTTTGGAGAAGTTAAAATCAAAAAAGGTGGGTAAGTGGATGTCACTCTGATGTACGGTAGGTTACAAGTGGGTCACTGAAATGGATGGTGTTAAATTTGAATTCAATGGTATGATATCATTGTATAAGAAAAACGATTCTGAGCGAAAACGGTCAGTCACCCTATGGTATTACTAAGTATATTTGATGATGTTATTGTGAATAAAGTAATTTATATATTTGCCTATTTATGTGGAACCTTGTTTTAAATTTTCGATCCTTAGCTATAAGAGTTGAACATTTTATAAATGTTTAACTACAAAATAATTATTAAATTTTAAATTTGATGAATTATGTCAAAACTCGAACTTTAAATGCTTATATAAAAAAAAATTGTGCCTATATATTTTTAATATTTTTCAACTGCTATCCTAACAATATATCAGGAGCCTAGTTGCACTACATTTTCACGCTTTTTTATCCAACAAATAAAATTTTCTTGATATTTATAGAAAAAAAACTGACAATGTCCGTAAACAGCTCAAAAAGAGTTAAATTATTTTAAAAATTTTATCGTGTATAGAAAATGCTAATTTGAATATTCAGTGAAGTTTTCAAGTATCTAAAGTCATTTGTTTTTTAATTACAACAAAATAAGAAAATCGTTACATGAGAAATCGAGTGAATATCAAATGTTGTAAAAATATGAACTTCAAACGCTCATAGAAATTTAATTTGACTTTCTTGTTGACAATTTTTTTTTGATAAAGGTATTTATAAGGAATCTTGAAAAACGTTTTAAAATCTTAGGTTTAAAAAGAACATTTTTTATGAATTTCTGACTCAAAATAATTTGGAAATTTTCGTAATTTTTACGTATTTTGTCAATATTTAAACTTTAAATGCTTATAAAAAAAATATGTGACCAAGGATATTTAATATTTTTCATCTGTCTTTAAAACAATGTATTAAAGGAGCCTTCTATTACATTTTCAAGATTTTGTACCCAACAAATAAAATGTAATTAATATTTATAGAATAAAAAACTAAAAAAATGGAAACTGAAAATGTCCCTGAACAGCTCAAAATAAGTCAAAATATTTTAAAAAAGGCATGGTATTGCATGCTAATATAAACATTCAGTCAACATTTTATGTACCTACTGTCATTTTTTTTTAGAATTTTTTTTTAGTAGTCACCTTCCTATCAGAAAAGATACTTTTGAAGAAAATCCAACCACTTTTACTATCCTATAAAAGGTTATGGCAGACACAAAAATTAAAAAACACACATCATTGTAAAATCAATAGATTCATCGTTCCACTTGGAATCTAAAATAAAAATGTTCGATTTCAAGTAGACTTGGCGACAAATTCAAATCTGTTTTTTAGAATTCTGATCGCTTCATTAGATCAATTGGTATGTTTGGTAAAGGATCCAGTTTAAATTCCTATGTCACGTGTGTGTTAGATAAAATAGAAAATCACGATATCAAATCCCCTTAAAATATTTTTTCCAACAGTACCTGTTCTGAATAAATATTTAGAAATTTTTTCAACAGTATTTTATTCCTATAAAAAAATACTTATTATTAATAACAATAATAATTGTTTTCTTGTTTTTCTGGACATTTTTACAATATTATACACGTTTTAAAATTTTAAATCATGTATAAATAACTTATTATATTTAATATTATATATTTAGAATTATTAAATTATATATGTTGTCAAAATTTCCCGAAGAAAAGTATTATTAGTAATATTTAAAACAAAAATTGAAAAGTCCTACTTTAAAAGTATTTAAAACACTTTATTTGGAACACTATTTTTATGAAGTATTTGAATACATATTCCGAATATACAATTTTTAATAAGTATTCGAGCATTTATTCCAAATACTTTTTAAATGTTTTATACCCAAGTCTGCGCTATACCTATATTTTAATAATTCATGTTTTAATGTTTATGAATGAATGTATACCTACCTAAAAGATTTTCTACGGTTTTACAATCAAATTTCAGACGAGGGACCGACGATAATAAATTGATGTCTCTGTTGGTCTATAATACAATAATTTTATACTCAATTCAGATCTATATTTACGCGTTAATAGCAAAGGAAATAGAAATATTAGAAAATATTATATTCGGTTTTATACACATGCAGCAATAAATAATATGTCGGGGTTAACCATCAAACACTGAATAGCTGATCGTTTAATGTACAACCGAGAACGGGCTGAGCTTATGATATCTCACAACCTAGACACCGCACTCGGACCCAATCGTGAAAAAAACCAGCTAGATAAAATTTATTTCATAAAACGAACGAAATTGTTCAATCTTATAAAAAAAAAAAAATTATGTAACCTAATTATATAACTTATCTCTAATCACACTGATTCATAACCTTCTTGTCACTAATGGCCTTTGCTGTCGATGTTAATATTTTTTAGAGATCAAAATAAAAAAAAAAAAAATAAGAAATATATGTAGGTACCTGTGCTTTACACTTTGTTTAGGCACCGTTTACACGGTTTATAGTAATTGGTACCTACCATAATATACAATTATTGTTGAGCGATGATTTTTATGCACTAAAAATCATCAAATATGCATTTAAAAATATACACCTATGCATCAAACAATTGACAGTATGCATTTAGTTAATGTGCACTAAAAAATAAATTACAAGCCCATATTAGACTAAAAAATTACATTATTCTTGTATATTTTAATTGTTTATATAATATTATTATTTATTAAGTGGTACCTATATTTGCATATAGGTATACTCCAAAAATAAAACTATTACATTTTTTTTTTAAACATTTTATTTATTTTAATTATTATACTTAATACAGTTTTCTATGTACCTATAGTATAAAATAAACAATAATACAGCCAATACAGATCTCATTCTCCAATCAAATTTATTGTAATCTTTGAGTTTGTTTCATGAAAAATATTTTTTTGTCACGCCTGCACCGAAAGTTTGGTTTTCGACCACGGTTGAAGCGTTGGAAAGCAACCTTTTTCCGTCCAGCGGGTGGAAAAGAGGAAATCCCCAAAAGTTCTGGGCGGAAAAGAGGAAATCCCCAAAAGTTCCGGGCGGAAAAGAAGGAATCCCCAAAAGTGCCGGCCGCCGGGCGCGTATCCCCTGCACAACTAGAAACTAAAGTGTATACCTACCACGGTCCTTACGAAACATAAACTTTTGGTTACATCTTACATTTATAGTATAACCTCCTTGCACGACGCATAAACATTTAAACATATTTTGTAGAACAGTCTATAATTGTTGCATAGATCCCTGCATAACCTTTTCCATGAACGCAGGGGCGCGACAAAAAATAGTATGTGTGGCTCACTTCCCGCCCTCGCCACACAATATACTATACTGACTATCAAAATATGCACTAAAACTTAAAATATATGCTCTTATAATCAAAAATATGTCCTTTAAACCCAATAATGTCAAAATATGCACTAAAAACATTGAGTATTTAATCACGAACGCTATGCAATGTATTGTGTTATTTCAAGACATATGCTGATCTCAAAAATCGAAGCATGCATACTTACATGCATACAAGCATGCTTACTATGCGAAATGTAACTGGGCAAACAGAAAAAAAACACACACACACATAATTGTAAAACCAATATACATTCTCCCGCTCTGCTCAAAATCTAAAATGTTTGATTCTAACAATACTACATAAGCCAAAAATGTCAATTTTTCACTTAAGACATTTGTACCATACTCCAAGCATAATAGGTAATAATATGATGTCGACGTATATCGTACCCATATACCTTTATATGAACATAAATATTACGTCGTGCAGACGCTTTAGGCTTTCTCAATTCATATTTCCAATATAATTTTCAGACTTGACGTGATGTGAAACACCAAAAGATATTATTACAGTCCGACCGATTCGTTCGCCACCGCGAGAGCGAGATGATGACACTGCGACGCCACCTGTCGTTAGCCCTATGTCTCGCTCTGTTTTGTGCGATACAAGTGAGTTGACGAACATATCGTCACGCCGTCGTAAACTTTACTAATAATTATGTCCGTGCTCCCAATTGTTTAGTGGACCTGCGGTTCCAAGCTGAAGAAACAGCAGGAGACGACAATGATGAAGTTCATCAAGTTACTGTTCTACAGGCTGATCTACGGTCTCGCCAATATGATCGGCTTGGGTGACGCCGCCGAAGAGTTCGGCGACGGGATGCTGGCCCCTCCGGATTACCGGCAAGAAGACGCGGAGGACGACTATTACGACGACAATAAGAACGACGATTATTACAGTAATTACGGAGAGTATTGATGCCGAGACCGAGACCAACTCACCACTACGCTTATCACATACATATACATACCCACCTGTTTTATAAAATATTAACTGTACGCAATACGATAAAATATAATTTTATAATTTTAGTGTCTAATTATCATATTATGTTCACGTCGAATATTACGTCGTTCAATATTCTCTATCGATTCCTGTTTAATGAAAATTAAGGTTTTTGTCATTAGAAATTCATATAAATAGATATAAGTAAATAACAAAGCAGCATGCAATTTTATGAACTTTTTTTTTTAATATTTCACAAAACTTTCATGAAATATTTCATATTGATGAAAAATAAACTAATTTCCATAGATATACTTGTACAACAACTAGATAGCCGTCTTTATACTATAGTTGTGACCCATGTGTTGAAATCAGCCGCCATTTATAAAGCAGGCAATGTTTACATTTATTTATGTTATACATATCTATATATATTTATCTATACATATTATATACTATGATAATATTATTTTGCAAAACATTGCCTGCTTTGTAAATGGC
>NC_042495.1:24857063-24858067 GCF_005508785.2 Acyrthosiphon pisum
TGGGATCGTGGGTGTAGATTTATAAACGAAGGGTATAATGATTTATGATGCACCTGAGTCTGCGTGTCTTTATTAACTTATCGTTGATGATAATTTTATTGTTGGAACTGTGTGAGTATATATTATTATAATTTCTTACCTGGTTAATGTTGCTTCACTTGAACAATGATAGAATTTGAAAAGACAGTATTAACGTTGTTAGTTTTCTTGAAGTAATGTAAGTACAATTTTTGGTTTGAAATGAAAGTTATTTTAATAATTCACAACAAGATATTATAAGATTTGAAATGAGTGCGTTAAGTTAATAATCGCTTTATAATTTTGGCAGCGAAGTAAGACGACGCGTGTGATACTGCACGAAGCAGTTTTGGCTATTATGAACAGGCTGATCTGAATATCGAAATTACTTAGGGTTCTACTTATAGTATTGACCTTTGATACCTTACTGTTCCATATTAAATTGTTGTTGTTTATTTTGCATAGGTACATGGGTATAATCAAAATATGTTTTTGTAAGATTGGTGACATTTGTACATGTACATATATGTATTATGTATGTATATGGTTATTACTTATTAATAGTTTTTGTACATTTTGAAGGTATTTATTGTGGTTTTTGGTAATAACATATTTAATAGTATTATGATGATATTGATAATCATGAAGCTGTGTTGGCGCAATGATGTAGATATCATTGCAGTTTCATGTGAAATATTTCTTACTCATAATACCCTACAAATAAGGCGTTAATGCGTTATGCGCGTACTATATCAATTCATTAATAAAATCAATAACAAATGAGCAAAGGTGGACAAGTTAATGAAAATAATTAACTCAAGTTAAGTTAAGTTAGGAGGACACAAGATCGATAAATTAAAAGTTAACTGTTAACAAATAATAAATTTAACTCGATAAGTTAAAAATTTAATATAGAAAAAATATTAACTTAACTCAGTTTAAAAAAAAGTTAATCTATTTTTTTTATTAGTATGTAAATTACATAA
>NC_042495.1:24858487-24861585 GCF_005508785.2 Acyrthosiphon pisum
ATCAACTGAGAAAAGCTAAGTTATTTCAACTGTAAATCAAACTAGTTAAGTTAAAAAGTTAAAAAAAAAATTATCTTTTTAACTTAACTTTAACTTTTTAAATAGTTAATGCCCACCTATGCAAATGAGCAGTAAGTGTAAATACTATAGAACAAATAAGAGCAGTAAGTGACCTAGAGTTATCTGCTACTGCTTTTCTTTCTAGTAATTATTATTGTATTTACAGAGCAGTATGTCGTATGATAAAATTTAATTTGTCGGTTTAAATTTAACATTTGTCTCGAAATAGAATTTATATTTAAACCGTATGTTACAGGTAGCTTGGTGAGGAATTATATTGACTCAATTTAAACGAAAAAAAAATTACATTAAATGTGTTATGTGCAGTGTTCATAAATAATAAATAAATAAACAATGATTAATAACAATTTTATGTTTTAGAATTTAAGATATTTAAATTAGGTGGTATCACATTTTAATATTAAATTCATTTGAGTTAAACTTACATTAAAGTATGCACGTGATTACAACTTATTTAAATATCTAAAATTTAAAAACACATAAAAACATCAGTTAAGCACATGCATGCCAATGATAGGCATCAGAAGGAATTTGGCAGTACCTAATTACTGCAGCAAGTAAAAATGTACTTACTGCTTTTCGTCTTCAGCTGATTCACATAAGCCCAGTGGCGCCGACTTGTTTCTCATTTGGTGGGGCAAAGTATAAAAATTAGTTACCACCACCACCTACCACCCACGTGATTATAAGGTAAATTCAACTATCACAAACCAAACACTGGGGCGAACCGCATAAGCCATAATATGCAGTAAGTCCATTAAAACACATAACAAAATATGAAAAAAAATTTAGTCTGTTTATTAGTTTCCTCGTATACCTACATATATATTTTTATCACATTTATTTATTTGCACAGATTGATAGGTATATACGTAGTAAAAATAAACACATTAACAATAAGCAACGCACCCCCTGTAAGCCTATAGCTTGTATTGGGACTTTGGGAGAGATGAGTTGAGTTTATAAAGTCAGGTAACATATTTTGTGTACCTATGTCAGAAATAATAAAACAGAAATTAAAAAATTAACAATCTGTTAAACCAAAAATAATTTTAAAAATATAAATTTTTGTTCAAACACTATTCAATCTCTAGATTGTATTATAAAAAATTGTAATTCTTTTAAACTCTTGAAGTTATATACTTATATCAATTGATGTTAAATTTTTTACTTACGTTTGAGCCTACAACTAATATACCTACATTGAGATCCAAAAGTTGTATCCTGAAACAATATTAACATACACATATTTTTAATGTTTAAAATATTATTATTTTTACTCTACGGACAAATTTAGACTTTTACGAAAACGGCTTTTAGTGTTTTCCGAAAAACTACGTTCTTGAAGTTACTGCTCTTGGAGTGGCTTTTGACAGCGGAATATACATCTCACTATAACAGGTACCTTGTGGGCTGTGGCCATATAGACGGAAATCCATTGACATTTCTGACGGGCTTAATTAATTTAAAAAAATCAAATTGCATAATACAAATTATACGATTAAAGGTGTCAAAACAAAATAATTATTTTTTGGGGGGAGGGGGATAAACCATCCTCCAATTTCCTCCAATTTCGCCATATATCATCTGAATTACTCAGCTTCACCCGAGTGACGAATATTTAATTATTTATATTTTTACCATTTTTAGATAGTTTTCAAGTCTTAAGTGCTATATCCTGCATCGATATGAGTTGTCGTGTCTATTATCTAGATAAATTACATTCTTGCTTAATAGTTTGCAATTTTTTGAAAATTGCTTACCGATAATATTGTAATTTGTAAGTAAAGTAAATTATTGTAGTGCATAATATACCTTATAATATTATTATAAGTATAGGTACTTACCTAAGTATTAAGTTATAATGTATTTATTCACTACAATATATGTGTGTGCGTGTGTGTGCGTGTGTGTGTGTGTGTGTGTGTGTGTGTGTGTGTGTGTGTGTGTGTGTGTGTGTGTGTGTGTGTGTGTGTATATAATAAATTAACGACGGGGACAGAGTGGCCGAGCGGACTAAGGCGTCGGTTCGATACCTCGGCCATGGGCGGCATTTTTCTTCGGGCAATTCACGGTGTCCGGAGAACAAGTGCCGCCATCTCTCGCCCGGGCATGGCAGATACCTACGGATGTCCAAATCAAAAATTCTGCCAAAACAAACACACACGTGTTCCTCCCCCTACCAACAAAAAACCTACAAAAAAAAAAAAAATAGGGTTAGGGCTGAAGCTCAATAAAAAAAAAAAAAAATAAATAAATATATATTATAAGTAAGCAGACTTAATTATGCATTTTATTATCTTTATGCATATACGCATATTATACAAGTGCAAAATATCTCGGCAAGTTATCTACAGTCTTAGCACCTCTAAAATGCCAGATTTAATTGTCCCGATGTTGAAGGCAATCCATATTACGGTACCTATGTTTTGTGAAGTAAATTGTAGACACCATCATCAAAACAGGCGGTCTTTCTACTTTCTACACCACAGAATCCTAAAGCCTGCGGGCTTAAAGACGAATTGCATACCTTTAATGAATCTGGTTTCGTATTTCTCAGGCGAATCTCAAAAAAATGTAATTTAATATTTTATCGACAGCAGTAATTCACTGTAATAATTGCATAATACATTCGCATGCGCACTTATCCATACTGCGTTAGTTTCGTAATAAGCCGTTTGCAGAAATTTGACTTTGAGTGATGTTTAAAAAAACGTATTCAAACATTTAGACATATAGTGACATCACATTTCTTCCTATATTATATAATGTTATGGACTTACAATATGTATGTATTTTTATTTTTTAATTATAATAATACTTATGTAATAATATATTGTACTATAACTAATTTATTTTTGTAATAATGACATTTTAATATTATTAAAATAAAGTTATACTCGGACAGACGTCTGCTGCATACTCATAGACAATTTAATTGAATTGTAAATTTTTTTTTGTATAATCTGTACTTTTCCAGTACCCTATAAACAGTAAATTGTGTATTTTATCGGTGG
>NC_042495.1:24861685-24876801 GCF_005508785.2 Acyrthosiphon pisum
TTAGATTTTGTACGTCATTGGATGCTCTCTTATATTATTTGCGTCTATTCTAATTAAGTCTCCATATACTGTTTTATACATTTTATTTGTTATAATGCTTATTCTTATATTTTACATTTATTACTTTTAAGAATTTGCTCTCCCAGCACAAGCTTTGTTTTTTGGCGGTGCTGCAATATTGTCAATTATAAATTTATATTTAATATTTTGTTAAAATACCTATGTAAAGATAAGTTATTGTTGCAATAAAGGTATTATTATTATTATAAGTAAGGAGGTGAGCATGCTGGGCGAATCACCCTATATATGCGCATATGATATTTCATCACTTCCTCCCATTAATACGTATTCCGATTTTCAAACTATGTTGGTAGTCGGTAGATTAGCTTTTTATAGTGTTTACCAAGTGGAAACAAGCTTATAATTCAATTATCCGGATCAGCGAATCGGCAAAAGAGGTATGGGTAATAACTGAGAGAACGTAGAAGACCAGATATGAGTATCACGTCGGGGAGAAAAATCGTCACTATACCATCCAACCGAGCTCAACTTCGTAAACTGTCATCGGAGAGCATAATTATATGATATAGCGAACAATTATTTATATTGATCAATACACAAACAATAATATCAATCAATTAACGTATATACCTTATTCATATTTACGTAATCGTAACGTTCGCCGAGTTTGTTGGGCAGTAATTATTTTTTATGTAATATATTTTAGGTATTATTTTTTAGATACTTGCTCCGCAAGTACTTATAGGTACTTACATCGTAAATACACCCGGAGTGAAATTTAAAAAATGTGCGTGCCGTCGACGGAACGTTCAGTTGATCCCAAATGTTCTTCCGGTAGCGCGTACAGAAGAGTCATAAAAAAGTTTAAAAAGTCGTGGATTTTGAGTGTGGTGGCCTTAATTATTGTATCCGCGGCATTGAAAAATCATACCGTCAATCAATATGTTTGAGCGGTCTTGAAACTAACAGCAATGCAGGTAATTTAGACTTATTAAATACCCAAGTCGATAATAGTTTATATGAGCTATCCCGTGTAGGCACATACGTATTTTTATCCGATAGTTTTTAGAATTTTTTTACCCGAGTTCAGCTTGGATAATTTTTCGAATTAATCATCGTTTTGAGTTTAATATCATGATATAAAATAATGCAATCTAACCGTATTGGTTAGTAACAATTAATTTCTCAATACTTAGGTTTTAGTAAAGGAAATATTCCCCTACAATATTCGTTCAAAAAAAAAAGTCAATTGTTTATACGGATACCAACTATAGGTAACTATAGGTACTGGAATACTGTATTTTAATCAAAACTACTTATTTTTATTTAAAAATAAATTAAATTAACTCAGGACTACAAGTTAAATTAAGTACCTATAGGTATTGAAACATTTGAAACATATGAACAATTTGTAAAATAATTGTAATTTTCCGTAATATTTCTTGATAATACCAATATTCCAGAGACTTTCCGGAAATGTACACATCACAAAGTAACCCCTGCAGTACCGTCACTGTTCTTTTATATGGTTTCAATTATTCTTAGTTCAAAAAAAAAAAAAAAAATCAACAATTAGGTATCAGCATTTTAGATTAATTAATACTTACCTATACCTTTACTTTTCACTTATATCAAACCATATTTTTAGGTATATACTTATTTAAATATGTAAGTACATAATCAAAAAAATATTCAATTATTTTATAAATATATTTTATACTAAACAAAAACCATCTTACCCATGGACAAATTCCGGTCCTGAAGATCTAAGTGAAAAACATTTTAAATAATCAATGATCAAATAAACAATGATCGTTAGAGACTTGACATTTTTGTGGAACCTTCGTATAACTATATTTTGGGTTCACTGAGGATTTTTCAAAATTTGAATTTTATAGAAGTGCTCACACTTCTATATTTTATGGTTTCCAATTGATTGGCATTTAATTAGTCGACACCGTGCTGAATCGGCTAGAATTATACAGAGTGATTATATTTAAGCACAGATACTAACCTAATTTGTATATGCTTAAATTATGGATGTATTTAAATTCTAATTTTTGGAATTCTTAAATACATTTGGTAGACCATATTTTCGAATCCTTGAGGTTTGCTGTACCACCGGATGATTCTGTAACGATACTAAATTCTGTTTTTTTAAATAGTAACCACCTTTTTTTAATAATTAAGCAGATATTTTTTTTTGAGAACTCATAAATGATAATTCGATTGAGTTAGGTATATAACTTTGTGTACTATGGATAATATGTCTATGTTAATGGGTTAATTCGATATGGGGGCATAGACGGTTTGAAAAAGTTAGTAATTATTATTAATTAATATCAATATAAATAATTTGTAAAAATTATCCAAGTATAATAAACACTACTATATTTAGAATTAATTATAGTTATATTTTTATAAAACCGTTTTTAAAGAGTGTTATTCTTAGTATAAACATTATTTAATAACTTAAAAACTACATATTCTTTAGAATTTTGATTTAGATACATCAGAATTTTTAAGAAAATCATCTACTATAGATAATTTGCATTAAAAAGGAGGGTTTTCATTTTAAAAATAGAAGTTTTTATCGCTACAGGTTCCTACAACAAATATAAAAATGATCAGAAATTAAAAATATGGTCTTGAAGTATAGGTATATACTTAAAAAATACTTTATAAAATCAGAATTTAAATAAATGTATTATCAGATGGAAAAATAGGGGTGATTATGCCCAAAAATCACCCTGTATATAGATACAACTATGCAAGTGTACCGTAACTACTACCTATACGATTATACAAATGAGGTACTTAGAGATGGTTGAGATACCTACATTCAGGCTCGTTGTTAGTTATATTACAGTTCTTATTTGCCGATATATTTTATTTCATTTTGCCACTAAGTGCTACCTTCGATTTCTTTAAAATTGTATGCCACCCCAAAACGACGAATGACTTGCTGGTGCCCTGGCAACAGGCCTGCCTACATCGATGGAATACATTTTAATTTATTATATGCTCGAAATTACCAATGATTTGTGAAATAAAGTAAAATAAAATGAAATAAAGTACCTACGCCTAGTGTCTATAGTGCCTACCAAATAATTACTTTTAATTTGTGTATTAATTTAGTTTGTACATATTTAAAACGAATAATTATAATATTATTGTATGGTAATGTTTTTAAACTTTTTCAGTTAATAGATCTGAGCAATTTCAAAAATTTACTTCACGATTCGTGTTTAATTTATAATAAAATACCAGAACGCAAGCTTACTGAATCGGATTGTTATGTAAGTAATAAGTATTTATAATATATACACACAAAGTTCCAAGTACCTATCTCGGTACCACTTACATATTCTACATATGTATGCATATTATACGAATATAATACCTTGTATGCAAATCAAGTGTATGTACTATGTTTGTTAATTCTTCAGTCATGTGAAAGCATCGATCGAGTGGATGTTGTCCTCAGACCAGAGGGCATTTTAGAATCGTACGCGGATCTCAATTGGCCATTTGCGTACCAAAGTGATGTTAAAACCACCGTCACCGTTGAAGATTTAGCCCTTGTAGGTACCTGTTATCATTTAAGTGTAGAAATTCCTGTTATAATATTATAACTTATATAAGTATTGTTTTTTGTTTGTTATTAAGGTTCTTTTAAACGGAGACCTCTTACCTTGCGATTATGAATCCAACTTGAAAATCGATCCCCTTCGAGCAATCGAAATGAAGTATGGATGGTTTATGCATTGGTTAGTAATTAATAATTATTAGTATAGTTAGAGTTAATTATTTAGGATACTTACCTGGGCTACCTGAAAATCATATTACGTTACTTGTGCACACTGTAAAGGCCCGTATAGTCAGACCAAATCTTCAGACAGGGCAAACCAAATTTTCGGTGTGGCAATAAAATGCACACCTATACTTAACCATAACATACATTTACATACATATACATTTAATATTTTTTAAAGGTCCAGGGGGGGGGAGAAATACATAACAATAGAAAAATAATTTTTTTTCTTGAAACAAGATTGCTGAAATATAAAAATAAAATTATTTCAAGGACTCGAATTTGTTAAAAACATGTTATATACATTTTTACCATGTACAAAATAAAAATAGAAATAAAAATAATATTATTAATAATTACACCTATACGGATATACCTATATAATTATGTACTTAATTATGATTTATTATATAAATATGAAAACATTGCGAATTAAAATAAATATTAAAAACGATTGAGAAAGCACATTTTTATCCACGCCTGTTAACATAGCCTGACCTAAGCCATGTGATATAGAAAATGTTTTTTTGAGGGGACTCAGTTCACTTTAAACCTCTCCAAACCTGGAACTCAGTTTACCTTAAACCTTTTCTGACTCAGTTTACCACAAAAATGGTGTTTTGAACTCTGTTTAAAAACTCCCGTGTGCGACATACGCTGCCAGTAAGCGTTTAGGTATTTAGGTACCAACTTAAAATTAATCTGGAACTTAACTCTACGCGCTGAACAATTTTACACCTCGAGTATTTTTCCAATATTGTTTTCAAGGCGAAATTGTGATGACATCCAAGGAAAACTACTGCGTGCTTTATACAGACCAGATTCTTTTTTGAGCATTTCTCCCGAAACGTGGATAATCATGTCGTCCAAGTATAAAACTGTTCACTATAAAAAAGTATGTTATTCAACGGTCGAAACGCCAATACGCTTTTCAAATATAATACGTTATAAATTATGTTTAGATCAACACGTACTACGACGGTAGAGTGGCGGTATCGCAGATAAGTGGAACGTTCAAGTACCGGTTGGTGCCCAAAAATCCTTGCATGGAAATATGCAATTCTTTGGACGGAAGTTTAGAAACTCATCATACCCGTAAGTACAGCGATCTATTCCTATATATAAATATATATTACATTGGCGTCATTACAGTTTTTGAGAGGGGGGGGGCAACATTTTTGACCGGTCCATAATACAACTGAAAAAAAATATCTCTCGCTTTTTTTTTTTATTAATTATACAATTACAATTGAATCTTTATCTCAACACAAATAGCCTTCTCACATAATTCTATACTTACTATAGTTAGTATCATTGATTATACTGTCATGGGCATAAATATAAGTAATAATTAATCATTTTTTTGAGAGATAACAATGACTAAATAATTAATACACATGTAGAGGGGTACTTAAATGTATTACCTATTAGTTATTATATGTGAAGGTTCAAAACTAGCCCATTGCCCATGCCCGGCTCGACAGCAGCCCGCTAGTGACAAGGGGGGGGGGACAAATGCCTACCCTGACCTCCTCCAAATGACGCCACTGATATATCATGCATTTATGCAGATGTAGGTACCTTTCATATGCATCCAGGGTCGTATTTAGAAATGTTGAGCCCCCTTGTAAAAAAATCGCCTACCTAGCTATCTCGTCGTAGATATATACGCTCTGCGTGAGATTGCTAGAGGTTAGGGGAAACTCGTTGTATACGCTCTACCACTCGATTACTAAATGCGATGGCATTTTATGCTGCACATAATCAGAGTATAGAAAATTTGTGGAGGACTCTGAGGCTATAAAAATTGCAAACAAAAATAAGTGGGACAACTCACTGATATGCTTCCAAAGTAGGTACCAATTATAATAATATTGAATAATAATATAGTTTTATAACATACTGAGCAGTTATTTCAAGTATCTTAAGGAAACATGGTGGAATCACTGGAATGGTCAATGGAATCGATAAAAGGGACACGATAACGACTATAAATTAACAGACTATATTACATTAAATTACATTTTTTAAAGTTTGGTTGGTAACATTAATAGTAGTGGGCTACACGAATAATATTACAATTTTAAACTAAAATTTAGGCATTAATATTACTGTTATTTATTCAGATTAATGTTTTCTTAACGAACAAAATTTAATTTTTTGATCATTTTAATTGTTCCTCCTACAAAGTGTGCGACCACGGTAAATTGCCCATAGGTGCCGGCTCTCCCCTTACAACCGACCCTGTATGTTTATGCATATAATATTGTTATAATCTATATAATATACCTACTAACTGCTAATCAGTGTTAAATTGTTTTATTTGTTCTGCAGTGGTTTTCAACAATTTCATTTGGGATTTTCAGTATCTGCCATCGAATAATTCTACCAACAGCGTAGCTATTATCTATTACTTAGATTAATTAAAGTCAACCGTACACCAAATCTATAGGTATATATGTGGTTAAAAAGGCTTAGCTTATTCCGATTTTGATTTATATATTACGCGCTTGCATATAGGTAATTTCTATTATATTATTATTATTATGCGTTATTTACAAAACATAATATACATTGATTTTATTTAAAGGATTATAATTTATTTATGTTTGTAAATCACGTTTGCCTACAGCTTACTCGTACGGCTGTACATACCATGACACGTACGATTCGAGACTTTTCGCACACATTTACAAAACAATGGTCATATTGTATAAGGTACCTGCTATTAAGATAGTGTACTCACACATTTTTACATACTGCTGGTTTCGTTTGTTACTTCGCCAAATATGTTTTTAAGTCATTGGTTTGAAAGGATAATCTTCTAATTTCAGTGGACCTAAGACGAAGCGGACTATAATTAGTATAACAGCCACGGGTCAGACGACTTTGGCCACCGTCGCGGCGGGAACTGATACTCTGACGTCTAAGCATCAACACGTGTCAGGAGAGTCTATTGACTCATACGACGACGTTTCAGACGGACTATATCCACCGAATTATCACCATGTGGCGACGGTACCGAGCGACTCACACAGGGGCGGTATAATCGTGCTACCAAGATATACAAGCCACAACGGTGCACCGTGTGGTGTATTATCCTGGTGTACCTCTGTTTAACACGGAATACCTTGGCGCCCGCAATGTTAACCTGGTGGTGCACCCCGCAATGTAAAACCTGGTTCACCATATAGTTATGTACCCGGCATACAATGGTATACACGATTGCCTCGCACTTATAGTGGATAGCGATCAGATACCGGTCGGTAACCGAATTATCACCTAGCGGCGACGGTACTGATCGACTCGCACATTGTGACGGTATAATCGTGCTACCGAGGTATACACCAAGACGGTGCACCGCGTAGTGTATCCCGGTTACCTCTGTTTAACACGGTGTACCTATTGGCGCCCGCATAGTTAACCTGGTGGTGCACCTCACAACGTATAACCTGGTTCGCCAAGTTTTGTACCCGGCTTACAATGTTGACACGACTGCCTCGTTCCCAGTGGACAGCGGTCGGATACCGCTCGGTGGAAAGCCGGTCTGATCCGTCGTTGGATGGGTCATAGACTCTAAACTACGGTCGATGGTTGACGCGGTCAGAATGCCCGGTCCCGTCATTAAATTTTGTCCGCGACGGTGGCCAAAGTGGTCGAACTGATGTCTGGTGGTAATAATATTCAGCTTCGTCTTACTTGTTACGTATAGCGATCTCCGCACGGCGCACACTATTGTTCAATGTCCGACTAGGTCTGTTGATAGAAGATACGTAATCCAACTAAAATTATGTAAAATTAAAAAAAAAAAAATGTTTAAATTTAAATTAAGTTTTTAAATTTAAATTTTTTTAAATTAGCGGTAGTGTTGAGGCTATCGAAATATACGTAAGAATGTATGTTATGTTTATTATATTGAATGGAGAACATAGAATACGACTTAGCTTTGGACATCTGCTCGCATCCGATATCTTTGAATACCTGCCTGTTTGATAGTAGATAATATGTACGTGACCTACCTAACATTATATAAAACCAAAAACGAAATGTAAGAAAAATGTTTTCAAATTTACATTAGTGGTGGTGACCCGGACGTCGAAATATAAGTTGGAATGTATGTTATTTGTATTATAATATTATTATAATTAATGTGGATTTTTTCTTTTGTTGGAAATAAACATCTATTATTTTAAACACGAAAAAACTATAAGTAGATCTGGTACCTATGATCTATGGTGGACGGCAGTGGCACGGCACTGTGCAGGTTTGATATTTTTTTTATTTTATCACAAACATTTTTTCTCAATAGTTATAGTTGTTAATTACCATTATGACAATTTACAATGGAGCCAACGTATTATTTTTACACACACGAGTGAGACAAGTAATAATTAAACGATTTTTATTTATGTTGATTAGAAAAATACATTTGAAATGATCAATAACCTATTTAATGCTTTTCGAATAAAATTAAAACGTGTTACTTATTATTTGTGTACTTCGAATGCAATTTAATTATATTTTATAGTGTTATTTAAGTTTAAGACGAGGGCGCCTTATAATCATACCGTAAGTAAAATTTATTTTTAACTACTGAGGACTTAATAATAATTATTATAGACAATAGATGTTTTATAGTATAAATATAGTTTGGAGGCAAAAAATATACAAAAAAAGCGGGTAGGTGGATGTCGCTCTGCTGTACAGTAGGTTACAAGTGGGTCATTGTATAATGCATTGTATTAAACTTGAATTCAATGATATAATATCATTGTATAAGAAAAACAATTCTGCGGAGACGATTTTTTAGTCTGGATATTTTATATTGTTATTATTCATTATAATATTATAATTTTTTATTCGTTTCTGTGGTGATATGCAAACGTTAGAAATTAAAATCCCATTTTTAGCGGTTTTTCGTAATTTTTCGTGGCACTAAATAACTATTGATAAAATCGAAAAATGACCTCTTGTACCACCTTGATCCAATTTGCTAAAAGATAATAAGGTACTATAATATGTTAAAATTGAAGCGCTCAGAATCTAAAACTACTTGTCCTTTAAGTCTAAAAGTTAGGTAGTTATATGTATTAATTTTAGTGCACCAGATATATATTTTCATCGGGGCTACGACACCCTGGGCGCTCCACTGCTACCTACATTATTCCTAATACAGTCGAGTCTAGACTTGATGGATAACTAAAATTTTTTTCTAGCCTCTTAATGTGTTTATTTGAAGTATATAGGTAACTCGAAAAATACACAAGTTACATCTATTTTATTCCCCTCGAGATTCTAGATATCGAAACTCGACTGTATTATATATATATTTTTTATTATTCTGTATTTTTAACGAATCCAAAACACAAATATTAATGCGAACAGTAAAATAAATATAAAAAATAGAGTACAGTGCGTGTTTAATAATACACTCAAGTCGAAACATATCACATCGCATCATGACCTGCTATAGCAAACTCGTGTGTTATATTTTTCAATTCAGTGGGTAGGTAGGTAGATATGAGTGGAATTAATGCGATTCCAAGCGTTTATAGTTCAGAATTTTGTCTTATAAAAGTGAATATGAGTAAATAGGACGACTCGTTATGACGACTTGCGCGAATCGTGATGTGAATAATATTAGGCATTAGCGTGAGAATAAATACCTGCTCGTCATATTATATGGCATCATAATAATGTGTTTTATTATTTCACGTATGTATCATGCGTAAACGAATCGTCTTCCTTGTGTTACATTTATCTTACGGTACCTAGCTAATTTAAACGCACGGTTAGGTGCAGTTATATGGTATATACCCAACTACCCATAGGTATTATAGTAATTTATGAACTGCAGTGCACTGTTTATTGTGTTTGAACGCGAACAGGACGGATTTGGTCACGATTAAAAGTCTGTACCTATCGTAATATTTATTATTATAATTAAAACCTATTCAAATGCGCTCAATGTACCTAATATAATGTAGTTAATCCGTTATTTGTAGAGATATAATATTTAACCTAAAACAATAACGATAAAATTAAAATCATATTTAATTAATATTTATAGTATACCCACTCCGTAGATATGGGTAGGTACTTGAATAGTATCCGATTCTAATTGTTACACGTATGTAAAATATTGTACCTGTAATTATCCGTATCGTGTGGACTGTCGACTGTGCAGAAGTGTCAACTGTGTAAGTCAGAGTATAGGTGGTGTGAAAAAATATTATGTACTTTTGTTTTTAATTTGATTATGTTACGAACCCAATAAAAAATGTCTATAGTACCTATGTATAAATTGTATGTTCTTTATTTTAGACTGTACTAAGCATGTCTATTGTCTGTACTGTGTATTTATTTATTTATTTTGGCGTACATTTGTATTTTGTAAAATGATTTTTTTTTATTGTTATTATTCCATCTGAAAAGTACCTATTTAAAATATTTTTTCTACTAATTATCACTTAGTCATCTCACAGTTTTGTACAACATATACCATACCACCTGCACTAAGGCACTAACAAATTTGGTTTTACGACAATACTAAAAAAAAAAAAAAATCTTTATAGGTATGAATAATTGCGCTATATACATAAGAATTAAGACGACAACATTGGAATATTAATTGATGCCGTTTAAAATCATAAGGAATACGTATGGTAAGTTTTTTGAAACTCACTCACTTGTCAATTTTTATTTAAAACAATTTATTTTGAGACTGATGAATTTTTGCTACCAATGTACACAATTTTGTAAATGGAGGTTATTTTCTTCGTAAATAATAAAGTTACACCTTAGGTACACGTCACACAGTGGTTCATAAATGAAAATAGTTGGCCGAAAGTCGATATTTTGAATTTGAAAATACTCAAATAAAGATAATAAAATTGTTTTGTATACTAAGCAAGTATTGATATGTAAAACTTGTTGCAAAATATTATTGGATATACTCATAAAATAATATAAAAGTAGACAAAATATAGTTTTTTACCTTAAAAATTTTGATATTTTGTCAATAATTAGTTTACGTGTCTATGATTAATGAAATAAAATGAAATTGAAGTGTTTATCAATTTTTCTATGGATAAGTTACAAAGATCGTATTTAACGACCCAATTATGAAGTTTCGATTGTTATTAACCCCCATGTGGTCATCGAAATATATACAATGTTTCAAATTATTAACATTACGATGATTAACCTATTAGCTTTTATAA
Organism: Acyrthosiphon pisum; assembly: GCF_005508785.2. Taxonomy (NCBI): domain Eukaryota; kingdom Metazoa; phylum Arthropoda; class Insecta; order Hemiptera; family Aphididae; genus Acyrthosiphon; species Acyrthosiphon pisum. Next base: position 24,872,744 of record NC_042495.1, read on the forward strand.
ACATACAAATTTAATAATTTTTTTCATTAAGTTACATGACGATATTTACACTACCGGTTGAATCACAATCTATTGATTACATATATATTACTACTTGCTCATATTTGCTCGTTACTTTGTAGTGAGCACTTGAAGTTAGAAAGTTTAAAATCATATTTTTTTATGGTTTAGGAATACAAATTAAAAATTGAAGTACAATACGCCCTGCAAGAAGTGTTAACCTTTCAAAAAAAAAATCATCGAACTAGGATCTTTTTACATCTTTTTACGAGACTTTGAGAAAAAACAGGTCACGTGGAGGCCCGTCAAGTCGATATACGAATACGAATTATTATTATAATAATAATTATGTAAGTAACGGATCATTTTATAAGATTTCTGCGAAAATTAGACTTTTGGCCAACTATTTTCATTTTTGAACCGCTGTGCGTCGTGATCATCTTTAACAACTTCAATTTTTAAAATTTTCTATGGAAATACGGGTTTCTTAATACCAACAAAATTTAATAGTACATAATAATTAACCGTCTATAGAACAGCTTCAATGCTTATAAATAAACCGATTAAGTAGATAACCCTAACGACAAACTAAAATTAATTAAATATTGACACTTTATATTTCGCACTTAAGTCATAGGCGTTACTATATTTTGCAAAGATGAGCTGTCAAATTAACCATGAAAAAAACGTAATAATTATAATAATTTTATTATTATTTAACTTTTGAATATTTAAAAATTAAACTATAGTTATAAGCTAAACATGTAATGAAATATTTAATACAATAATATTCATAGAATATCATGTCCGTTTAAAATCATTGAATTATTGATACATCTAATAATACAAAGTACATAATTGTAATATTTTTAAAAACTATTTTTACATGAACAAACTATTTTTCGTCTATTTTTATTCATTTTCAATGGGTAAAAATACTTTTTTTTTTAACAAAAATGTGCTTAATCATTTAATATAGGAAATCATTACAGTGAAATAGACCGAAAGAAAAAAAGTTAAATTCAACACCTACCTGCTCAAATTGTAAATGATACAATCAAAAGAATAAAAACATTTAAAAATAATTTGTCTGGCTGATGAATTCGTATGACATAAATTTAGACTGTAAATATATCATTTCGAGTAGAACATAGGTAAGTACCTAATAACTAGAGGTTCCTACTAAAAGATACAGTGATTATGGAAAAATTACAACAATAAAAATAAAACATATTAATATTTTGTTTCTGGGACGTCGCCATAATATAATACTTACCTAAGTATGTGATTTTTATTAGATTTACCGAATTCGTTAACCAATTATTAATTTATTTTTTACATTATTATGTTGCGTTTATTATGATGTATATTATAATTTTTTTTCATTTTTTTCAAATTTTATTTGTGTTTTAGTATATTACGTATTTAGGAGTAATTATTATTAGCGCGTTTTAAAACCGGACTCGACAAAAAGAAAATAGCAAAAATGCAAAATTCACTGTTTCTCGAGCATATAATCAACGCCCACGAGTTCTAATATGTACTACGGTAACCATAGGTGGTCTTAGGATTTGGGTTTTGAAAGAAATTTAATCTCGTACAAATTTTAAACACAATGACTAACGAGCCGCCGGGGCTTCCGTCGGTAAATTATTTTACTAAGAGTAGGTTTTTAATAAATCTGAATTATCGAATCGATCCTAAGTACACCTATCGTTCTATAACTAATTTTAACTGCGTTAAGTAATATTAATATTCAAGTAAAACAGAATTTATTACGACCTTACCTTTAGCATTCTCATTTTAGTATCGGTTGACTTCACGCGTGAAACTTAGCGCGATAAGTTCTGTGTCAGCAGCTATTTTAAGTCGTGGAAAAAAATAAAATTAATTGAAAACGTTACTTTACTTTACTTCAATTTAATTTAAACACTATAGTATAAAAACCAGAGTTAAAAACTTATCCGGTACAATTATTAAAAAAAATCACCGTCGAAATATTTTACAATATAAATAAACTAATTTTATTCGATTAAACATTTACAAAGTGTTTACCGTCGTCGAAAATAAACAATATATTCACTAGCTTCGTATTATAATAATAACAATGTTTATAGCCAGCACTGCAGTATATTACACATAAAATAATATGTTTATTTAGATAATAGCCAGCGCAGTATAATATCAATTTTAATACGACATAGAGCTTATAATATCGTCATAATAATAATAATAATAATAGTTACAAACTATAGTTTACACTGATTAACAATTTCGAAAACAATACTTAATACTAATACATTATTATACGAACACAACATTATGACAAAAGTGAATGTTATTTAAAGACCAACATTGTTTAAAGTACATTATTATACTTATACAAGAAATCAATTAACATGGATTTTGTTTTAAATTTAATGATATCAATATTTAATTTCCTATATACACATGTCTATTCCTAAATTAACGGTATTTAATTTTCCAAAATGTTTGTTTACGTTGATACAGTTTAAATTACTTTAAGTTCTCAATCAAGAATGTATTGTGAGAATCAAAATGTAAACATCGTCACATCAGTTTTAAACGAAATATTATGTAGCACGCAACATTCAGTGAGCATAGAGTATAAATCCACAGCTTAATCTTATTTTCTATGTACTGGTCCAATTATTTATAATAACATACCTGTAATTATGAAATACGCGATTATACAAATTATATGTTATATTCAATATAAATTTAACAAATTGGCTATTACAACAAGCTGCTGATTAGTACCTATAATAAAGTATTAAGCTACATACCTGTAATTGACGTTAATACTTGTCTATTAGATTGCAATATTTTTTTTTTTTTTTTTGGGGGGTGGGGGGGCCTTGGTGATTATGGAATTAGATGGTAAATACCTACAATTGATATTTTATTTTATACAGGGTGTTTCTGAAATGGATGTAGCAAATGATATAATAGTGTAGGTACTAGGTGTGATGATCCGATGAAGATTTTTTTTCTATCTTCAAAATCTGGGTTTATTGAACTATTATTTTTAGAACATTATCTTAAATGTAAAAAATAAATACTCAAGTTGTATTTTTTTCAAAATTATCTTACGAACCGAGGTGTCACATCATTTTCGAGCTTGTCATGTGTTTTTCATGATCGAATCGTAGACTAAAAAAAAATGGTGTGGCACATTCTCGATTTGTGTGATTTGTAATTTACACTTAATTTGTAGAAATAAAAAATTCTAAGGTTATTGATGAACTGGCCACCCAAAGAAAGGAGACTTGTTTTTTTTATTACATATATTTTTTTACTAGACCAAACAAAAATAATAAATGCGATGTACTAAAAATAATGATTAAAGCTACATCTCAACTTTTAATGCCTAAACTAACAAACTATAATATAAGAATATAAATAGTATATAATATAATTATGTAACTAAAATATCATATTATGATTATACCTAATAAGTTGTTACAATAATGTTAGTTGTTTAAATACAGATTTAACGGCTATTTTTTTAAAATTTAAATCCGAACTCATGCATTTTCGTCTTTGACGTTGACTCGCCTCAACACCATGTAGTAGGTGTATAATGCTTTTACAAACTGAAAATGATTACAAAAATATGGTTATAACCGGTTAGTGAAAATTGGTAGGTAGGTACCAGCTATACAAGTTGTAACAGAAAGACTTGACGAAAAAAAAAACTATGCTACTTAAACGTATGACGAAAATTGTTAAAATTATATGATTAGTAAATAATTTAAGAAATATACTCATGTCAGCATGTTTTCCAATAAAAATATTTTTAAAAATTATGACGTTCCAAATTAATTTAATAAAAAAATATTGATGATTTAAAAAAATTCTAAAAAATAAACAGCTTCAGTTAAATAAATATTTTTACTATCAAAATTGTTCTTATAATCAGATTAACAAATTCTCTATTTTGAATATATCCAAAATAAATTAAATCAAATTTTAAGTTTTTTATTTTCAGTGTTAAGGGGGCTGCACTTTTAGACCAATAAGCTAGACAAAACTGG
>NC_042495.1:24876851-24917447 GCF_005508785.2 Acyrthosiphon pisum
GAGGCGATTTTGAATATTTTTATTTATTTATATTATTCATTATGACACTAACAATAATTGGAATATTCAAAATCGCTTCGGTCATTCCCTAGTAAACTTGTTGATCAATCATAATCAGTTTTCAAAATTAAAATCTGTCAAACCAAATTCCTCCAGTTTTGTCTAGCTTATTGGTCTAAAATTGGTCTTTTTTTCATCGATTGGAGCCCCCCTCCAGCCCCCTCAAGGTTTATTTTATGATACGGAATTTAAATATATCGAAAAACATTATAACAAACAAAATTAATGTTTAGATTGGTCAAATCTACATTAGTTTTGATTTTGACAAAACCTGCTGCAGCCCCCTTAAAAAATAAAATTAATCGTTTGTATAATGTATGTGTAGCGCAAGCGACTATAAATTATATATATATAAAAAAAAAATGTTAAATATTGATTAGAACTAAAGTTGTTCCAAAAGTCGGTTCTAGCTGTTACACTGGTATATAATATAGTGGCTAGTATTGGTGGATACCTACCTCTGTATACCGTTTTCTACTTATGGTATCGGTATACGTCTTTCTTTAGCTACCTAGGTAAGTTATACTTATACTTAACATCGGTGTGGACTTCAAAAAAGGTAAAAAAAAAAATATAAAATGATCTTACCGAAATGAACGACTCGTAACTCAACTTGTACATATAAAATCCTGTGATGAAAGTCGGTTTGATAGATCTCAAAATCATTAACGTCAGTAATTGTCGTATCCTTTTGTCGCATCGCCACCATGGAACGTTATACACTACCGCGCAAACACTTAATTGCTGTAAGTACGCATAATATACATATAAATAATACAAGGTGTACAATGTATGACATAACGTCATTATTTAGGTAAGTTTATAATACGCACTTTTTGTATGATAAATTCGCCAAAAAAATTGTTGAGATATTGATGCCAGATGCTCATACAAAAGAAACACATCACACTGATTGTTTCCATTACGCTGGTACTGATCTGAATACAAAATACGTGATAGAAGTTTATAGTACTATTATTACTGTAGAATCATAATATACTATACAGGGTGATCCATTTAACGTAAGACACTTGTTATACGGAAAAGTAGATGGTTAAACGATAAAGTGTCTTACTTTAAAGTTTAAATGGATCACGCATGCACTTTGTTGTCCATGAAAAATCCCCCCCCCCTTAAAAAAATTCCAGATACGCTGCCGGTCCGTGTTTAAGCTTAGGTACCCAGGCGAGTGTAAGGAATTGCCGCAGTAAATTATTGCTCATTTGAATACTGAATTGTTTCGTCAAAGTGTCAAAATACAGATGCGAAATTTACTACGGCCTCACGCCTGTATCTAAACAATCAATGCTGGTAATTGTACATATAGTATATTACAATAGTGCATACCGTTAGCTGAAATAATGCAAATGTCAACGAGGTTATCCCGTGTAAATAATCCATAATTATTAGTGTGCTAAACAGTTTACGTATATTCGTTATATAACTGCGAAACAAACAAACGTCAAAAATTACAATATGATAGTGTAAACATATACCTAGTTTAAAAGTAGGTACAGTGGCGCAACTACGGGGGTGCTTTAGCACCCCTCCCCCCACTTAACTTTAAGCACCCCCGAGCTCTATGTCGTTGTAATTTCAAATATTTATAGCGTTTATTTTTCAAAGCGTCTAAACATAAAAGAACTAACCAAATAATTTAATAAATAATCTTTCCATTTGGAGACCACTTTACCAGGACACATTCGATAGTCAATTATGTTTAACACTTTAAATTTTAATATCATATAATACTATAATAAGATGTGTTAAAATTTTTTCTTTAATAATTGGTAGGTATGATTGTGATATAAGGACCGGATTTTTATGGAAAAGTACTTCGCATATTTTTGCATACTTGCAGGGTAAAAGATACTATCAATTGCATATTTCTATAAAATTGCAAACATACAAGTTGAATTTTTTTTTTTAGCTCTGATTTAAAAAATATTTTAATTTTTTTTAAATTTAATTTCCCGTTCTGATCATCGGCGAGGCAAGGCGAGTGTGCTGCCGGTTCTGAAGTATATATCTATGGTACGTGACAATCGAAGAAATTTCTAATTTGAAAATATAAAATAACATTTTGTATCTTATTACTGGTACTTGATCCAAAATAATAAGTATTACATTTTCCATATTCTATTAATTTTTCATTCATTTAATTAAACAGTTATTTGTATAAATTTGTAAAGAGAAGTATACTGACAATTTCAATCGTATTTTTTACTAACATATACCCACTGAATGTATTTTGAATTTTTTTAAGATATTTAGTTTTTTTTGCATACTTTTGAATTTTTGAGTGCATAAATATGTGCATATTTAACAATAATTGTTGTGAAACAACAAATCATGAATAATTGTATGATCTAAATATTGGCAATATATTGGCGGGGGGTTGGGGGGGGTGTATGTTAAGAGACTCCCACGGGTCCACGATTACGTGAGCAATAAGTTCATAATATTCTATAGCAGTGTTTCTCAACCTTTTTATTGTGGCGACCCCTTTTTTGCATTTCAATTTTTTAGAGACCCCCCTCCCCCTTCCATATATTTTATATTCTATATATTCGAAGTTTGCTATAAAAATAAAATAATAGTATTTCCGTTTTAATATAATAATAGTGACATGTATACTCGTGTTATGTAATATTGTAATGTTTATTGATTTTATTTTTTTATTACTTTATTTTATTATTTGAGATTTTTATTTTTTGTACTGGTTTACATTTTAATTCATACGCGACCCTAAATAATAAGTTGCCGATCCCCAGATTGAGAAACACTGTTCTATAGCACCCCCAAGATGCGATCTAGTTGCGCCACCGAGTAGGCACTTAACAATAAATTAACATATTATTCATAATATTTTAGCCATAATATATTTATAGTTTTATATAAAATGTTTAATAGTCACGTATTTAATACATACTCAAGGATTAGAATGTGATGTTTAACACATTCTTGGAGTGTCGAGTAGCATAGCGTTTGTTGTTTTTCAGTATAAATTGAAATCCGATTTGTACACGAAGGATGTTCAACTGTAAAAAACTTGTGCTACAAGTGACGCCAAAGGCACGGACACCCGGGGTTCTGGTGCCACTGCAAGTCCGTAAATTTTAGGACTTTGTAATGCTTAAAATTATTGTTACTATATTGGAGAAAAGTTTAATGCAATATCTATTCCTCAGATAATTATTAAAAACCGAATATCGACGGCGAGCACCTAAGTTAACTCTAAAGTTATACATCGACTCCTAATGGCTAGGTAGTTGTCATCTCTTATCAAGCCCGGATTAAGGATCAATTGGGCCCCGGGACAGCATACACTTAGTGGGCCCCCTTTCAACTTTAACTTCAAAAAAAATTGTATTATTACATTTATTAACGGCTTTATATTGTTGTATAATTTTTTACTATACAAAAAATATTCAGGGTGTATCTTATGTCATTGTACGAGGGCTTTTTTTTTAACAATTATGAATCGATGATATTATGGAATTTCGTTAAGACAAAAAAAAGACGTGTTTCTTTATTTTTAACAGGCAATTTTTTTATAAGATTTTTAAACATGCAGATTGCAGATGTACCAATAATAAAATCGACTTTATTTTTTCAAACGGTAACCACTATATTTTTTTATGGATTCTGGTAAATCTTTTTTTCTGAACATTTTGACAGTCAAATGATCATTTTTGGTTTGCTAGGTTATTAACTATAGTCCTCTAAAGTTTAGTTTAATATGCATCAATACTTTTAACTGAAATACCTAATTTACAAGAGCTTAATCATTTTTTCTTAAAACTACCTTTTTATATACTTAAATAGTTAAATCGGTAATCTAAAATGCTCAAAAAAAAAAAACAAACAAACAAACAGACAAAATTGTTGGCAAATATAGTTCATTATTTATAGTAATTTTTCGTGATTTAAAATTGAAAATACAATTTCATTTTATAATTATAAATAATAATTTACCTACTATACCTATACCTACCTACTTAAATAATTTTTTTTTTCTTGAAAACTGTATTGGACGCATTAAAAAAAAATATATTTTAGGGATAATGATGGGCCCCAAGTTCAATGGGCCCCGGGAACGTGCCCCATTTGCCCCCCTTAATCCGGGCTTGTCTCTTATTGAAAATTTAAATGAATATTATAATGACAAGTTAACAAATAATAGACACTATCGTACAAAATTAAATATTTATTATTTGTTACATTTTCGAAAACAAATTTATACATTTTCATAGTTGTGCGCATAGGGGATACCTTGAATATGTGCCACCTATAGATATCTATATAGTTGATTTAATTGGAAATCAATTTAATCATTTTGACAAAATGGTTTTTTTTAATAACAAATAGGTACTATTATTAGTGTCATTAGTGAATTGAGAGTAAAATTTCTCTAATGTATTATATTATATAGTTTTTAAAATAAAAATAATAAATGAATTGCAATGATTTTTCGTCTCATGTGCCCTTTTGAGTCTTGTTATTTTTACAAGACTTAAAAATCAAAACTTTAGTATAAAATACAAAAAATAATGGTCATCATTTACATATTACTAGAAGTAATGAAACGTTTGCCTACTAATTTTCCTACTTGTGGGCGGTGATAGAATTTCGTTTATATTCGACTAGAATAAGTAGAATAACTATAACGATGTGAGCCCCGTAAATTTACGGTGTAAAATTTTACCGGTAAAGTAAATGTACAAAAAAAAAATTTACGATATACATTTTTTTTACCGTTCAAACAGTCGGGTGACCACTTTTTTTTGTATGTTTTTGTATTTTTTGTTATCAATGTATTAGGATGATAATACAAATTCCGATAACCATCGCGTCACTGCGTTAGAATAATATGTCATATCATAGAACAATACTATAACTACAATACTAATTACTATAATTAATAATTATTGTTATTTTTAATAAAGGGATTAAATACTAATGCTTTATTTTACATTTATCTTGCCTTCTTTACATAACATTGTGAAAAATTCAACAGACACCTACACCATAAATTTAATTTTATTAAAAATTTACAAATTTTACCGTACATTACCAAAAAATGTATTCACGTAAAACCCTAATCACTAAGAATAACTATTTTTAAATCACGATGCGTTTGCATACAGTTATGGCCAGTTATTATTATTTATACAACAACTCAGTGGTAATGTGGCATAATATTTAGGATTTCTTTGCTGGGGGAGACATGACTAAAAAATGTTTTTCCTGCACTCAAAAGTCAAAATGCATAGGTAGAAAGTACCTATACACACTATCAATTTATAATGGGAGCTCATTGTTGTTACTGCCAAATTGAAAAAAATGCTTCGCTATATCAACGACCAAATAATGTCTTCCAAAATTATCATTTGAGATTTGAGAGCCACTTGTCATAATCTTGGTTATAATATTAAGTTGTTATAGTTTTATGAAAGTTATTTTAAAAATTATATTTCCATAAATAGGGCGTTTTACCCACAGTGAGGTCCAATTTCAGTTATAGTTTATGTAGAACAATAATAATTGCAAATCATTCCATCCACATTTAAACTAACAGTTCTACAAATCGCATTTAAAGCAAATTTAAAGTGTTTTGACCAATATGTGTCTACACAAATGAACAGTTCTAAATTAAAAATCATCCAATACCCTAAAAGAAAAAAATATTAAAAACAGATTGATTAACATGAAAATTATTACTGTAATAATATAGTACCTATAATAGCGGCTAGTATGTAAAAACTATTGTAAATTATAATCTAAATATATAAAAATGGAGACAAAATTGTATAACAATTCATCAATCGAGAACGGCTGGTCCGATTTGGCTCAAATTTTTTTTAAGATTATGTTCGTAACTGCCAGGAGAAGGTTTTTACGAAATAAGATTAATTTTGAAACCATACACCGAATATTAAATAACGAATTGAACAAAGTTTGAGTCACATAGGTATAGTTGGTATACATAATGGGCAACGAAGTGCACGGGTTCAGCTAGTTTATTATAGTAATAATGGGCGGAAACGAAATTGTTTGTTTTGGCGGAATGAAGTAGCTAGGTAACCCACCTCATTAGAACTATATAATATATACATGTTAAGGGTAATCATAAACATTAAAGAATGGATTGGCCACGGCTATAATAATAATAATATATATAGAGAGGTTAGCGTGCCGCGGAATTGGGAGAAGAGAGACTATTTTTTTTATCATTGTCTATCATTCTAGCAGAAGTCTTATCATAATATATAATTTATAGTCACTTGCGCTATATTTCATATACAATAGATTATTTTTAATTTTTAACACTGAAAATAAAAAAATATATAAAATTTAATTAAAATTTTTTGTATGTATCATTGAAAATATCCAATTTGTGAATCTGATTATAAAAAAGATTTTAAAAGTAAAAACATTTATCCAAGTCAAGCAGTTTATTTTTTAGAATCTTTTTAAATTTCAATATTTTTTTGATCAATTGAATTTGGAACGTTATAACTTTTTTCTGTGAATTCGCTGATATCGGTATATTTCTTAAATTATTTACTAATTATATAATTTTAACAGTTTTTGCATATTTCGTTGTTTTATTGCAAGTTTTAGAGTATATTTAGCGATATTTAAGGCAGGGCTTTGCACCCGAACGTAACCCGAAACCCGAATTAACCCAAATAAATATCATAACCCAAAACCCGTACATACAAAACCGATTGAAAAAAATTAACTCCCAAAAAACACCCGAAATAACCCGAAGCCCGAATTTCCATTCTGGTTTACCGGAAATCCTAATTATTGAAAATGAAGTGCCATATCAATTATTGTATGTATGTTTTGCAACTAACGCGACTAAGAAGATAAGAAGATAGTGGTGTGAGTGTGTAACGGATACCTAATTTTTTTTTTTGTAACCTACAAAATAATTAATTAAATATTTAAAAAAGACCTTATTGATGCTAGATGATGGTTTTATTTTATTTCACAATATTCAATAATAGACAATAGTACCTAATTGTGTTGTCTAACATTTTTAATCAAAAATAAATATAACGAAGATACGTTCAGTTAAAAATTAAAATATGTAATAAGCGAGAACTTTCTTTTGTCGAAAAAGGACTGAGTACCTAAGTACGAAGTAATGAGTAATAAATTAATAACTAATAAGTATTAATATTTAATTTAATTTTTTAATTTTTAATGTTTTTCATTATATTTACTTTAAATATAAAATCAGGTTACTATATCAAATTTGCATTGGAAATCTCATGTTAATTGATATACAACATGTGTTTTTTTAACACCCGAATTAACCATAATCAACCCGAATAAATTTGCATTTAACCGTAACCAGAAATCCGTATCCCGTATCCCAATACCCTGGACTAATAAATATAGCGAATTCACTAGATTATTTTCAAACTCTAAGTTACAAATACCTATACTTAATCAGTCAATAAGTTACGCTGATATTATACTTTAATACTTTATATTTGTATGGCATTTCGTTGTGAACTCGTATGTAGTCGCGTATTTAGTATCACCGAGTGTAGTGCGTTTATATATTAATACGATCATTGTTTTTGTTTTATTGTTAAATATAGAAAATTTTAAATTCAAATATAATGAATTATCAATGAAAAAAGTTCAAGTAAATCAAAATATGACGATTGATTATAGACTCTTAAAAATATGACGTGATTCAAACATCTGAAGGAGAAAAATTAATTATTCCTGTAACAGAAGATACCTACATAATGAACAATTGTTTAACATTATAAACGGGGTGCATTTATCAATTGGATATTATGGTGGTAGGATTGTAGGAATTGTATGGAGTACAATGATAAATCGATATAAAATTCAAAAATGTACCTATAGAATCGATTATGTTGTAGGCACTTAAACAATAATATTGTCAACCGTGTCAAAATACCCGATTTTATACATTGCCCGTGATATTTATATACAAGGTGTAACAGAATTACTTGACGAAAAAAAAAAGATGCTACTTAAACGTATGACAACAATTATATGATAAGTGAATAATTTAAAAAATATACTCATGTCAGCAATTACCAAAAAAAAAATATTTTAAAAGAAGTAATTACGTTCCAAGTTCATCTAATCAAAAAAATATTGATATTTTAAAAAATCCTAAAAAATAAACTACTTGACTTAGATAAATGTTATTACTCTTACAATCAGATTCAAAAATTGGTCATTTTGAATATCTCCAAAATAAATTAAATCAAATTTAAAATTTTTTATTTTCAGTGTTAAAAAATAAAAATAATTGATTGTATAATATAAATGTGTAGCCCAAGTGACTATAAATTATATGTATATAAAAAAAAGTTTTAAATATTGTTTGGAACAAGTCAGTTCTATCTGTTACTCCCTGTATACCTACTTGATACTATGTGCAAGGAGTCAAAAGTAGAAAATTATCGGTAATTTTTAAAATATACGAAGAAAGTAAAATTACGATAAAACGGGAGCATTAATATTTAATTTAGGTATACGTACGTTACACCAGTTTATCCACAAAATCGATTATATTTTAGATCAGCGGTTCTTAACCTTTTGTAGATCACGGACCCCAGATAAAAGATTTCTAGAAATCAAATTCCAAATTTTTTTCGAATACCTTTTTTTTACAAAACATCTCATGTTACCATAACCAAATTATAATAATTATTTTATATAACAAATAACATAAGCAGACTTAACAATATATACACATTTATAATTATTTTATTGCAATTCATTTTTTATAAAAATGTGATATAAAACCATAATTGAGTACGATCGATCAACTGCACTTGGTGGCAGTAAATAATAAATATAAGACTGCCGAGACTGCAGTTCTGTACACGTCATGTACATTTCGTATGAACAAGAAAACTGATTATATACTTAGTAAATATTAATAATAGAATTATTTGGTGTAGAATCTATACATATTATATATGAAAAAAAAAAAAAAAATAATCCAACAATATTGTAATAATGCATTCATGTCAATTGTTGACGTATGTTATGTGTTAAGGCTGCTGCGGACCCCCGACATGAGTATCGCAGACCCCCAGGGGGCCGAGGACCACAGGTTAAGAACCGCTGTTTTAGATTCTGAGAGGGGCGATGAATGTATTGATTTTACAATATTGTGTGTTCTTTTTTTGATATTTTGTTGTGGCGGTGCAGTACACGATAATTAGTCGAAATAATGCTTTGATTTCCAACTTTAGTATCTCGTTCGATGGGAAAGTGAATCTATAGTTGGAGAGGTTGAATTTCCCAGTAACTTTCAAAAGCTCAAATTTTGTCTTAATACAATAATATATGGCTCCTAATATATTGCTACAATGACATTTGCAAAAATATTAAAAATCTAGTCACAATTTTGATTTATAACAAGCATTTAAAGTTCAAATCTCGACAAGATACGTAAAAAATCACGGAAATGTAAAAATTATTCGAAGTTGGAAATTCATAACGGAAATTTTATTTTTAAATCTAATATTTGAAAAATTAATACAAGATTCCTCATAAGTCTGTCAATCTTTATAAAAAAAAAATAAAAATGTTTTGAAACGTTGGTCCGTAAGTATAAAATGTGTTTTGGGTGATACTGATCAATAATCAATTTAAAGTATTTTTCATTTTGAATTTTTTTGTATTTTTTGACAAAATTAACCTTAAATGAATTTTTTAGAACATTTTTTGATGTTTTTAGTGCATTTTCTTGGTTTTTAGAGCATTTTTCACAATTTCTTCTTAAAATGAACGAAAATTGTTGCGATTCCGACCAAAGACGATCATTTTTATTTGAAAATATAATACAGCAACTCATTATACAGTGCAATAGCGATTTTGTTGAAGTTAGTTGTATTAATAATAACTAGCAAAAACAAGCTAAAATATTAAAATTATTATTTTAGGATGAATGATTAAGAAAACAGAAGCATAAAAAAACTAAACAAGTAACAACGTACAATAAACAAAAAAAAAATACACTACTGTAGGATAATTTAAAATTTTTTTTCTAATTTTTAAGCTACAATAAATATAATTTAAATGCATTTTTTGAGTTTTTCAGTCATAGTTGCATTTTTTTTTGAAATTTTTTAGGGCATTAAAATCCCAGCAATAGTGATTACTGAATACCTAACTCATAAATTCATAACTAGGGCTGAGATTTTTATGCCCTAAAAAATATCAAAAATGCCCTTAAAAAATGCACGTTAAAAAACGTTGAAAAAATCATATAAATGAAGAAAATGAAAATGAAATTAAGTACACAAATGTTATTTGTACCCTTAAGTTGTCCAAAGCATACAGAGGTACTGAGGTACCTATATAAAACGTTAGGCTTGATGTTATAAACTTACTTGGCAGCCATTAACTATGAAATTTTCAAAATTGTCATGAAATTTTTCACGAAAAAAAATGTTCATGAAAATTTACATCACTTGTTTCGAAGTAGTAAAATCTTGAAAATGTTATACAAGGTCGCTAACTCACTAGTTTTTCTTAGCAAGTACCTACCTATAATTTGATCTGCGGTTATATGATTTAATACTAATAATACTTACATTGTGCCAAAATGTTTTCGTTATTGTTTAGAGATGTATTTAGCAATTCAATTTGACCGCCTATAGCATAAATAGCGCCAAAAAAATACGTATCAATTCCCAAGTATACAATTACGATGAACACCAACGCAAAAGAATGGCAGACAAAAACCAATAAAAACATCCAATTTTCGTTCAACGTGAATGGCATCCAACTGATCAACGGGTAACTTTTTGGATCGTTGTAGTATTGAAAATCAGATTGATCGCTAAAATACAATCAGTAGGTAATTAATAGTTATTAAAATTATTATTAATTAAAATTATATTATAAAATGTATTGTTAAAATTTAAAATTGCTTCGGTTGCTAACCGCTTTTTTAAATAAATACCTGTATATATAACCCAAACAACATAAACAGACACAAATACACCCAATACCGGTGCATGCTTGTTGCCCCTCAAAATATACGAATTGCCTCCCATCCTTATCGTAAATAAAAAGTTTACACTAGTTGCCTCCGATAACCAGATAGTTTATATAATTATATACGAGTTGCCTCCCAAGAATTTTCACACTAGTTGCCTCCCATATGGAATTAATAGTAGTGGTTCATAAACTTCATTGGAGTGGAAATAATAAGTGTGCAGTCTTAAGATGAAGCCCACCCAATCAATTTCCCTGGAGAAACCCTTTATTTTACAGCCCGTGGAAGAACTTGAACGAAACAAAATAATAATAATAACAGAAGGTGTTCATTAACTTGTTAAATAGTTAAACTTAAGTTAAAAAGTTAATTTCTTTTAACTTATTAACTTGCCTAGTTGCTTATTTTTATTTTTAACTTATACATTTGAAATGTATATCGTTGTAACTTAACTTTTTATAGTTAATTATCATTGTCACGCAGTTAAGTTAATTTTCTTTTCGAGTCACGCGTTATCAACCAGACAATACTGATTCGGCGACTCTTTTTCGATTTTAGTAATTTATTTTCGAATTATATATTATAATTCTCAATTTTTTTACGCATTGTCAATAAACTAATTTTATTTTCCATCTTAACTTTAAACTTATCTAGTTAAATACATTTTTTTTTTTTTGTTAACTTTTAACTCAACCGAAGGCAATTTAATTGAATTAACTTAAATTGCCACAGTTAATTATTTTCATATTATAATATAGGTAGGAAATGATAAAGACAATTTCACACCTCTTTGGATAGGTCAACAAGGGGCTGACGATTATGAAAAAAGCCGCAACCATACCGCTGAATATATACCAAAAGCTGATGTTCCGCATTGACTTTAAATAGTTGGATGTAAAGGCGTCGGCCGAGCAGCATCCGTACGCCGCCGATCCTTGAGCTTGGATTACCGTCAGTTTGGTTTTGAGCTGGGCAAATTCGCCGTTGAACGCCGTCATGTAAAACCACTTGTACAAGCCCGAGAAGAGCATGGTCCAAATGTCTATGGTCCTGGCCAACTGCGTTAGGTCGGTGGTGGCCGTGGACATCTGGACCATCATCAGAACCGTGACCGCGGTCATGACGATAGAAATGATCGCCCGGTAAAAGTCGAAAGCCCACCGCGTCCATTTCGTCGAGCCAGTCGAAGAGAACACGCCGATCGACCGGAGAGTGTTATACGCAAACGACAGATGATCACAATTGTTGTTCTGCATAATATTTCCCAAAGAGTATTTTATGATATTGTTGTAGGTATATATACTAATCGTGGGTCTAGAACGAAAAGGTTGTAAATCGCATTTTGGTCCCTTCAAAAGTCACTGTTTAACTAAAACTGTTTTAGAACGCAAAGGCGCATCTTCAAAGCCAACATATTATACGATCATTATATTGACGATTTTTTTTCAAAAGTAAAATGTCCTAAATCATAAACACGATTTAATCAAATCGAAAACGCTCGGAACCAAATTGTTAACAATACGTCAGTATGAAAAGGTTCCGATTAAATCAAACACTAACGATTCTGATATTGTATAGAACCTTTTCATACTAAACATTTCATAATGCGTATTTCATTGATTCGTATACTGACCGGCAACTATAAATACAGCAAAATATTATTATTTAACAATGTTGTGAATTGAACTATACAAGTTTCTGCATACTATGCCTCGGAACTTTAGTGTTGTTCAAGGAGTAAAATATTTCATCTCAAACCTTAAAACTGCTCCCCTGGACAAATTCATAAAAACGATTCAGAACCTTTTCACTCTAGACCCACGTATAATACTATTCGGACGCACCACGTGAGTATATAGGAGACATCGTCGTCGGCGACTTATACCTAAGTATTATAATAATATAATATCAACTATATCGTGATGTGTGTCTATATTTAATATAATATTACCTCGGTATAATATGTTATTATAGAGTTTTGGCCGAAACAATGTTGGTTTTGTTCGTTGATATGCATCGGTTTAATTCTATAAAAAAATAGCGTCCTCTACCATTTCTGTACGCCCACCTTGATGTTTTATTAGACGTAATCATATACCTACTATGACGAATCCAAATACATTATTGTTTGAGAAATCTAAACTACATATTTGCCTGTAATATCATAATTATTATTATTAACTATACAATAATGTGCAGTGATGCAGGTATATAATGATCTAATATATGTCTATTGTCTACACTATAATAGGTTGTAGCCTGTATAGCTGGTATTATGGTTTAAGAAACATATACTTACTTGTGTTAGCGAATTCCCAAAAATAATATATTGAAAAAAATCATTACGTTCCAAATTGATTTAATCGAAAAAATTCTAAAAAATAAACTGCTCGACTTTGATAAATGTTTTTTCGTCAAAATTATTATTATAATCAGATTCACAAATTAGCTATTTTGGATTTATCCAAAAAAATTAAAATCAAAATTAAAATTTTTTATTTTCCGTGTTAAAAATAAATATAATTTTTTTATATAAATAATTTATATTATTCGTGTAACGTAAGTGAATATAAATTGTATACATATATATATCTCCGTTACACCCTGTATAATAGCTTGTAGCCTGTAACATAGGTACTATGATGTATACAGGGTATATAATATACAGTGAACATAATTTCGTAATTTGATGTGTCTATAGGCCGGGGATGACCAGTGGCACCGAGTTCAGTAAAATAATGTGGTTCAATTATAACCAAAGCTCACCCACCCAACCACCCACCCACCCAATTCATCATTCAAAAACGGAAAAAAATATTAAAGACACCAAACCACACAAAGCCGGTCGCTTCGCTCGCAAACTACACATATTTTATTAAATAATTAAATTTTTTATTTTATTCTTTGTAACGTGACAGCATTTTTTGCCTTATTATTATTAAATACAACAAACATACCCGTGCCCATATTATCATTCACGAGCGTATCGTATTATTATTTATTATATTGTTATGATTATCGCGCGCCAATGCAGGAATAACCGCAGTATTATGTAACAACTGTCCCCCGACCCCCACAACACGCAGTGACCGGTACCTACACGTCGTTGCTCACGGCCGTCGTTGCCGTCGGCGCCTACGTCGGGTCCCGCCGCACGACACCAGCGGAGCAAACTGTCACCAAGCCCGATTATTGTAATAATTCCCTCTATTACACGACACTGACCTACCCCACTACTCAACAATACCGAAAAGCTCCGTCGCGGGCCGAGCCGGATCGTCATCTTTACACTCAGTTTTTTGCCTTCAACGGCTCTGGTCATCTCCATCTTCCGCGACCAACGGCTCACGTACACGCTGTCACCCGCGAGCACGCGACACCGTCAACTTTGTTTTAACCGGTGGTTGCAGACACCAACCAACTCAGACGACTACGTAAAAAATTGTCATCCTCATACATCGGCACCAACAACGGATCGTCATGATGGGCTAAGCAAACCACGAGGGCCCGGGCGGCGGCCAACCATGCAGCCCAGCGTCAGAGTCGTAATATATTATTTTGTTTCCCCTGTCCCCCCCCCCCCACACAAGAACGTAGGCCACAGATTATGCAAAACTCGTGTTTGTATAATCTGTGTGCCAGAGGAGGCGTCGCAAGACGCGGTCCCCTTAACATGTTCTACCACAAAATGGTTTTCCGGCTAATAAAAGCCAAAGCACTTTTTCCCGGTAACCCTGCGAGGGCACACCATGAGTAATATGGTGTGTCACCTCCCGTGGGCCGGGAAAAACGTGCCGTAAATTGTATCTAACCAGAAAAAAACAATAAATTTATAATATTATTTTGTATTTGCCATGTGCCAGTTTTATGATATTATTTTGTATTTGCCATGTGCCAGTCTTATAATATTCTTTTATATTTGCCATGTGCCAGTCTGATTATATTATTTTGTATTTGCCCTGTGTCAAATTTATTACGTTATTATGTGCCAACTTTATTACATTAACATGATGCAAAATATCCCTCTCATGTTAATTTATTATATTGTTTTAATAAGCCAAACTTTATTTTTATTTTATTTCTTTTCTCCCCACATAAATCCTCGGCATTCATTTGCCGTTGCGTGTACAAAGCCTATGAGTTCCACCGACGTGGCCCTCGGGCCACCACGCGGTGCGGCTCATAGGTCACGGCCAAAATGCTCCCCTTTGGTCGTGGGTGGTTTTTGGTAGCCTCAAAACTACCGGAAGCTCACATCTTGTAACCATGTCAATCATAGTGACTGATCAGTTAGCCAGTCACTACCTATGTTCACAAACGAATCGCGGAAAAAAAGTCCCGATAAAAATGATTGAAAATATATCAAAACTGAAGTATAAATACGTTAAAATTGTATTGAAAAATACATTAAAGTTACATAAAAAACCATATAATATCATAGATCATCAATATCATCCCGGATGGCCAACTCAATACGCTACTAGAGGGCTGATTTTAAATGTGCGAAAATCTAGCGGGCCAGAGAACGTAGAAAGCAAAAAAAAAAGCCTTATGTTAACTTTACTATGCCCCTATAATTAATATAATATTATTTACATTTAATAGTTCATTACTAGATAAGAATTGATATCCACGCTTGCGATAAAAATTATATCGATTTTAATAATTTTATAAGTAAAATAAAATAAAATACAGGAAAATCTTAACATTTTATATTATTTAAGCTAAACTGAAATGTAGCACGGGCCAGTAAAAAATGACCGCCAGTTGCCCATCCCTGCTATAGGCTATAAGATTATAATTATCGAATTTAATATGTTAACCTATTGTATTAAATATAAAACAAGTATTTTTATTTTAAAGTTTAACTGAGAAAAATTCAAACAATACATGTAGGTTGAATTTAAAACAAATTGAAAATCTTATACCATTAAAACAACATTTTTTTTGTAAACATTTAGAACACCTTCAAATATATTACTCGTACAGTCATACGTAGGTAGTGATGTATTAGAATACGGTATTTTATTTTATTTTTTTGTTTCATACCGTATTATACCTTGTTATTATACGTGTAAAACT
The DNA here is from genome assembly GCF_005508785.2 of Acyrthosiphon pisum. Lineage (NCBI taxonomy): Eukaryota > Metazoa > Arthropoda > Insecta > Hemiptera > Aphididae > Acyrthosiphon > Acyrthosiphon pisum. Next base: position 24,893,017 of record NC_042495.1, read on the forward strand.
TTGTATAATACTGTTGTATTTAAGTATGGTATAATAATTTGTTGTATTATACCGTATTATACACATTTTACACGGTATAAAATCCTGTATTAAAAAATATGCAAATTTGAAATTACACCTACATATACACCTATATACCTACAATTTAAGCTTGATTACTCAACCATTGTCCATTTCCCATTTGAAAATTTAATCTTATTAATACAAATAAGAAAAATAATATAAATTAAATTCAGAAGTAATAACAAAGTCAACAAGTAAAGTAGGTATCTAATAATTAATAATTTTAATAAACATATAAATAACTTTTTTGGTTTTTTTTCTAAATAATAAATTAATTATATAAGAATTTGTACTTTTTTATACATAAAATAAAATGTTTATACAAATTGCAGACATCAATAAATATCTAATTCAGTTGTGACCTATGGTTTTTGAGAGGTCATATTATATGATCCAAAATAAATATTTTCTGATGAATTTTTGTCCTCTTTTTGAGTCATTCAACTATGTATATTATGTAATTGAAAGTATTATTTTCAAAATATCAATATATTAGTATTTCTAAACTTTATAAGTAGCTATATGTATATATATATATATATATATATACCTAAATATATTTGAGTTTAATGGCCCTTATTCTTAAATAAACTATTCGTAAGCAAACAATTCGTTAAAATTTCCTGACTAATAAAGAAGTTTTAAAATGAAACACTTCGGGGTTAAAATAATCGTATACCTATAAGACTATACTGTAAGATGATTATTGATTATCAATTCATTTTTATTATATTTGATCCGAGAATAATAACAACTGTAATAATTTAATGTGTACTCATGTACATAATTTGCCAAGTGATTCACATAATGCACCTAAATAACAGACTTATAATATTATAATATGTTATTATCTTTCTTGCTTTGGCTCTCTAGTAGTGTGTCTCTTTCTTTCTCTCTTTCTCCTTCCCTATCTCTCTCTCATTCTCTCTCTCTCTCTCTCTCTCTCTCTCTCTGCCACATCTAAACAAGCCGTATGCGACTTTTTGCCAATCGTATCATGTTTTGATGTTTCGGGTTTTGTCAATACTAGTCCAATCAAAAATGTCTTTAATATAACAGCTCATCTTGACACAAAACTCCTGATACATATAAACCTAAACCGAATAAATCAACAGGAATGGAGACTAGTAAAAAACAACAAACTGAGAAAAAAGTCAATCACTCTTCCAAGGCTGCACAAGTTAATATTATTTTTTTAAACTCAGTTAAGTTAATATGCACCAACAACAAAAAATGTAATTGTTAATTTAATTATAAGTTAACTCAGTTAAGTTAAAAGTTAATACACACCATTTGTTAAGTTAGAAAAAAAATTAATTTTTTATCCAACACTAGTGTACAAAATTTTTTTTCTAACACAAAACTAAATTATAGAGTATAGTGTTAATAATTTATACCGTATTTCCATATAAGTTAGATTGGAATAATAGACATGAAAAATAAATAGACTGAAATAATGAAATGTAATAAAATTAAAAATCAAATAAATTAACTTAATTTACTTCTATTAATATTAAAAATATAATAAGTCGTTAATTTTACGTTAATTAAAAAACAAATGTAGTAAGTTGACAGTTAAGTTAATGAAAATCCAAAAGTAACTAGTTAAGTTAAAAAGTTAAAATAAAATTATCCTTTTAACTTAACTTTAACTTTTTAACTCTGTTATGCCCAGCCTTGCACCCTTCCATGGGTATACGACGTATCACTCGCACGCAGCCATCAAACCATCATCAACAGATTAAAAATTGTCACACGCTCTCACCTTATACACTCGGGAACATCTATAATGACCAAAAATTAACAACGAAAATGCACCTCATGAAACACCACAACTACAGTAAAACACCTGCTGCTAACACTTGCTGCTGACCTCTTAAAAACTTTAAGAAGGACTTCAGGGATAGACTGATGCCCCCCCCTTTTTTTTTTTTGAGGGGAAGGAAGGTCGTGCGAATTTTCAAAATAGGCGTGCGAATTCGTGCGAATTACGTGCTAAATATCTGTATAGTTTGTTTATAGATTTTCCTTGGGGGGGGGGGGCTGGCGCAACGTACGTTAATATAATATTATATCATAACGTAGTATTATGTAAAAATCATGTAGTTAAATAGTTCTTACAATTCATGCGGCAATATAAAACTAAAATTATCAATAATTAATAAAATAATCCAACTAATATTATAAGTACCAGCTAATTCAAATTATATCCTACACATTTGTTATAAGTCTGTCTATATTTTATGGTTGTAGTAGCCAAAGTGTAGAAGACAGGAATAGATTTCTTTCTGAAGTCAACAAATTGCTAATAAATAATAATATATTATTCTACATTTTTACGTATTTCATATGTATAGTTTATGCGCGCATATTTACCGATAGTATACCTGAAACCTACTGATAAAAAATAAAACAATTTTTAATATGAACATTGCAATTTTACTAAACTGTATAGGTCAACACTCATACAAACAGGAAATTATCAGATGGTGACCGAGCCGCGCCAGTTACATATTTCGACGTACTTTCTCGCTTGGCGCTACAACGATGACAGTCGAATACGTGGAATAGTACCCAGTAAACGACCGTCGGAAAGTCGGTTCACTATGAACACAAGGTGGATATTTAACATGACAAGTGTGCTGATATAGATGCAAGCCTGCAGCGGATTCTCCAACACTGTTAATTAAAAAAAAAATACCAAACATTAAGGTATACGAACTCCTGTAACGATGTTACTACAGGAAAACTGTCGGAAAAAGGATTACTTAGTGATTTATATGCAGTGTTCAGATTAGATAAATATTTTTTTTATCTAGATGAAGATAAAGATAATGCAACTCAAATGTATCTAGATAGATATAAATGGAAACTTAGCTCATATTTATCTAGATAAAGATAAATACTTTTTTATCTGGATAAAAAAGATACAATTTTTTTTAAATGGGTTTAAAATTTAAGTAAATTTTAGTTGGGCACTAGAAACATAATAATAATAACGATATAAATAAAAATAAATACATTATTCGTAAACCATAAACTTGGTTTGAGAATCTGTGTAAATATTTAAAATGCGTTTGTACAATTTCACGATTTTTATCGATAAAAAATATATCTAGATGAATTTATTTAGATAAGTAAAAAAATTAACTGAGATGAACGTTTAGATACCTTGTAACTATTTATCTAGATAAAATAAAAGATTAAAAAATAATCGTCTAGATGTTCATCTAGATAAGTCCGAACACTGCTATATGACAGTACTTTTGTCCTGGTCAGTCCGACATATTATTTTTCTTTTGTATTATTTTGCGATAAAACGCATTATATTTTTTTAATATTATATTCTTCGTGAAGTGCTATTAATGAATAGTCCCTTCAACAAGTCAACCATGTCCAATTACTAATATATTATCATTATCTCCATTGTACTTATTGTAAATATTTTTTATACAGATTGTACAAATAAAAAACAAATATGACAAAAAAAAAAAAAAAAAATATTATATTCAATCTGTTTACAAAATAAAAACAATAATTAATGGGGATAACATAGCAAAGTATAATTATACAGACATGAATCGCGCGAAGAGCAGACCGTTCGTCAACAGAACCTCAGAAAATATAAAGCGAATCCTTTGATCAATATTTATTCTCTGCTACCCACTTCATCGGAGCATCGGTTGGGTTAATATTTTTTATCGAATTTACCTGGCACTCTTGTCTATTGCGCATAATCATTGTGACATAAATTACATTTTTCCAGAACAAGATTTATAATCATATTGAAAAATATAATATTATCAAAAACTCCTCCTATTCAATATCAAAATTTACCAATAGCCAAAATAGGTATATTATGGCTAAATAGGTATATCAATATATCATAGTATATTTTAATCCCGTCCAATCCCATGACAGTTAATAGGTGATTTACTAATTTAAATAAAGCAGCGTAACACATTATGATAGGTAAATAACCTAGGTTACGTATTTTTATCGTGGTTCTTTTATTGTGGTACTATAATGATTACCGCCTAATTATCTTATGCGTAGCGATCGAGTTAAAGTCTTATTCATACCATCGTCTGATCCCCTTTTACCAAAAATGACATGCGGCGACTTGATAAATTCCAGGAGCCACAGAACCACTTTTTCAGCTTTTCCTGGTATACTGCTCATAAATATTGCTCGTCTCATAATAATATTATAGTCTTCGGATCACTCGGACTACTCTGTCGTATTACCCGAACTTCACACATCAGATTTTGTATTCACTTTAGTCGGAGATCGATTGCGATGCGCCACGCTCGTCAGAGCGAATTCGCATTCGTGTCTCGGGTTTCAGCTGTAGGAGTCCTTTTAGCTAGGTACATTTTAAAAAATTTCGCAAAAAAAAAATCCCCAATAATAAGAACGATGTCCTCAGCCAATATCAACCGATAACCATTCGTAACCACACCATTAGATCGTGTAAATAATGTTTCTACACAATTTTTGCTGTACAATTTACCTATTCATTCTGTGAAATTTCTTATATAAGTACCTACAAAATGTTTTGAAAAAATCCGAATGGCGATCGTTTATGTAAATAAGTAACAAATACTAACGAATAACGGTTGATGGTTCTTAGGTATTTCAGATTCAAATTAATTGCTAAGAATTAATTCCGTCCATTGTGTTACAGTTTTTATAAACATAAACTTGTCATTCATTTATTTAAACATTTTATATCTGTTATTTATTTTTTTATATCTGATATTTTATGGTTAAAAAAGTTTTGCATAGTTAAAAGTAATCACGACTTTTAGTAAATATTTATATAAACTTCTAACCGATATTTGAATTAAAAATTGTATTTGACCTACATCGTCAATGAATTAAAAACAATAGGTACCTATTACTAAATTAATAAATCGAACAGATTGTTTTTTCGTACCCTAAGGTCTAAGCAGTACATAATATAATATTAATTATTATTTATACTGTTTTATATCCGTAAATCCGTTTTGCACGGTCCGATTATATTGTTTTAAAAGAGATTTAAAAGTCACAACCGTAACTTCAAATTTGATCATAATATATAAATATGGGATAGATATTTGTAGCATTTGCATTTTTTTCATATCACTCCAGCATGATCGCTCTTTAAAAACAAAACCCGATTTATACATCACGGAGTTCAAATATACAATTTTTTTCCATTTTATTGCATTTCTTATGATATTTGTAACCAACTGTATTTTTGGCTTTTTTGTGTCAGTTCCTTAGATTTTTCATTTAGTTTTTGTTATTTAAATGCATATTCGACATTTTTAAAACATTTACGTACGTATTTATCAACTTAATGGAAAATCACTACAGCTGATATACGTGTTTTCGTAAATAAAAAAATACAAGTATTATTGCTTACATAAAAATGTATCTAATAAACAGGACCTATCTAAAATGTAATTTAATTTATTGTTTTAAATAGGTAGATATTAAACCGTATTTAGGCTTTCTAAGATTTTATTTATTTTAAGGTATAAAAATAAGTTCATTAATAAGTTATTTTTCGATTTAAAAAATTATTATCAGCTGAACTTTTATATTTTTAAGTAATTTTTAATAGCACTTTCATGGTTAAAATTCATTTTCGTAGGACTATTGGTAATTTTTTATGCATTTATTGTAGGTTTTCAATGCATCATTTTCCTAGCTCTATGCCTCTATAGTAATACATATTATTCAGGAGGGAGCGATGCGACCATCAGATGGAGACTGCAACAGTATCGTACAATTATTATTTGTTTATCGTTGACGTTTTATAGTCAAAACGGTTTTACATTTTACGTTTTATGATAAAAAGTAAACACTCAATCTATTAAATATTAATAACTGCAACTTCTAACCGATTGAAAATATTGGTTGACCTATATTTATTGGAAAAAAAAAAATAGACGTTATTGATTAACACTTTGGACAGATTCGATAAACGTGAAACCGTTTTGCACGGTCAGACCACCCGCGTATTGTCTTGAAAGCGATTTAAAAAGTCACGGCGATATTAGGTAATAAAAATTTGATCGCAATAGGCGCTAACAGGTGGGAGCCATCGGACGAACACTGCAGCGTCGACACGAGCGTGGCGAATAATAATATAATATTAATTTATTGTCCACGTCCGACCGGACACAATATACCTCTATACCGGGTGATTCTTTTATCATTAAACACTTATTATTATTTCAAAAAGTGTAAATTTTTTTGAAAATATTTTTTATACATAGTTTCAAGTCGCTTATAAAACAACGTTATTCTTAAAAAATTATATTATTTTACATTATTATATTGTATAGATGAGCAGAGAAGTGGACAAACATTTCGCGGGGTAACCCCGTACCACTCCACTCCGCTCATCTAAACTTTGAATATTTGTAACTCATAAACTACTCGCCCCAAATTCGATTTTCATGTATCAAAATACTAAGAAAAATATTCTGCTTTGGAATATAAAATTAAAACCCAACGTTGTCATTCAAAAAGTAAAAAACTTGAAAAATTATAAGGATAAAAAATATTTTCAAAAAAATTTACACTTTTTGAAATAATGAGTGCTCATAATGATGAAAGAATCACCCGGTATAGTATAATACGTCGTGTAATGATATTGTTATCGGCTACCGATGTATAGGTGTTTACAGGTGTGCGCTTGGAAATTTTGCAGTCGGTCCGATACATACCTACGGTCCTGGGCTAATGTCACGACCGAGAGAGAGGGAATACAGTTAGCGGAGACGCGTTATAATATGACGAATGGACTGCCGGAGACTTCAGCAGACGCACGCGACAGGTAATAACCAGCTGGTAAGTGGGTATAGCCGGCACACGACTGCGTCTGGAAACGGATCGGGAAATGTGTTCGCGTTTAGTCGTGACCGGACTTGACCATCACGAGGTTCTCGTCGTCGCCCATGTTATATTGTTAAATACCCACCTAACGTCGATACCGAGTACGCGTGAAAACAACTTCACCGGTCGCCGATACCTATATAATATACTCACTATTATTTTTTTATCCTCCCTTGGACACAACCGTGTGTCTTATATCATAGTATAGTTAACACGAACAATAATTATTAATTTCGCGGTGCGGTCGCATTTCTGTATATTTATGACGTGCACAATATATTGTTACCGGGTGAGTGTACAGATGTATTTTTATGAAAAAAATGAAATTGTTTTTTTTTTCTTAATTTCTGTATAAATATAGTAAAACACATTTTATAATTATTTGTATATTTTTAATACATAGAGTTAACTGAAAATGTACAGATAAATGAATAGGTATAATTGTACATATACAATTACAAATATTTGAACAGGTTTGTTAATAGGAATTTATGTATATAGGTACTTCACTAACTCGGGTTGAAATACTATAATATTTAAATGTTATATGACCAAGTATTATAGTGACTTGACATTTTTCTTTTATGTTTTTGAGTGACTTAAGATTAAAATCATTCATTAAAAAAATTATAAAGAATAATATTTTCTAGGATATGACACATAGTTTTGTCTAAATAATAATATGTCTCAAAACTATTTAGATTTACAGTTTTTTTTTTTAATTTTGTAAGTCGAGTACAAATTCAAACAATTATAAAATATAAAACCGATATGTCAAACCCTCGTAAATATTATCCTCTATAATTTTCGTCATAGGTGATTTTACTCTAAGATTACTCAAAATTAAAATGTTAAGTCTCAATAATTTTTAACATAGAGTTAACTGAAAATGTATACATTTTGAATAGATACATATTTGATACTACATACAATTTAAAATATTTGAACAGGTTTATTAATAGGTATTTACATGTTATATAGGACTAATTATAGAGACTTAAGATTTTTTTTTATGTTTTTGAGTAACCTTCGAGTAAAATCACTCATTACAAAAATTATAGAAAATAATACTTTGGAGGGTATGACACATCGTCCGTCTTGTTTAAATAATGTCTCGAAAAAATTTAAATATCATTTGAGGATTGAAAATTTTAAACAAGATCCTACGTAAATAGGTTATATTACTTATATAAATTACTTTATTCACTTTAATATCATCAAATATACTTAGTAATAACATAGACTGATTAACCGTTTTCGCTCAGAATCGTTTTTATTGTACAATGATATTATATCATTGAATTCAAATTCAACGCCATCCATTACAGTGACCCACTTGTAACCTACTGTGCATCAGAGCGACATCAACTTACCCACTTTATTTTTTATTTGCCTGAAAATTTTACAATGTCGTGGTCCTTAGACAGTAGTTTATGCCTGACTGAGCTATTTAAGTTCCAAGATTAAAGCGGGAAGTAAAATATTGTTTAACAATCAGTAGGTACTCAAAATTGATTTTGTTATAATTGCTAGGTAACATAAAAAAAATTATTTTGAGGGGACTTGATAAACATTTGAGAGAGACCTCACCGCCTATGGCAATTGAATCTTTAATAATTTTTTTATTTTTTATTATTATATAAATAGCCTATGCAGACTATCTAAATCTACAGATATTAACAAAATCACAATTTTTTTTCTACAATTTTTACATGATGGTAATTAAGTAATAATAACAATAGTAGTGATATCTATACCTATTTAAGGTCGGTTAACTTTAATGTAGAGTGTAGAGTGTAAGGTTAAGAATATAATTACACTTATGATTTATAATAATTAACTGGGTAATAAGATCGTGTGCGCGACCGCTTTTGAGACGTTTTTGAGGTGGTGGTGGAGGTATGTGTAAATTGAAGTGCGACGAGCCTGTTGATTTATGAAGTGAACTCTGGAAATTTGCTGCAAAGGTTCTTATATGGTTTTGAATTTTCATAATTTTGAGGTCATTGTGTAGATTAACGTTTCGTATGAACCATATTATAGATGCGTTCGATATAATTCTTAATATTTTATATTGGAATATTTGAATTTTGTGTGTCGCTGAGCTAATACTAATAATAATTAGCCAAGTACTACAAAGTTTATTTTGCCTAAATTTTCCATACAACAAAATATACCTATCACACATGAATGGAGAATATTATTTTCAAACCGATTGTCAGTCTTGTAACTATAAAAAAACTTAATAATTTATTACATTAATTAATCGTCTGGATTTCCAACCCGTCGAGGCGTCGACGATAGTTCTTGGAAAGTTACAATAACTCAAATCAAATTTAAAACCGATTTCATTTAACGATGCATAACAATATTATTCCCAATTCATTATTGTGATTGATAAACCAATTTCATACTCGGTTAAACATAAAATACCGCACACGGATTATAGGTACCTCAAGTATAATTACAATTATAATTATAACTAAAATAATAATTACTATTGTTTCGCACTGTAACGTCAAGTACTCTATACCTACATATATATGTACCTATATAGCAATTAGACTAATTAATCAATATCATGATATCACCAGGGTATACCTATAATATAGACGTGTATAACAGGTACCACGTGATTATGTGAATAGCTTTTTGTTAAAATGGTATAATAATATGTTTTTTGATCAGTATTGAAATAGCTTCGAAAACAATGTGATAACTAGGTAAATATTATTTTATTATCAGCATTATGTTCATGGTACTTAGTATTTACATCAAATGTTGATGATGTAAAAATATTTAATTCAAGATTATACAAGTTTAAAGTAAGTATTGCTTCACCTTTTAACAAAAATCAGAAAAACGTCGCATTATTGTATTTAAACTAGCTTATCCCGTGCACTTCGTTACCCGTTAAATGTACAAACCTTATATGACTCAAATGCGTGAATTGTTCGATGCGTCATCACACGTACAGTAGAATTATTGCGCTTAGCAACACATTCTGCGATTCATTTTTATATTATATATTATGAAATCAACAAACATGCCCGATTAACCAATAGCAACCAATATAATATATAATGCACTGTAGCGCCGTTGTTGTATTTTTCACATACAGATTTGAGATTTCCTACCTTTCCGGTGGATTTTTCTAAAATTTTATTTCGTAAAAACCTTCTCTTGGCGGTTACGGACATCTTTCTCAAAAAAATTTGAGCCAAATCGGACCGGCCGTTCTCGATTGATGAATTGTTATACATTTTTGTCTCCATTTTTATATATATATTATATAGAAGATATATATTGACAAAAATAATAATACAAATCAACAAACATGCCCGATTAACCAATAGCAACCAATATATTATAATACACTATTATTATTTTTATTTTTTTATGGACAACCCTTATCACTTATGGGTATGAAAAATAGATAGTAGCCGATTCTTAGACCTACTGAATATGCATATAAAATTTCATAAGAATCTGTCAAGCCGTTTCGGAGGAGTATGGTAACTAACATTGTGACACGAGAATTATATATATTAGATAATATTTTTAGTTTTGGTTTTATTTAAAATCAAAAAAGTACGTTTAGGTATTGGAAAACTACATATGATCCTGGAGGATGGTCGGAAACGATATTTTTGCTAGTAAATAGTCTTTGTGTTCATCTGCGATATAGTCTGATGTCTTCTGAATGTCTTCATTATGTACCTATAAAAGTACCCACAATAAGTGCCCTTTTAACAAAAATCACAAAATACACAAAATGTTATATCTCTGCGATAGTAATAAGTAGCACAAATACCGTTTAATAAAAAGCAATACTTCCATAATATGATATGTACGACGAGCCGCCCTTTTAGTAATATTTTGATCAATACTGTTTTTTACGGAGTAATAGTCTCAAAATTCGTTGTTTGTGACCCATTTCTCGTGGACTTAAATCGCCAAAAATCAGAAATACAGTTGTCATGTCCACCGATATATTTGTCGACTCACTGCTATTGATCCATCAGGACTATCTTCAGGTTCAACAAATTCATTCAAGTTCTATAATTAATTTTATATATTATTCGGTACTCGTACTTGTTATAGGTATATAGTTGTTATATAGCTGTTGTCGACTAACCTCAATATTAGTAATATCAGTGACGTCATAACTTATAAGGTTAAGTAACTAAGTATATAAGTAACTACTTTGTCAGTTAAAAATCTTAATAATTCCTACACAATATAATATCTAATAATTAATATATCATATTATCCAAGAGATTGTGGACGATTCATTTATTAAGGTTATTAAGGTCCCGGTGCCAGTTTTTCAAGTTTTCCGCAATTCTATACAATTTGAAAATTAAATTTTATATTTTAGTCACCACCTCAATTATAATACTTTTCCACTAATCTACTACACGATACATATTTAGGGGGAATAACTCTCGCAGGCTTTGTAGAATTGTCGGATTTAATTTAATTTAATTTTTTTATCTGAAAGGAGAAGACTTCCTACAGCCCGCATAGATCTCTGATTTCGTATTAAACTATACAAATAATTGTATTAAAAAAATTTTAGAAAAATACTTTTTATCTTGTATTAGACGTATTATAAAGTTTGAGATTAAAATATTGACAAAAAGAGATCGATGCGGGCTGTAGAATATTTTCTCTAGCAATTAAAAAAAAAAAAAAATATGAAATTTGGTTGATTCCACAAGGCGGTATCGTTATTCTCGCCGAGTGTATTTTTGAGGACAAAATGATATCGGCATCGGGCGCCTTAATTGAAAACCATCAGCTCCCTCCATCATCATACTTTTCTCCCTCTCTCTGCTCAAGTAGGTATATGTTGTATTTGCGTAAGCACAATTAGGTACCTACTAAACTTACTTACCTACATATTATACGAAGGCGACATACTCTGTGACATACATATTATTATTTTATTTATATAGATGGGTCGTAGGACGTAGATAGATACATTATATTATAATGTTACGAGTAGACACAAAATATAACAATAATATTATATACCTAACGATTTTAAGAGCGATAGATGTATGTCTTATCATCTCTCGACGTTATCGCGTGAACCGAATAAAATATTATATTTTTATCGAAGCACGCAATTGAATATTACAGACACGTTTACCTCTGTTAAATATGCACCTACAATCATAATATAGCCGCCGTGATATTGTCTTGCGTGAAATCTAATCGTCTACATAGGTATAGAGGTACCTAATTATATTGTTTTAGAAAAATAGTAAACAATATTGTGTCGCGTACGAATTTATTACGATTTGAATCGATGTTCGTTGGATCCGGTACGAAGAGTGTAATATTTAGACGGATATTGCGCAGGTCGAATCGCGTACGATACATACAGGTGGGTAGTTTCATTTTTTATCCGATCATTGCTGTTGTTCGGCGAGAAAACTCTATGAAAACCTAACGATAAGAAACTCTGTCCGACAGTACAATTATTATCTTAATAATAATATTAATAATCGATAACACGTGACATTTCGTGTACCTACCTAGGTACTATTTATCATAATATTTATCATAACTGGGCAGATTGACTCACCCACCTACTCTCGCTTATTCCTATAAATGTCCCTCCTCCTCGCTTCACTCGTCAACATACCACTTTTAATTTGCCAACCACCTCCACTAATTATTATGGTTTAAATGAACCACTTCGGCGCTGTATGTTCCTTGCCAATTCTGACCGCTCCTTTTCATTATCTTAAAACTACCAAGTACTTTCAACGATAACAGTGGCTGATTCGGGGGAGGTGCACCGGAGCACGTGCTCCCATTGTCAATTTTCTATCGACAATTTTTTCATGTGACTACGAGTATCATATAAACGAAAAATTAATTTAATAAGAATGATATACTATCGACTATTAATTATTATTCATTATAGTCGTTATTGTTTAAAAATAATAGTATGCAATACGTAGGTAGGTATGTAATTAAAATTATACAATTCATATGTGCCCCCCCCCTCTTTCAAAATATCGAAGATCCTCCCCTGAACGATAATATTCATTGTATATCACACTAGTAAGACAATAGTATTAAAAATAAAAATTGTATTAAATATTAATTGTAAATCGGGCACATGTCCGTAACGCTTAAATAAATAAATAAATAATGGATATTTTCGCGGGGTAAGCGGTAATATGATAACAATATAATGTATTATTGGCTTTGAACACACACGAGCACTGCTCATCTGCAACGACGATGACCGTTGTACAAAGTGGTTTGATGGACGTCTGTCGCTGAGGACAATATTATACAAGTAAAATTCATTGTCGCGATCAGACTATATGGTGTCGCGAAAAAATGTTTGTGATTTGAATCGATGTCCGTTGGATCCGGTACGAAGAGTCGGCTATTGCGCAGGTCGCATTATGAAGACGTAGGTACAGATGGTAGTTTCATTTTTTATCCGATTATTGTTGCTGTTATTGAGAGAAAACTCTATGGAAACCGAACGATAAGAAACTCTGTCCGACAATACAATATTATTATTGTAATAATAATTATTATTATTAATCGATAACACACGACATATCGTCGTACCTTCTATTTATCATAAAGGACGCTTTCGCGGGGTCAGCGGGAATGTAATAATAATAATAATAATATAATGTATTATTGTCTTTGAACACACACGATGAGCTCATTGCTCATCTGCAACGCGACGATGACCATTGTTCAAAGTGGTGTTTGATCGATGAACGTCTGTCGCCGCGGACAATATCGTTTATAATAGCGCATTGTTCTATGGATAATATAGATATAATAGATCGTCGACGTGACGGCGTCGTTTGAACAATTAATCGAAACCTCCGGTAAAAGCTAATAAGGACCGTCGATCGCCGGACTCCGGGGGTGCCGAGAAAATAATACTAAATATAACGTAATGTGCAGTCGCATTGTACAACTATTATAGTGTCGATGGTAAAATAAATTATTGTAGGTACACTGAGCGTGTAGGTATACCTATATACGTATGATGTATACAGAGCGATTCGCCGAGCACGCTCGCTCTCTTTTGCGTTTTCGAATAACGCTGCGGACACTCGAAATCTGATTTTCGGAATTTTTCTAATATATATTATGGTACTCAGAGACCATATTTTCAAATTCTTGAGATTTTTTTTATGTTCGAATTGTGTCCCGTGAAGACGCAGTCTTCTGTTTTTTTTTTTCAAACGACAATACCCACCTCTTGTACTGTAAATTATTTAGCGGTCTATTTTTGTTTTGAAAATTTTAACTTGAAATTCAAACGAGTAGTTTTTGAGTTCTTTAACTTTGTGCATTAAGGATTGCTAGGTCCATGACAATTGATCTGAAAGATATGCGAACTGTGACGGTTAAAAAATTTTAACAATAAATATTAATGCATCGACATATTTTAAAAAATTGTGAAAATAGTCCGAGTATAATAAATACTAGATCCAATACCTATGGCATATTGGCATCCATTTTATATTTCTGTAAACCCGTTTTTTCGTTATAATATAAAAATTGTAATATCTTAGAAACTACCGTGTAGGTAGATATGAAAAAAAAAAAATTGTCGACGAAGTAATTTACTGTAAAAAAAGGTTCATTTGTCATATGGAAAACAAAAGCCACAGGACTCTTTTCACATAAGATCTCGAGAATTTCGAAAAATTGTATATATTATCTGTTTTATTTAACCGATTTTGATAAGATTATGCTCAATGTGTGTGTGATTTGGTCCAACTTAAAGCATAGGACAGTTGTTTTCTCGATATGTTGCGCTTAATTTTTTTTATTGAATTAGGTCCTTTAAATATAAAGGATTTTGATATTTACGATTGACATTTTTTTTTATAAATTGATTGCTATTGGTTATAGTCTCAATTCTCAAAAGTATTGTTATAATGAATATTGTTTTAAAACAATATTTAATGCAATAATTATTGATAGTGTTTGAAAATTTCATGAAATTTAAAAAAATGAAATATTTCATGTATTTCATATATGAATGAATTATCATTATTTTTGTAATTTTGTCTTGTAAAATATTAAATAATTAATCTAAATAAATTAAATACCTCATTAGTCATTGACACACATTTTTTTCTTAGTTTTAATGTATAATAATATAATATTGTATTTTTTTGCTGTACCTATTATTTGATGTAAAAATGTAAAATAAATAAGGAATAGATAGGTATATTGTATATGTACCATGTACGTGGTAACTTATATAGTTATATGTTAAAAATCAGATCAGAGTTTTCTTGATCGAGAATCCTTATGACATGTATTTGTATAATTGTATATAAGAAAAACATAATAAAAATATAAAAATGGAATATAAATTTAAAAAAACGCTTGGCTATAACGTTTATCATATAATGTGTTATCATATAATGTAATAATTATGTTATGTTATGAAGATCATTGTTTCTTATTAATGTTAACATGTATTATAATTATATAAAACAAAAAACATAATAAATATTAAAAAGAAACAGTAAAAGGAAACCAGTACTTAGGTATATATTATAAAGATCATAGTTTTCTTGCTAACGATTCACATGAAATAATATAAATTATAATTATAATTTATATATAATAAAAATATAAAATAAAACAATATTTAAAAAATAAAAATGAAATAATTAATAAAAATCCAATATTTCACAAAACATTGAAATATTTCTCATACTTCAAACACTAATTATTGGTGTAAAAGATTTTTAAAATTAATTTCTAAAAGTATCTATTTTGGTACTTTAGTGGCTTGGTACTTAGCGGCATTTTTAACGGACAACGACCGTGCACGGATCGGTTATAGTATTATTATATGTTATACTCATACAACAGTGTGTTTGAAAATTCCAAAAAATACTGAATGAAAACACGGCGAATCACCCTGTATAACATATCACTGTATCGTATTTACAAACACGAGTGGTACCTAATTTAATAATAATAATAATAATATGTCGTTAGAAAGTCAAGGACGCGTTGAAGAATCTAGTCTATCCGCGGAGACCAGTTTTAGGCGGTTCCGTTATTATTTTTTCCACTCGAACAATAATAGATTGTTGTCCGGATACCGAATAACACCGACAGTCAGTACCTACCTATAGTATTGCATTAAACACGATACGATTGATATTTATAGAAAATAATTACAAACGCGCTTTGTAGTAAATAACAATATATATCGTTTGTACGTACCTAGCTACATCCAGTCTTGGGTAGTACTCTGAATACCTATAGGTATTCCAAATACAGAATTCCGAATACTTCTTAAGTATATAGAAGTTATAGAACACTTTTGAGGGGATTCGATACCGTGATTTTCTGTTTTTGTCTAACACACGCGCGACGCGGTATTTTAGTCGTGTTTTTTGCCACTAAAGCGATAGGAATTCTGAAAACAGATTTGAATTTGTCGTCGAGCCTACTTGAAACCGAATGTTTGATGTTGTCCCACAAATTCCTAAAAATGTCATATTAAAATAGAGTATTTAAAAATTGTCGTGTTTTAATTTTTGGAGAAGTTAAAATCAAAAAAGGTGCAGGAAAAACGATTCTGAGAGAAAACGGTCAGTCAGCCTATATGATGTTACTCAGTATATTTGATGATGTTATTGTGAATAAAGTAATTTATGTATTTACCTATTTATGTGGAACCTTGTTTTAAATTTTCGATCCTTAGCTATAAAAGTTGAACATTTTATAAATTTTAAACTACAAAATAATTAATAAATTTTGTCAAAACTCGAACTTTAAATGCTTATAAAAAAAATTGTGTCTATCTATTTTTAATATCTTTCAACTGGTATCGTAACAATATATCAGGAGCCTTGCACTACATTTTCACGCTTTTTTATCCAACAAATAAAATTTTATTGATATTTACAGAAAAGAAAAACTGAAAAAAATTAAAAACTGACAATGTCCGTAAACAGCTCAAAAACAGTTAAATTATTTTCAACATTTTATCGTGTATAGAAAATGCTTATTTAAACATTCAGTGAAGTTTTCAAGTATCTGCAGTAATTTGTTTTTTAATTACAATTATAGTTACATGAGAAATCGATTGAATATCATCAAATGTTGTAAAAATATGAACTTCAAACGCTCATAGAAATTTAATTCAACTTTCTTGTTGACAATTTTTTTTGATAAAGGTATTTATAAGGAATCTTGTATAACATTTTAAAATCTTAGATTTAAAAAGAACATTTTGTATGAATTTCTGACTCAAAATAATTTGGGAATTTTCGTAATTTTTACATATTTTGTCAATATTTGAACATTAAATGCTTATAAAAAAAATATGTGACCAAGGATATTTAATATTTTTCATCTGTCTTTGAAACAATATATTAAAGGAGCCTTCTATTAAATTTTCAAGATTTTGTACCCAACAAATAAAAACTAAAAAAATGGAAACTGAAAATGTCCCTGAACAGCTCAAAATAAGTCAAAATATTTTAAAAAAGGCATGGTGTATAGAAAATGCTAATATAAACATTCAGTCAACATTTTATGTACCTACTGTCATTTTTTTTAGAGTTGCACCAAAAACCAAATTCGATTTTCTCGAAAACAGATTTTGCGTAAAAATTTCCGTTTTTCCTTAATTTTTCTTTTGCTTTTTACGTCACTTTTGAAAATTACTGGGAAATTTTTACTTTTGACCCCCCCAGATTCGCCTTCCTATCAGAAAAGATACTGTTGAAGAAAATCCAAGCACTTTTACTGTCCTATAAAAGGTTATGGCAGACACAAAAATTAAAAAAACACACATCGTTGTAAAATCAATACATTCATCGTTCCACTCAGAATCTAAAATAAAAAATGTTCGATTTCAAGTAGACTTGGGCGAAAAATTCAAATCGGTTTTTAGAATTCTGATCGCTTCATTAGATCAATTGGTATGTTTGGTAAAGAACCAGTTTAAGTTCCTATGTCACGTGTGTGTAGACAAAATATAAAATCACGGTATCAAATCCCCTTGAAATACTTTTTCCAACAGTACCTGTTCTGAATAAATATTTAGAAATTGTTTTAAAAGTATTTTATTCCTATAAAAAAATACTTATTATTTACAATAATAATTGTTCTCTTATTTTTCTGGACATTTTTACAATATTATACACGTTTTAAAATTTTAAATCATGTATCAATAACTTAAATTATAGATATTATATTATATTTAGAATTACTAAATTATATATGTTGTAAAAATTTCCCGAAGAAAATTATCATTGGTAATATTTAAAACAAAAATTAAAAAGTATTTGGAATACTTTTAAAGTATTTAAAACACTTTATTTGGAACAGTATTTTTATGAAGTATTCGAAATTTGAATATAATTTTCCATAAGTATTCGAGCATTTATTCCAAATATTTTTTTAAAGTATTACACCCAAGTCTGCGCTATACCTATAATGTAATATACACGTTTTAATGTTTATGAATGAATGTTTACCTACCCAAAAGATTTCCTATGGTGTTACAATCGAATTTCAGACGAGGGACCGACGATAATAATAATTATTGATGTCTCCGTTGGTCTATAATATAATAATTTTATACTCAATTCCCCATCTATATTTATGCGTTATTAGCCAAGGAAATAGAAATATTAGAAAATATTATATTCGGTTTTATCCGCATGCAGCTATATGCAATAAATATGTAGGGGTTAACCATCAAACACTGATTAGCTGATTGTTTAATTTACAACCGAGAACGGTCTGAGCTTAGGATATCTTACAACCTAGGCACCGAACATGGACTTAATCGTGAAAAAAACCAGCTAGATAAAATTTATTTCATAACACGAACGAAATTGTTCAATCTTATATAGAAAAAAAAATATGTAACCTAATTATATAACTTATCTCTAATCACACCAATTCATAACCTTCTTGTAACTAATGGCCTTTGTTGTCGATGTTAATATTTTTTAGAGATCAAAATAATAAAAAAAATAAGAAAAATATGTAGGTACCTGTGCTTTACACCTTGTTTAGGTACAGTTTACACGGCTTACAGCAATTGGTACCTACCATAATATACAATTACTGTAGAGCGATGATTTTTATGCACTAAAAATCATCAAATATGCATTTAAAAATATACACTTATGCATCAAACAATTAACAGTATGCATTTAGTTAATGTGCACTAAAAAAAATAACAAGCCCATATTAGACTAAACAATTACATTTTTCTTGTATATTTTTCTTGTTTTTATAATATTATTATTTATTAAATGGTACCTACATTTACATAGGTATACTCCAAAAATAAAACTATTAAATTTTTTTTTTAACATTTTATTTATTTTAATAAATTGTTATACTTAATTCAGTTTTCTATGTACCTATATATAGTATGTATAAAATAAACAATAATACAGCAAATACAGATCTCATTCTCCATTCAAATTTATTATAATCGTTGACTTTGTTTCATGAAAAATATTTACTGACTATCAAAATATGCACTAAAAATTAAAATATGCTCTTATAATCAAAAACATGTCCTTTAAACCCAAGAATGTAAAAATATGCACAAAAAACGTTGAGTACCTACCTATTTAATCACGAACGTTATGAAATGTATTGTGTGTTTACTGAGCATACGATAATTTAAACCAGAAAATAACATCTAAGTAGGTAGACTCTTTTTTTTTATATATAAATATGTATTTGACATTGTTTTGCAAAATGTTTCTAGTAACCGACACTAGTAACCGAGTAATTTTTCCTAATTTAATATACCTACTGATATTTGCCTGGGCGAGTACGAGAACGCGTTTAGATACACTTCGGTTTGTAATATTAATGTAATTTCACTGATAGTTTTGACTTACGTGATGTGTACCTACAAAATATAAAAAGGTGGACAAGTGGGTACCGCTCTGCTGTACAGTAGTTGTAATGGATGTGTTATATTTGAATATATACCATTGTAGGTATACGAAAAACGATTCTGAGCGGTTAGCATAGTCTTTATAATATTATTATTTTTTATTCGTTGTTATAGTGATAAACAAACCGTTAGAAATTAAAATCTCATTTTTAGAGGTTTTTCGTAATTTGTCGATATAGTGTTTCTCGACGCTTTCTAAAACTACTTAAATTTTGACCTCCCAAAAGTATCAACTATAGGATCACTTTTCTATCAGAAAACATGCTGATCTCAAAAATTGAAGCATGATTAGGTAGGTACTATCCGAAATGTAGCTAGCAGACAGAAAAAACGGATATATGACATAAGCGCCAAAGATACAAAAATGACCTATCATTTGCACCAAAAATAAATATTTTATAAAAGTAGTTTTTTCAAAATTGATATATCTTATAAAAATTAAATTGTATGTACACTATATTATATTAATATTATTTTACATAAATAGTTGAAAATTGCTGTCTTATAAAAATTATATTATATTATAAAATTAATAAATCATAAATTATGATATACATGCAAATCAATATAAATTTAATACATCGGTTGAGATTTTATAAAAAAAAAAAATTTCAATAATAAATTATAAATTTAATAAATTGGTTGATTTTTTAACCGCACTTTTTTCACATAGTCTACACGATTTATTTCACCATCCCGGTATTTCTTCCACTGTACAGTTATTTATCAAATTATAAATTTGTCGATTAACATTAAACGTTTGGAGTTTTTGAACAATATAGTTGTAAATTTAATATCTGTTATTTAATATCTATTAACCGTGGCACACGGGTACCTAGGATTTTGGCGCTTATGTACGATACGATTTTGCCGCTTTTGTACGATACGACTTTTTTTTTCTTATATCATTTTGGCGCTTATGTCTTCCACCGGAAAAAACACACATCATTGTAAGACCAATATACATTCTTCCGCTCATAATCTAAAATGTTTGGTTCTAATAATACTATAAGCCAAAAATGTCAATTTTTGACTTAGGACATTTATACCTACCATACAAATTTATATAATTATATGAGAATATAAAATATATTACGTCGTGCAGACGCTTTAGGCTTTCTCAATTCATATTTCTAATATAATTTTCAGACTTGACGTTATGTGAAACACCAAAAGATATTATTACAGTCCGACCGATTCGTTCGCCACCGCGAGAGCGAGATGATGACACTGCGACGCCACCTGTCGATAGCCCTATGTCTCGCTCTGTTTTGTACGATACAAGTGAGTTGACCAACAGATCGTCACACCGTCGTAAACTTTACTAATAATTATGTCCGTGCTCGCAATTGTTTAGTGGACCTTCGGTTCCAAGCTGAAGAAACAGCAGGAGACGACAATGATGAAGTTCATCAAGTTACTGTTCTACAGGCTGATCTACGGTCTCGCCAATATGATCGGCTTGGGTGACGCCGCCGAAGAGTTCGGCGACGGGATGCTGGCCCCTCCGGATTACCGGCAAGAAGACGCGGAGGACGACTATTACGACGACAATAAGAACGACGATTATTACAGTAATTACGGAGAGTATTGATGCCGAGACCGAGACCAACTCACCACTACGCTTATCACATACATATACATACCCACCTGTTTTATAAAATATTAACTGTACGCAATACGATAAAATATAATTTTATAATTTTAGTGTCTAATTATCATATTATGTTCACGTCGAATATTACGTCGTTCAATATTCTCTATCGATTCCTGTTTAATGAAAATTAAGGTTTTTGTCATTAGAAATTCATATAAATAGATATAAGTAAATAACAAAGCAGCATGCAATTTTATGAACTTTTTTTTTTAATATTTCACAAAACTTTCATGAAATATTTCATATTGATGAAAAATAAACTAATTTCCATAGATATACTTGTACAACAACTAGATAGCCGTCTTTATACTATAGTTGTGACCCATGTGTTGAAATCAGCCGCCATTTATAAAGCAGGCAATGTTTACATTTATTTATGTTATACATATCTATATATATTTATCTATACATATTATATACTATGATAATATTATTTTGCAAAACATTGCCTGCTTTGTAAATGGCGGCCGACTTCGATGAAAAAAAGGAGATATAGTTGTTGTATAATATATCTATGCTAATTTCAATTCAAAACTATAGTAGAAAGTAAAGTAAACACTTCTACTTAGTTGAACAATATTAAAGAAATATTTCTTACATAGTACATTGTACAAATTACCTACATAATAATTATCTGTCTTATATATTTATATAATATTATTTAATATCTTCTTTATATCATGATCCGGAATTAATTAATATTGATAGTCATAAGTATGAAATCAGTATATGACCATCTATAGTGATGATTTTATGAGACATACCAAAAAACACATTTAAAAAAAATATATGTATATATATATAGGTATTTTTCCCTATTTAATTGAAATATTTCAAGAAGAGTGAAAGTTTAAAGTTTGAAATATTTCCATGTAAACATTTCATGTGAAATATTTCTACCTCATAATACCCTACAAATATGGCGTTAATGCGTTATGCACGTACTATACCATAATAAAATCAAAAACAAATGAGCAGTAAGTGTAAATACTATAGAACAAAGAGCAGTAAGTGACCTGGAGTTATCTGCTACTGCTTTTCTTACTAGTAATTATTATTGTATTTACAGAGCAGTATGTCGTATGACAAAATTAAGTTTGTTGGTTTAAATTTAACGTTGGTCTCGAAATAGAATTTATATTTAAACTGTATGTTACAGGTAGCTTGGTAAGGAATTATATTGACTCAATTTAAACAACAAAAAAAATTACATCAAATGTGTTATGTGCAGTGTTCATAAATAATAAATAAATAAACAATGATTAATAACAATTTAAGCTATGTTTTAGAATTTAGGATATTTAAATTAGGTGATATCACATTTTAATATTAAATTAATTTTAGTTAAGCTTACATTAAAATAGACATGTGATTACAACTTATTTAAATATCTAAAATTTAAAAACACTTATAAACATCAGTTAAGCACATGCATGCCAATGATTGGCATCAGAAGGAATTTGGCAGTACCTAACTACTGCAAGTAAAAATGTACTTACTGCTTTTCGTCTTCAGCTAAAGCCATAATATGCAGTAAGTCCATTAAATCACATAACAAAATATGAAAAAAAAAATTTCATCTGTTAAATAGTTTCGTCGCATACCTACATATTCATTTTTATAATATTTATTTATTTACATAGATTGATAAGTATACCTACTAGTAGAATGGGGTAACTTTGATTTCGCGGGGTAACTTTGATACCTATATATTTTTATTCACTAGAGTACCATGATGATTAAATTTTTTTTCATAAAATGGGGTCACTTTGATATCACATTAAGAAATATAGGTATCAAAGTTGCCCACTACGTTGTGTAACTTTGATAGCATCTTAAAAAGATTGATATATCAAAAGATAACATCAGAAATTTAAAAATTAAAACGTTAAAATATTAATCATAACTAGCTGTAACTAATATTTAATTTTGAGAGTTTTATCGTTAATACTACGGAAGTTATCCATAAAATAAAAAGTTAAATTGTCATAAAACAGTAAAAAAATTATCAAAGTTACCCCATTTTACTGTATACAAAGTAAAAATAAACACATTAACAATAAGCAACGCACCCCCTGTAAGCCTATAGCTTGTATTGGGAGAGATGAATTGAGTTTATAAAGTCAGGTAACATATTTTGTGTACCTATGTCAGAAATAATAAAACAGAAATTAAAAAATTAACAATCTGTTAAACCAAAAATAATTTTAAAAAATATAAATTTTTGTTCAAACACTATATCAATCTCTAGATTGTATTATAAAAAAAATTGTAATTCTTTTAAACTCTTGAAGTTAAATCAATTATTGATGTTCAATTTTTTACTTACGTTTGAGCCTACAACTAATATACCTACATTGAGATCCAAAAGTTGTATCCTGAAACAATATTAACATACACATATTTTTAATGTTTAAAATATTATTATTTTTACTCTACGGACAAATTTAGACCTTTACGAAAACGGCTTTACTGTTTTCCGAAAAACTACGTTCTTGAAGTTACTGCTCTTGGAGTGGCTTTTGACAGCGGAATATACATCTCACTATAACAGGTACCTTGTGGGCTGTGGCCATATAGACGGAAATCCATTGACATTTCTGACGGGCTTAATTAATTTAAAAAAATCAAATTGCATAATACAAATTATACGATTAAAGGTGTCAAAACAAAATAATTATTTTTTGGGGGGAGGGGGATAAACCATCCTCCAATTTCCTCCAATTTCGCCATATATCATCTGAATTACTCAGCTTCACCCGAGTGACGAATATTTAATTATTTATATTTTTACCATTTTTAGATAGTTTTCAAGTCTTAAGTGCTATATCCTGCATCGATATG
>NC_042495.1:24917497-24926568 GCF_005508785.2 Acyrthosiphon pisum
GGCGCCGACTTGTTTCTCATTTGGTGGGGCAAAGTATAAAAATTAGTTACCACCACCACCTACCACCCACGTGATTATAAGGTAAATTCAACTATCACAAACCAAACACTGGGGCGAACCGCATAAGCCATAATATGCAGTAAGTCCATTAAAACACATAACAAAATATGAAAAAAAAAATTTGTCTGTTTATTAGTTTCCTCGTATACCTACATATATATTTTTATCACATTTATTTATTTGCACAGATTGATAGGTATATACGTAGTAAAAATAAACACATTAACAATAAGCAACGCACCCCCTGTAAGCCTATAGCTTGTATTGGGACTTTGGGAGAGATGAGTTGAGTTTATAAAGTCAGGTAACATATTTTGTGTACCTATGTCAGAAATAATAAAACAGAAATTAAAAAATTAACAATCTGTTAAACCAAAAATAATTTTAAAAAATATAAATTTTTGTTCAAACACTGTCAATCTCTAGATTGTATTACAATAAAAATTGTAATTCTTTTAAACTCTTGAAGTTATATACTTATATCAATTGATGTTAAATTTTTTACTTACGTTTGAGCCTACAACTAATATATTTTGAGATCCAAAAGTTGTATCCTGAAACAATATTAACATAATACACATATTTGTGATGTTTAAAATAATATTATTTTTACTCTACTGACAAATTTAGACTTTTACGAAAACGGTTTTAGTGTTTTCCGAAAAACTACGTTCTTGAAATTACTGCTTTTGGAGTGGCTTTTGACGGCGGAATGTACATCTCACTATATCAGGTACCTTGTGGGCTGTGGCCATATGAACGGAAATCCATTGACATTTCTGACGGGCTTAATTAATTTAAAAAAATCAAATTGCATAATACAAATTATACGATCAAAGGTGTCAAAACAAAATAATTATTTTTTTGGAGATGGGGGATATACCATCCTCCAATAATTTCCAACTATGCTCGTGCTTGTGCTTTGTGGCGTTAACCTGAGTAGAGTAAGCTAGTCGCTATATATAATCTGAATTACTCAGCTTCACCCGAGTGACGAATATTTATTTATTTATATTTTTACCATTTTTAGATAGTTTTCAAGTCTTAAGTGCTATACCCTGCATCGATATGGGTTGTCGTGTCTATTATCTAGATAAATTACATTCTTGCTTAATAGTTTGCAATTTTTTGAAAATTGCTTACCGATAATATTGTAATTTGTAAGTAAAGTAAATTATTGTAGTGCATAATATACCTTATAATATTATTATAAGTATAGGTACTTACCTAAGTATTAAGTTATAATGTATTTATTCAATACAATATGTGTGTGTGTGTGTGTGTGTGTGTGTGTGTGTGTGTGTGTGTGTGTATAATAAATTAACGACGGGGACGGAGTGGCTGAGCGGACTAAGATGTCGGTTGCGACCATAGAGTAAGAGGCGTCGGTTGCGACGCACATCGACGCCGCGCCGGTTCGATACCTCGGCCATGGGCGGCATTTTTCTTCGGGCAAGTCACGGTGTCCGGAGAACAAGTGCCGCCATCCCTCGCCCGGGCATGGCGGATACCTACGGATGCCCAAATCAAAAATTCTGCCAAAATAAACACACACGTGTCCCTCCCCCTACCAACAAAAAACCTACAAAAAAAACAAAAATAGGGTTAGGGCTGAAGCTCAATACAAAAAAAAAAAAATAATAAATATAATATATTATAAGTAAGTAGACTTAATAATTATGCATTTTATTATCTTTATGCATATACGCATATTATACAAGTGCAAAATATCTCGGCAAGTTATCTATACAGTCTTAGCACCTCTAGAATGCCAGATTTAATTGTCCCGATGTTGAAGGCAATCCTGCATATTACGGTACCTATGTTTTGTGAAGAAAATTTTAGACACCATCATCAAAACAGGCGGTCTTTCTACTTCCTACACCACAGCATCCTAAAGCCTGCGGGCTTAAAGACGAATTGCATACCTTTAATGAATCTGGTTTCATATTTCTCAGGCGAATCTCAAAAAAATGTAATTTAATATTTTATCGACAGCAGTAATTCACTGTAATAATTGCATAACATTCGCATGCGCACTTATCCATACTGTGTTAGTTTCGTAATAAGCCGTTTGCAGAAATTTGACTTTGAGTGATGTTTAAAAAAACGTATTCAAACATTTAGACATATAGTGACATCACATTTCTTCCTATATTATATAATGTTATGGACTTACAATATGTATGTATTTTTATTTTTTAATTATAATAATACTTATGTAATAATATATTGTACTATAACTAATTTATTTTTGTAATAATGACATTTTAATATTATTAAAATAAAGTTATACTCGGACAGACGTCTGCTGCATACTCATAGACAATTTAATTGAATTGTAAATTTTTTTTTTTGTATAATCTGTACTTTTCCAGTACCCTATAAACAGTAAATTGTGTATTTTATCGGTAGAGTAAGTATTGGGCAAATTATCAGGGGTTGTACAAAATAGTTCAGAGCACTCCTGTGATCAACGCCTCTCCACCTCCAAACTCCTCAATAACCGTCGTACATTTTCATTTTACAACTCCTTCAATAATAGGCATTGAGGGGTCCGCGGTGCCGGTTTTTAAAATTGTCTGCAAGAATTAGGTATATACAATTTGAATATTATATTTTATTTTTTAGGTGTCGCCTTAGTTATTATGATACTTTTCCATTAATCTACTGCCCGAGACCTACTTAGGGAGGTGTAATATATCTCGAAAAAAAAAAAAATACTTCACATGAATATAATCCTCAGGATTCATAAAACTGTCGGGTTTAGATAACCGTTTTTTTGTCTGAGAGAAGAAGTGTTAGAGAAGTATTAAAGAAGTCAGGTTGCATTGTACTCCGATTTCTTATGTTATTTAAAATAATGTCATAGTATACTTACAAATTATTTGTAAAAAAAAAAAAACCTTAAAATATAGGTATTATTTTTGAAGACATGTTATAAAATTTGAGATTATAAAATACTGAAAAACAGACTGCAGAATATTATACCTTCTATTAGTTTTAAAATTAAAAATTATCCAATTTTGTTAATTTTACAGAACAGGATCATTAGCCTTAAGACTGTCGAAAGCGAACCATTTTTAAGGGGTCGTGTTTAGGCAATATTTCATATCCATCGTGAGTGATGTGCGACTGCTTATTGTGTAGTGATGACGGATAGTGTGCGTGTGATACCCAAACTTAAAATTGGACTTCTGGAAATATATTTATATTTTCTTTTCTTTATTGGCCTAACTGCATGAAAAAACGACCCATTTTCAACAGCCTTAAACATAGATAATATAGATAATAAAAATATGATGGCTATACTATTTTGAAGTTTAAAATAAAATTTGATCCTAATAAAAATCCATTAAGACATAATTAGGTGGTACTGCAAAATACCACCTATATAATATAATACCCATAGACGGAAATCCATTAAAATTTAAGTGGGGGGGGGGGGCTAACCTTATCAACATCAGTGTGAGCGAGGAGCTTCGATCCTACCAAACTAAAAAAGAAGGGGACTAAACATCTCAAACGCCCTCCCCCCCCCCCCCGATTTCCGACAATGATAATATCTATCTAGATACTTATACATTTGTTAGGCAAAATGAATTCAAAATCCAAGTACCACTATGATTCAAAAGCTGGTAACTGTTATAATAGATAAGTACAAATTATGATTATGCTAATTATTTACTATACATGCCTAGTATAGGTTATAGGCATAAAGGCAAGTGATGAGTAAGTTCATTGTTTCGATGTGCCACAATACAGTGCTGTGTTTAGTTTTTATAAAATGGTGGGGGAGGGGGTGTATATACATTTTTTACTATAATATGTTATTTATATATTTATAATTAATTTCAATTTTCAAACAGTAAGTAGGTACCTAAATTATTATATTTTAATAAATCAATAAAATATACTTTAAAAAATTATTTATTTTTTGAACTGAACGCGTCACAGTATTATCGGCCAGATGGTGATTTATATAATTATATCTAACCGATAATATTGATATTAATATTAATTATTGTATTATTTTATAGAAAAACATATTTTGAAAAATAATATCTTAAAAACATTTTTTTTATATATCTATTTTATTCAACAAAAAAAATGTCCAAATATGTAGGTACCTATGTTCTGTATTTTCAGTCTAATAATATACTCAAATATGCGTGTATATGCAATAACAACGAAATAATATAATATACAATATACAATTTAAAAATTTTAATTATTCATAATATAATACCTTTTATAGAAAACATATTGTGATAGATCAGTATCACATACGACCTTTCTGCAAAAATATGAAAAAACTAGAAGCCCCGATAAGCCTTATACTAATTAGTGTATAGTACATAAGCGGAAATCCTTTAAAATTTTGGGGAGGGGGCTAACATTTCAACTTCAATGAGAGCGGGGAGCTCCGATTCCTCGCAACTAAAAAACTGTATATTTTTACCACTTAGCCCCCTACGATTTGCACCTTTGGTATAATAGTACTGTAACAGAAAAATCTACATTAGGAATACATGTTACAGCTAGGTAAGTACTGTAAAAATGTTCCAATTTATTTTTATGAAAATATCTGTACCTAACAAATGTTATTATTTCTGTCGTCGCGTTTAGAAATAAATAAAACTAACACTCTTAAAAAAATGTTTATCAACTTATTTTTCGCTCGATTAATACCAACACATTTCATTGATTAAATACATAATAATATGTATCCCCTTATTGGAAATCATATTTTGTCGGACTGTCGAGAAGGTTTTTGGAGTTGGTCGCTACGAAGGACACTTTTTATTTTTCTGTCCAGCAAAAGCACGAGTTCAATACGGTCGAGTCTCGATGACTATCGGATCTCAAGGAGATTAAAGATAAATTCGACTTCTACAGTATTTTTCGAGTATATTATAACATAATATTACGGTTTTTGACTTATTGTTTATTTTATTTGACACTCACCCATAACGACTATTAATTTTGTATTTCTCGTAACAACCCAATGAGATTATTTATTTAATAAAAGCCATTAATCTGCAATTTCTCCGTAAAAAAATATTCGAGTTTTTTCCACTATAGCTGCAGGTATATTATTATACTTACAACCGTTTTTGAAAATAATATGGACGTACGCACGAGCGAATTTCAAAAACTTATGAGGGCCAAGAAAACGGTGAACAAATTGCAAGAAAATATAGTCAAATCGACCATGAAACTATATCGTCAAAGAAGTATATTTTATATAATATACCTACAATTATAATATTGTACATTTCTTTATTATATTAGAACGTAATTAAGTCGGAAACCGTTATCGTCTGCAAACCTATATTTTAATATGATAATATTATAGGTAGTGTTTGAAAATTTCATGAAATTTAAAAAAATGAAATATTTCAAACTGTGTGAAATATTTCAATTATCATTATTTATGTAGTTTTGTCTTTTGAAATATTAAATAATTAATCTAAATAAATTAAATACCTCATTAGTCATTGACACACATATTTTTCTTAATTTTAATGTATAATAATATAATATTGTATTTTTTTGCTGTACCTATTATTTGATGAAAAAATGTTAAATAAATAAGGAGTAGATAGGTATATTGTATATGTACCATGTACGTGGTAACTTATATAGTTATATGTTAAAAATCAGATCAGAGTTTTCTTGATCGAGAATCCTTATGACATGTATTTGTATAATTGTATATAAAAAAAACATAATACAAATATAAAAATGGAATATAAATTTAAAAAAAAACGCTTGGCTGTAACGTTTATTATATATGTTATGTTATGAAAATCATTGTTTCTTATTAATGTTAACATGTATTATAATTATATAAAACAAAAAACATAATAAATATTAAAAAGAAACAGTAAAAGGAAATCAGTACTTAGGTATATATTATAAAAATCATAGTTTTCTTGCTAACGATTCACATGAAATAATATAAATTATAATTATAATTTATATATAATAAAAATATAAAACAAAATAATATTTCAAAAATAAAAATAAAATAATTAATAAAAATCCAATATTTCACAAAACATTGAAATATTTCTCATACTTCAAACACTAATTATAGGTAAATGAATTAAGGCATGGATGTTGTTGCGCTTGCAATTTTTCATCTAGCGTTCCAATTTATTGCTAAGTAAATTTTAAATGCGTTTCATAATATTTAAGTACGAATTAAAATCTACAAATTTTAAGTGCAATTTTCGGAATTGTATTGGAATTTCGTTGAATTTATTCATTTATAAAACGATTTTGTTCACGCGTGAATTTTACTATGGTTTTTACTCATTGACATATTAAATATTGAAAATTGAATATTCCAATTTGAAACAAACACTTATAATATTATATAATCCAATGATGTTTGACTTTAGATCAATGTTAAAATATAACACATAAAATATCATTTTCTTTTTTAGAAAATATTTTAATTCTAAAAAAGAAAGATGATAATAAATGAAATGATTATTTATTAAATATAAACTTAAAATATACTGTCAAGTGTGAACTGTAAAGTCAAAAAAAATTATTATTATAAATTAATAACACCTACGATAATTTTATTATTATAATTATTATCTATTTATAATAACGATACACGTTGTTACTTTTCAGTGCAAATTTTAATTTATAAGTGGAATTTTGGGTATTTTTTTTTAATGAAATGATACAGTAAATGTTACTAGTTTTTTTACTTCTATAAAATCCATACCCTAATTATAATATATTGTCTCTATATTCCATGGAAATACCCTTGTACAGTGTGTAACAGAAAGATCTGAAAAAATTGAGAAATTATATGGGTAATAAATAATTTAAGAAATATATAGGTACTCATGTTATAACCAAAAATAATATTTTGAAAAAAGTTATTACGTTTTCAATGAATTCAGTCCGAAAAAAATATTGATATTTAAAATAAAATCTAAAAACAACCAACTTGATGTCGATAAATACCTATGTTTACTATAAAAATGTTCTTGTAATTAGATTCAATCAATAAAATTCAAAATTTTTATTTTCAGTCTCATAAAAAAAAAAAACAATATAGGCATAGTATAAACTCTGCGCCAGTGTTCATTAATTATATAATAGGTATATAAAAAAAAAAAATAAAAAAAAATAATTATATCAAAAGTTATTGCATTAGTCAGTTATATTTCTGCGTATGGGCATTTGTTATGCAGTATTTTTTATTTTACATTTTTTCTAGGTTCGCCGTATAAATTGGTCAGGAACAAACCGGTGAAAGATGTCGGGATGTCGAATTCGTGCTGCAGCCAACCGTCGGTGGCAATAAAGGACGAGCGTACAATGCTTTTGCAAAAGTTGATGAACCTCACCGAAACGGTACAAAGGATGAGGGAATATTTGATAAAAAGTCAAATTGAGTTGTACCGTCGAAAAAGTAATATTAATAATACGACAAAATATATGTCCTATATAAATATGCAATAATAATTTTTTCTCCTCGAGGATAACGTCAGAATTCCGTGTCTGAATTATTATTATTGGAGGTTTTCGATGAAAGGGATTCATCGGTGCGAATAGGCGTCGATCCCTAGAAAATTCGTGTTCCCGAGTTATGCTCGAAATTTATTAGGGGCCTTGGCAACCGGTATTTTCATTTAATTTTTTCTCGAATGAACCGCGGCTTCGTTTTTGAAAAAAAATCTAAAAAAATAGAATCATTAGAATTATTAATTAATCAATAATATGTATTAATTTATTACCGATCCAAAAGCACGGTATTCCGTTGTTGAACAGACGACATAATTTTTTTTTTATCAAATTTTTAAGGTTTCCCAAAACGGATTCACAACTATTTTGATGGATATACTGCGAGTTTTTTGCAAACTCTATAACGTTGCTATTTGATGTGTTATCAACATTCCCGCTATGCCAGACGAGTAACTTTGGGCAATAACCGAACCTATTTTTTTGCTCAAAAACATCCGATTTTGATCGAAATCGAAACACTTCTTACAAGGCGCATTGGAATTAGATTTTCAAAATTCTATTTCCAAACCATATATTATAATATACGATTTAAAATATGACAAATTTTCACAAGATTGCGCAAAATTAATTAATTAACACAAATTTCACGGCCGCAGCAACGAAATTGCATGGGTATTGCCTAAGCATTGCCCCTGTAAGAGAAAATAGCGAATAGGCATTTTTAAGAAATTTTCGAACCCGAGCCGTAAACTCGGTCGCCCGCGAGATACTAGTATAACACAATTTATTATTATTATGTAACTTTTTATATTACAAATTAATTTATAGTCCGGAATTGCCCTAACCTAACCCACTGCTTTTTTTATTATTATAGCACGTCTTGTCTCATGCAAAATTATATTTTATTTTGTTTAGGTTCGCCGTACGTATGGATACGGCCACGAAAAATGACGAATGAAAAATAGTTCCACCGTCGATGAAAAATTGATATAAGACGTTTATAACATATAATTATTATTATGTGTAGAATAATATGTACAATGTGCAGCGTTGCGTTACCTACCTGTTTAGATATCATAAATATGGAAACGCGACATGCCTTGATCAATAATAATAATAATAATAATATATTATAGTATTAGTAGCATTTCTTGTCTTACGCAGAAAATTGTATTTTTTCTAGATCAGTACGAATGGAAACACGGGACATGACCAAGAGTTCGATGAAAAATAAACATTAAGAATTTAAGACGTTACCTATTACTTAGAGATCGAAAATATTGGTCGGGGTCAATACCTAATAATTATAATATATAGTACTCAAAGTTAGATATTATAATAGTTTCCAAAAAAAATGTCCACTATAAAGTTACCTAGTACTACCTATACCTACATAATATTATTATCAACAGTTGGTTATTTTACACTACGTCATAATTATACACAAAAAGTAAGTAAAATTATATTATGTACATAATATAATATATCAAAATGTAAAAATATAACAAAATGTC
>NC_042495.1:24926687-24936607 GCF_005508785.2 Acyrthosiphon pisum
TTATGTACATAGATATTTACTTACTTTTTGTGTATAATTATGACGTAGTGTAAAATAACCAACTGTTGATAATAATATTATATAGGTAGGTACTAGGTAACTTAATAGTGGACATTTTTTTTGGAAACTATTTTAATATCTAACCTTGAGTACTATATATAATTATTAGGTATTGACCCCGACCAATATTTTCGATCTCTAAGTAATAGGTAACGTCTTAAATTCTTAATGTTTATTTTTCATCGAACTCTTGGTCATGTCCCGTGTTTCCATTCGTACTGATCTAGAAAAAATACAATTTTCTGCGTAAGACAAGAAATGCTACTAATACTATAATATATTATTATTATTATTATTGATCATTAAGGCATGTCCCGTTTCCATATTTTTGAGATCTAAACAGGAAGGTAACGCAACGCTGCACATTGTACATATTC
This sequence comes from Acyrthosiphon pisum, assembly GCF_005508785.2. Taxonomy (NCBI): domain Eukaryota; kingdom Metazoa; phylum Arthropoda; class Insecta; order Hemiptera; family Aphididae; genus Acyrthosiphon; species Acyrthosiphon pisum. Next base: position 24,927,125 of record NC_042495.1, read on the forward strand.
AAAATGATAACACATCAAATAGCAACGTTATAGAGTTTGTAAAAAACTCGCAGTATATCCATCAAAATAGTTGTGAATCCGTTTTGGGAAACCTTAAAAATTTGATAAAAAAAAATGTTTGTCGTCTGTTCAACGGAATACCGTGCTCTGGGATCGGTAATAAATTAATATTATTGATTAATTAATAATTCTAATGATTCTATTTTTTTAGATTTTTTTTCAAAAACGAAGCCGCGGTTCATTCGAGAAAAAATAAAATGAAAATACCGGTTGCCAAGGCCCCTAATAAATTTCGAGCATAACTCGGGAACACGAATTTTCTAGGGATCGACGCCTATTCGCACCGATGAATCCCTTTCATCGAAAACCTCCAATAATAATTCAGACACGGAATTCTGACGTTATCCTCGAGGAGAAAAAATTATTATTGCATATTTATATAGGACATAATTATGTCGTATTATAAATATTACTTTTTCGACGGTACAACTCAATTTGACTTTTTATCAAATATTCTCTCATCCTTTGTACCGTGAGGTTCATCAACTTTTGCAAAAGCATTGTACGCTCGTCCTTTATTGCCACCGACGGTTGGCTGCAACACGAATTCGACATCTCGACATCTTTCACCCGTTTGTTCCGGACCAGTTTATACGGCGAACCTAGAAAAAATGTAAAATAAAAAATACTGCGTAACACAAATGCCCATACGCAAAAATATAACTGACTAATGCAATAACTTTTGTTATAATTATTTATTTTTTTATAAATTATATAATTTGTAAGCAAAGGCGCCGCGTTTGTACTATGCCTATTCTTTTTTTTTTCATGACACTGAAAATAGAAATGTTGACTTTTATTCGTTAAATTTTTTTGTTGAAAATTTCAACAATACTAATTTGGAAATTTAATTAGAAGAACATTTTTTATGGTAAACATATTTATCGACGAAAGTTAGCTTGTTTTTTTAGAATTTTTTAAAATATCAATATTTTTTTCGGACTGAATTCATCGAAAACGCAATAATTTTTTTCAAAATATGATTTTTGGCTATGACACCTACCTATTTATTAAATTATTTATTATCCATGTAATTTTCTCAATTTTTTTTCTAGATCTTTCTGTTACACATTGTACAAGAGTATTGCCATGCACTTTAGACTATAGAGACAATATTATACTATAATATGGGTACGGATGTTGTAGAAGTAAAAGACTAGTAACATTTATTGTATCATCGCATTAAAAAAATACCCAAAATCCAGTTATAAAATTAAAATTTGCACTGAAAAGTAACAACGTGTATCGTTATTATAAATAGATAATAATAATAATTTTTTTTTGACTCGAAAGTTCACACTTGACAGTATATTTTGAATATATACTTAATAAATAATCAATTAATTTATTATCATCTTTATTTTTTTAAAAAATATTTAAATTCTAAAATAGAAAATGATATTTCACATGTTATATTTTAACATTGATCTAAAGTCAAACATCATTGGAGTAGGTATGTATTATTATAAGTGTTTGTTTCAAATTGGAATATTCAAACGTTCTAAGATATATAAAGTCAATGAGTAAAAACCATACTAAAATTCACGCGTGAACAAAATTGTTAAAATCGTTTTATAAATGAATAAATTCAAGGTAGGTTATACACTTACGATTTGTATTTTGTTATATACGTACTAAAAATATAATAAAGTATATATTATAATGATATACCTATTAAAATATAATAAAATAAAATAATATTATATTATAATATATCAAAATGTAAAAATATAAAAAAGTAGGTATAATTATGACGTGTGCATGTTTTTTGTACATATAGTAACAGACTGTTGATAATAATATCATACAGGTAGGTAATAGGTAACTTGATAATGGAACTTTTTTGGAAACTATTTGCGGAACCATCTATTGTAATTATTAAGTATTGACCCACGACCAATAATATTTTCGAGCTCTAATAGTAATAGGCAACGTCTTAAACTCTTAATGTTTATAATTCATCGAACTATTTTTGGTCATGTCTTCATTCATACGGCGGACCTAAATAAAATATGCTGCGCGAGACAAGAAATGCTATTAATACTATAATATTATTATTATTGATCAAGGCATGTTCCGTTTCCTTATTTTTGAGTTTTGAATAGGCAGGTAACGTATAACATGTAGCCATAATTACTGAAAATCTTTACTTTTTTCACTTTTTTTGTTTGTATTAAAATAAATGAGTTACGTTAATATTGTTAATAATAAATTATTGTCGGTTTTGTCTATCCGCAACACTTTTCCTGTTTACGATGGTAATTTTGTTATAGTACCTATACCTATCTGTACGTTAACTGAAATAAGTATAATAACTAAAAAACTACTCGTCTGACATTTCGAATCATGATGTCGATGTGTTATGAACGTAACAGAACGATTCACCATTTCCACCCCCTCTCATTTAGCGTTTTTGAAATATTCCTCTTACACAACGTTGTCATAAAATAAAATAATTTTCTAAACATAATCATGATTTTATGTTTTACAATAATTGTATGTGTACATGTCTTTATCTATAATTTATTAAAGGCATAGACTTATTTAATAATATATGGTATGGCTACCTACTCATAGGTACCTACTTGTAACATGATTTACAAGTGAAGACACCCCACCCTTCCACCGGTGTAGAATTTAGACATATAATATAGTATATTATGTTAATTGTAAATAAATTAAAATTTTTTTTTCTCTTCAACCTAGGAAATAAATAATAATTAATATTTATTGTCCACATTACTATTGTGTATATTTAAATGCATGTAGGTAAATAAAAAAAGAAATGTAACGGAAATAAATGTGTTGATTGGACACTCCCAACAAAAAAATTGTGGTTTGGACACTAGGTCCGTTACCCCAGTACCACCAAACTAAAAATCAAATCAAATAGTATCCTATCGATTGTTATTTCATTTGTACACATTTGTAATCCTAATTAAAACATTTGTACACCTCCCCAAACTCGGGAAAATCAATTTTCCCGTGGCGGTACTGGGGGAACGTTATCCCAGTACCGCCATCGGCTTGTATTGGTCCCACCGACTCCAAACTAGTACCAACGATTGTTATTTCATTTGTATGCATTTGTAATCCTAATTTAAAAATGTTTGTAACTGTTACACCAATACCATGGTTATTATACAATCGTTTTATCGACTCCAAAATGGTTCCAAAAACGCTCAGAAGCAATTTTATAAAAATTAAGGGTACGAGAAATAATATTTTTTAAATATTACAATATAAACACAAAATTTTTTAAGTATATATTTTATAAAATATGTACTATCATTATCACATTTGTAATCCTAATTGTACCCATGGTTGTTATTTTATTTGTAACGATTTGCATAACAGGAAAAATATATATAATAGCATTTAATAATACCTTTAATACCTTTAAAAGTGTTTAATTTATTTTTTAAAGTAAAATTATAATTATTCAAATAATATTAGTTAACATTAGCCTTTGTTAATAAAATATAATACACTTACCTATTTTATTCAATTCCTTTTGAATATTTTTTGTAAATCTTATTTAATAATTTAAATTGGTTTAAAAAAAGAAAGTTAAAAATTGTAAACATCAAATTGTATAAATTAAGAATTCTACATCGTATTCTTGTTTAGTGGATTGAACTTTTGTTTTCATATCGTCATAGGTTTCCCATTTCCCGTTGCTACGGAAAGCGCTGGCAGTATAGTGGCCTGTGGCTGACCGTAGCCCTGGACGTTCACCACCATGAAAATTAATTACCCCTCGTAGCCCGTAGGTAATACATTTCCGAAATACCTGTTAGGTTCTTCTCTATTTCGCATAATTTTGTATTGTTTGGTTTCGCAAAGTTTTGTCTCACCAATGTTACCGAAGATTTCTCAATATTAACTGTACTAGTCGATGCTTCTAAATCTAAAGGAGAATGTATTATATGTATTTTTGCACGACACGACAAAAAAGAAATAGATCATACATTTTTATAATATTTTATATTTACCTTCAGGCAGTGAAATCAGCTCAACCAAAATATGTGTAGTAGGGTGAATTGAAAATATCCTTTGATGTTCACAGTAAACACATTTCTCTTCTGATTCTCTGAGATATTCATACAATTCTTGTTGGATTGAAAACTCATCGTTGAATTTATTCAATGACATCATAGTAGAAGTTGTCTGAATATATTTTACAGAACAAAAATTATTTTTACAATTGCTATTTCTGATAAATAATGGCATGTCTGCCATTAGTTTACTAGCCATTGATGCTGCTGTGTCAGTCATATCAATGGATTTTAGCCCACCAACTAGATATTTTATTTTATCACCAAAAAACTGCAAAACAAGTAATAATCGTTCGTAGTAAATATCCTTAAAATCATTTAGTGAAATCATTTTTAATATTAACTTAGCAGTTGTATTAGATGATGACTTATTAATAATGACATTTTTAAATTTTAAACTGTCGGCAGCTGATGATGCTAAAATTGATAACATTGAATCTACCGAACAAGTGTTATTCAATATCATTTTTCCTACTCCGGGAACCATAATCGCTCTGTTAGTAAAATTATTTCCATTCTTTATTAAAAATATTGGAGTGATTGAACCTTTTTTATTAAAATCAACATGCTCGAAACCTGATTGTGAAACAGGATCTCTTTTTTTTTGATAACTGTTTTTTTTCCACACTTCTGTTGCATTATTTTCAGTCTCATCTGAATTTTTTCTATCACAGTCCTTACATATTCAGCTTTTCTGTCCATATTCATCATTACCATCTGATATTGAAACTGAACATCCGAAGATTGGAACGGATTTTTTACAAAACATACATTTGTGTAATCCCATGGGATAATCTTCATTCGTAGAAGCACTACATGTTTAATTTTAATTTAATAATGTTTCTTGTACAATTTTCTGCTTATAATTGTTATTTTTGTTTAATTTTTCAATATTATTGCTTTCATCGATTATAATATCAGAAACCTTTATATTTTTAGAGATCTTTATGATTTCATCTTCATCCTCAATACTGCTACCGTTTTGTACAGTTCTTTGATTGTCTTGAAATACATTATCATTATGTACGATTAATAGGTTATCATTGGTTCTTGGAACAGTGTCAGGTTCATTTTCAAATGAAATACTGTCTTCCCATTCTTGAGTATCATATTGTAATGATGTATTATCATCTACAGAATACCTATCAATCATCACTTCTTGTTCTGCGGGTGGAGTAACACAATTATTTTGATATCCAATAGTTGACCTATTGAGCATGTCTGGATTATGGATTGATTCATTTTCAGTGGAAATACCATCTTCCCAAACTTGATTATCTCCTTATATCAACAAGTGGTCACCTTTATAATAAATTAATAATTTTTCCAAGAACGTGTCTATCCTTAAGGGTAAAAATTCATTTTTAAAAAGTCTATTCTTCAATTGATTGAAGTTGCTTTCTATTCTACCACTAGAAGCAGTCTCTGTTCCATATCCAAAATTATCTCTCATAATTCCAGACCAACATGGGAAGAATTTCATGGTATTTACTATACACGACTCTAAGCTTGGAAGAAATTGTGCATTGTCAAACTGACCAATTATATCTATTGTATTTTCTCTAGCTTTTTCTGCTATAGACTGAGCCCATTGTTTAAAGGAATCCAAAGAAGTAGAATTTGTATTATTATCATTACCATTCCAATCATCATTGCAATTGGTTGGTGGTATTCAGTATCTATTTGTTCTACAAATTCCAAATAGTGTTTTTTATTTGAAATAAGTTTTGAAAGGATTTTTTTTTTCAGCACACGGAGTATCAGCAACTGAATTACAAATTTACGTAGCCATCTGTTAAGCCATATACTAATAGAAAAGGTGTCATGGCGTTCAGAGAGCATGGACATAACAGTAAAGGTATGTTGATCGATACTCATGACACCTTCATATAAAAAAATTGGGCCACTACGTATATTTTCGTTTCTTTTAATTTTTCTAACACAACCACCTGTAGGATCGAATAAAATAGTTATGATCCTTTCTCTTCTTGAATACTCTTTATAAATTTGAAGCTGTAAGTTACTCCAAAAATGAACAAATGTTTTATCAGAACCAATGTCATGAATAGTATTAGGAAATTCTCCAAGATATTTCATTTTTCTCACGGCAACCATTGGATCTGAATGAAGCCTATTACTAACCAATGCTCTATGTTTTGCAACTCGCAACGCTCCTAAGTTAGGTATTTGGGCAGGAACGGCATCACCTAAAAGGTATTTTTCTTTCAAATACAATAAATTTGAATTCAACTTTTTGAAATATTATAGATATTGGACAGTGTAATTAAAATTTAAGGAAGATAATGAAAATATTTTTATGGGCTTTGAGATAAAATGAGTTAATGGCAAATATAGATTTCTAAAAGTATAAACTATGTACTATGTAGTTGTAGTAAGTATCTACATGAAGTCCATGAACATGACCCACCCATTTTATATTGTACGATCCAAATTTATACCAAAAGAAAGCTGATAGTTCGCAAATTTTAGTAAATTTATTGCAGAAATTACTACTTAGATTTTTAATTTCCTATTGTTCTATTTATTATAGATATTCTTTTTTCAATTTAACTTTTAGATTCTGAGCGGAGCGACGAAGCAATTGTTTTTACGATGATGTTTTTTTCTTTAAATTAAATTTTTGATTAATAATCTATATATGATAAAAAAATCTTTAAAAAATATAAATTGGGTAAAAATCTCTATAAAAAAATCTTTATTTGAGAAAAAATGTATTATTTCATAAAAAAAATCTCTAAAAAAATCTAAATTTGGTAAAAATCTTGATAAAAAATCTTTCCTTGATAAAAAAAATGTATACTAAATAAAATAAAACAAATCTTAATAGAAATGAAAAATCTTAGTAAGATTTAAATATAGTAAAAAATCAATATTTGTTTAAATATTTATATATGATAAAAAAATCTTTAAAAAATGCATTATTTCATAAAAAAAATCTCTATAAAATATAAATTTGATAAAAATCTTGATAAAAAAACTAAATTTGATTAAAAAAAAATATTAATTTAATAAATGTATATTTGATGTACAATCTAGATTCTAGGATCCAAATTTGTAAAAAAATCATAAAAATATCTATATTAACTAATCGTGTTTCAGTGCTGGGATAAATATATGGTCCTTATTTGGTTTTTAAATTAAAAAAATAGGGTTTCTCAGAATTTTAAAGAATTCATAATATGTTAATAACACTCCTATTCCATTTTTAAGACACAAACATAATAAAAAGTAAAATAACAAATATAATAAATTACCTTCTCTCATAAGTACAGCAGCTTCTCCTCGAACAAATACAGAAGGATCAGTTTTTTTATTCATCATTGTATTGACAACTCTTTCTTTCCGTGATCCAATTAATCTTCGTTTATGGTTATGCATCTTACGGAAATCTCCACGAAAACTGCTCTTCATTATAACCCTAATTTAAAATACATATGAAAAATTTTAATTGTTAGATGTTTCCATTTATGTACAAGTTACAAATAAATCATTGCATATGAGAGTCGTTTTTCCTCCATTATTTTTTCTCAATAGTTTTAAGAAGTAATATGAATTTTAAATTGTTCCCTCCCAATAGTACTAACTTGATTTATTTTGGTATCAAAAAACATCCTCAAAACTAAAAATCAAAGCAATGTTTCTACTATGAATCGTGTACACATTAAATAAAACAATATATTATACTGACCTCGCATTCATGGCTGGAACTGCATCAATTGTTCCATAGAACATGGAGTGACAGTCAGAACATTTTCCATTCACATTTACAAAGGTCATTCCATAGAAGCTCACGTAAGGTTTTGTGAATGATAAGCAACAAGGCAGCCGAGTGTGCAAAAAGAAGTGGTCTTGGATAAAATTACTCCACTCGTATGGGGTTAGCATTGTATACGTTCTTGGGCCTCTTTTTTTTTCATTGTAAACTTTTTCTCTGGGTTTTATCAATTCCCATTCTTCGACTGAGAACGCTATATCAAAATGTATTCTTTCCTTAGATGAACTACAGTCACTTTCATCACTTGACGGATCGTTTTGTATATTAGACCTATTCATTTTTATAAGTATAAAAAATTAATATGAAATACACGATATTTTTATTAATAAGGAATGCAAACAAATTTTACTTTAAAATTGATTCTGAACTGGTATTATAATGGCCAACAATTTTGGTGGATTTCGATGATGGTACCAAACCTAATACTTCAAGTAGTTTTCATCCATCACGGCATACTCGCATACGCACTGATCCAGGTGTTTCTTTATCCATAAGACCCACAATGAGATTGGCCGCAATTTTTTTCCAAACGTCCGCATTCATACCAGCTATTTCTGAAGTAAGTAAGAGGAGAATAAAATATAACTAATACTAAAGGTTTGATATGGGGTTACTGGAAGGTAACTGGCAGTTTTATGTGGAATTAACATAAAAGTTAAGTACTCTTGGATGGTCTTTATATATATTATTTATTTTTTTGTAAACTAATGTACTTACTTTGACTATTTTGGCAAATAATTTCATCCTTGTATTTAATTACATCGTTATTAATTATTGAACCTTTTACCTTCGGTTTTCTTCCCATCTTGATCTAAGATCCATAGTATTTTATATGAAAATTAAATAAAATTTTGATTTATTTAATTCGATAATAACAATTTGCATTAATATTGGTGTAGAATAACTGTACAGTGCTTTATGAAAGTTATATCCCAAAGCATTTTAGTTAAAAGAATTATATATAATTATTTACATTTTACAAAATACAATATTGGTAACTGTTATGAAGAGCTATCACTATCGTCATATACGTAATTCATTTAACATAAAACACCCTCTATAATTTTTTATTTTATTTCCAAAATAATTTATATCTATATTACTCAAAGGTTCAATTTTTATATTATTTTCTTTAATCCAAAACCGTGTATAAATACCTTCAAATTTTTCAATATTATTTCTAAATGTTTTTATTTCAAATTTATTCATTTTTTTAATTTTTTTTTCAATATTTTTTTTTTTTTCTTCAGACCAGAACCTTCTGATCTAATTTTTTCCATCTCTTTATTATGTCGAATTGTTTCTTGTTCCAATTTTTTTTTATGTTTAGCATCAGTTATTGCAGTATAAACTGCACTTGCAGCTTCAATCACAGCAATAGCTATTGGTAAAAATCCACCTTTTTTAATTTGAACATGTTTAAGTTCTAATCTTGATCTGGTATTATTTTTTTTTAGCGTTTTTTAATTTTCTATATTTGTTCTGGCTCAAGAATAAATTTATGTTTTCCACTATCAATTTGATTATTTTCAATTAGAATTGATACATCTTTATTATTTTTATGAGCTT
>NC_042495.1:24936657-24938765 GCF_005508785.2 Acyrthosiphon pisum
GCAACTGCTATTGTAAAAATATGTTAGGAGCCTTGTATTATATATTTCCAAATCTTAGAATTAAAAAGAAAAACTTTTATGAATTTCTGTCTAAGATAATTTGAACATTGCCGTAATTTTTACGTATTTAGTCAAAATTTGAACTTTAAATGCTTATAAAAAAAAAATCGTGACTATATATTTCTTTTATTTTTCAATTGCTATTGTAAAAATATATTATGAGCCTTGTATTAAATTTTGAAATCTTAGATATAAAAGGAAAATTTTTTATGAATTTCTAGCATAAAATAATTTACGAATTTTCGTGATTTTTACATAATATGTTGTCAAAATTTGAACTTTAAATGCTTATAAATAAAAATTGTGACAATGTGTTCCTTTTATTTTGCAACTGCTATTGTAAAAATATGTTAGGAGCCTTGTATTAAATTTCCAAATCTTAGAATTAAAAAGAAAAACTTTTATGAATTTCTGTTTAAGATTATTTGAACATTGCCGTAATTTTTACGTATTTAGTCAAAATTTGAACTTTAAATGCTTATAAAAAAAAATTGTGCCTATGTATTTTTATAATTTTTGAATGGGAGTTAGAACAACATATGTGGACCCTTCTATTAAATTTTCAAGTATTTTGTCCCAGCTAATTTTTTTTTATCAACATTTATAAAAAAAAAATCAAAAAAAATCGATTATTTCAATTGCCTATAAATAGATTAAAAATTAGTGAAATATTTTGAAAATAAAACTATATAAAGAAAATGTCAATTTAAACAACTGGTAAAATTTTCAAGTGTCTACGACTCATACTTTTTGAATAATAACAAATATCAAAAATCGTTTGAGGCTAAACCGTTATTTAATGCGGTTTTGTAAAAATTTAAATTTCAAACACTCCTAAAAATTTTTTGTCTTAGTCCGGTTGAGTTTTTTTACAGATATTTAAGAAAACTTATGGAGAACTTGTACCAACTTTAAAGGCTTAGTTTATAAAAGAAAAAAATTTTTCCGATTTTCAACCCACAAAATTACTGGCAAATTTTCGCGATTTGACAATATTTCGTATAAATTTAAACTTTAAGCACTATAAAAAAAAAATGGTGACTACGGATTGTGGATTTTTTTTTTCCCCGGGGAGACCAACTTATAGGAAACCTTGTATTAAATTTTCAAAGTTTTCTATCCACCCAAAAATTATTTATCGTTATTTTAAAAAAAAATCTTAGAAAAATTGAAAATTTCATTGGTCTTATAAATGGCTCAAAAAAAGTGGAACCCCTTTGAAAATTTACCCCGGTATAGACAACGTTAATATAACCATCTGTTGCAAATTTCAAGGTGCTTCCAATAATTATTTTTGGAGTTACAGTAAAAATTAAGTTTTCGTTTTGTCAAAAATGGTTTTTGCGTAAAAATTCGCGTTTTTCCCGTTATTTTTTTAAGGTTTTTCCTGCCGCTTTTGAAAAGTATGGGGAAATTTTCCCTTTTGCCCCCCCAAAGTCCCAACTAGATTCACTTTCCTTTCAGAAAAGGTCCAACTTTGGAAAATGGAAGCATTTTTTTTGCTCCAAAAGTTGTGTTCGGCCCCAAAAAAAAAAAAAAAAAAAAAAAAAAAAAAAAAAAAAAAAAAAAAAAAAAAAAAAAACACACATCATTGTAAAATCAATACATTCATCACTTCGTTCAGAATCTAAAATTGGGCCACTACGTATATTTTCGTTTCTTTTAATTTTTCTAACACAACCACCTGTAGGATCGAATAAAATAGTTATGATCCTTTCTCTTCTTGAATACTCTTTATAAATTTGAAGCTGTAAGTTACTCCAAAAATGAACAAATGTTTTATCAGAACCAATGTCATGAATAGTATTAGGAAATTCTCCAAGATATTTCATTTTTCTCACGGCAACCATTGGATCTGAATGAAGCCTATTACTAACCAATGCTCTATGTTTTGCAACTCGCAACGCTCCTAAGTTAGGTATTTGGGCAGGAACGGCATCACCTAAAAGGTATTTTTCTTTCAAATACAATAAATTTGAATTCAACTTTTTGAAATATTATAGATATTGGACAGTGTAATTAAAATTTAAGGAAGATAATGAAAATAT
>NC_042495.1:24938815-24952923 GCF_005508785.2 Acyrthosiphon pisum
ATCAATCATAATCCGTTTTAAAAATTAAAATGTGTCAAACCAAATTCTTCCAGTTTTGTCTAGCTTATTGGTCTAAAAGTGCAGCCCCCCTTAACACTGAAAATAAAAAACTTAAAATTTGATTTAATTTATTTTGGATATATTCAAAATAGAGAATTTGTGAATCTGATTATAAGAACAATTTTGATAGTAAAAATATTTATTTAACTCAAGCAGTTTATTTTTTAGAATTTTTTTAAATCATCAATATTTTTTTATTAAATTAATTTGGAACGTCATAATTTTAAAAATATTTTTATTGGAAAACATGCTGACATGAGTATATTTCTTAAATTATTTACTAATCATATAATTTTAACAATTTTCGTCATACGTTTAAGTAGCATAGTTTTTTTTTCGTCAAGTCTTTCTGTTACAATTTGTATAGCTGGTACCTACAAATTTTCACTAACCGGTTATAACCATAATATTTGTGTAATCATTTTCAGTTTTGTAAAAGCATTATACACCTACTACATGGTGTTGAGGCGAGTCAACGTCAAAGACGAAAATGCATGAGTTCGGATTTAAATTTTAAAAAAATAGCCGTTAAATCTGTATTTAAACAACTAACATTATTGTAACAACTTATTAGGTATAATCATAATATGATATTTTAGTTACATAATTATATTATATACTATTTATATTCTTATAATTATAGTTTGTTAGTTTAGGCATTAAAAGTTGAGATGTAACTTTAATCATTATTTTTAGTACATCGCATTTATTATTTTTGTTTGGTCTAGTAAAAAAATATATGTAATAAAAAAAACAAGTCTCCTTTCTTTGGGTGGCCAGTTCATCAATAACCTTAGAATTTTTTATTTCTACAAATTAAGTGTAAATTACAAATCACACAAATCGAGAATGTGCCACACCATTTTTTTTTAGTCTACGATTCGATCATGAAAAACACATGACAAGCTCGAAAATGATGTGACACCTCGGTTCGTAAGATAATTTTGAAAAAAATACAACTTGAGTATTTATTTTTTACATTTAAGATAATGTTCTAAAAATAATAGTTCAATAAACCCAGATCTTGAAGATAGAAAAAAAATCTTCATCGGATCATCACACCGAGTACCTACACTATTATATCATTTGCTACATCCATTTCAGAAACACTCTGTATAAAATAAAATATCAATTGTAGGTATTTACCATCTAATTCCATAATTATCAAGGCCCCCCCACCTAAAAAAAAAAAAAAATATTGCAATCTAATAGACAAGTATTAACGTCAATTACAGGTATGTAGCTTAATACGTTATTATAGGTATACTAATCAGCAGCTTGTTGTAATAGCCAATTTGTTAAATTTATATTGAATATAACATATAATTTGTATAATCGCGTATTTCATAATTATAGGTATGTTATAATTATAAATAATTGGACCAGTACATAGAAAATAAGATTAAGCTGTGGATTTATACTCTATGCTCACTGAATGTTGCGTGCTACATATTTCGTTTAAAACTGATGTGACGATGTTTACATTTTGATTCTCACAATAACTACTTGATTGAGAACTTAAATAGTCATTTAAACTGTATCAACGTAAACAAACATTTTGGAAAATGAAATACCGTTAATTTAGGAATAGACTTGTGTATATAGGAAATTAAATATTGATATCACTAAATTTAAAACAAAATCCATGTTAATTGATTTCTTGTATAAGTATAATATACTTTAAACAATGTTGGTCTTTAATTAATAACATTCACTTTTGTCATAATGTTGTGTTCGTATAATAATGTATTAGTATTAAGTATTGTTTTCGAAATTGTTAATCAGTGTAAACTATAGTTTGTAACTATTATTATTATTATTATGACGATATTATAAGCTCTATGTCGTATTAAAATTGATATTATACTGCGCTGGCTATTATCTAAATAAACATATTATTTTATGTGTAATATAGTGTGCTGGCTATAAACATTGTTATTTTTATAATACGAAGCTAGTGAATATGTTGTTTATTTTCGACGACGGTAAACACTTTGTAAATGTTTAATCGAATAAAATTAGTTTATTTATATTGTAATATATTTCGACGGTGAATTTTTTTAATAATTGTACCGGATAAGTTTTTAACTCTGGTTTTTATACAATAGTGTTTAAATTAAATTGAAGTAAAGTAAAGTAACGTTTTCAATTAATTTTATTTTTTTCCACGACTTAAAATAGCTGCCGACACAGAACTTATCGCGCTACGTTTCACGCGTGAAGTCAACCTATACTAAAATGAAAATGCTGGTCGAAGTTATGCTAAAGGTAAGGTCGTAGTTAATTCTGTTTTACTTGAATATTAATATTACTTAACGCAGTTAAAATTAGTTATAGAACGATAGGTGTACTTAGGATCGATTCGATAATTCAGATTTATTAAAAACCGGCTTTTAGTAAAATAATTTACCGACGGAAGCCCCGGCGGCTCGTTAGTCATTGTGTTTAAAATTTGTACAATTGTACGAGATTAAATTTCTTTCAAAACCCAAATCCTAAGACCACCTATGGTTAGCGACTTACCGTAGTAAATATTAGAACTCGTGGGCGTTGCTTATATGCTCGAGAAACAGTGAATTTTGCATTTTTGCTATTATCTTTTTGTCGAGTCCGGTTTTAAAACGCGCTAATAATAATTAGGTACTCCTAAATACGTAATATACTAAAACACAAATAAAATTTGAAAAAAATGAAAAAAAATTATAATATACATCATAATAAACGCAACATAATAATGTAAAAAATAAATTAATAATTGGATAACGAATTCGGTAAATCTAATAAAAATCACATACTTAGGTAAGTATTATATTATGGCGACGTCCCAGAAACAAAATATTAATATGTTTTATTTTTATTGTTGTAATTTTTCCATAATCACTGTATCTTTTAGTAGGAACCGCTAGTTATTAGGTACTTACCTATGTTCTACTCGAAATAATATATTTACAGTCAAAATTTATGTCATACGAATTCATCAGCCAGACAAATTATTTTTAAATGTTTTTATTCTTTTGATTGTATCATTTACAATTTGAGTAGGTAGGTGTTGAATTTAACTTTTTTTCTTTCGGTCCAATTCACTGTAATGATAACCTATATTAAATGATTAAGCACATTTTCGTTAAAAAAAAAAAGTAGGCCTTTGAAAATGAATAAAAATAGATGAAAAATAGTTTTTTCGTGTAAAAATAGTTTTTAAAAATATTACAATTATGTACTTTGTATTATTAGATGTATCAATAATTTAATGATTTTAAACGGACATGATATTCTATGAATATTATCGTATTAAATATTTCATTACATGTTTAGCTTATAACTATAGTTTAATTTTTAAATATTCAAAAGTTAAATAATAATAAAATTATTATAATTATTACGTTTTTTTCATGGTTAATTTGACAGCTCATCTTTGCAAAATATAGTAACGTCTATGACTTAAGTGCGAAATATAAAATGTCAATATTTAATTAATTTTAGTTTGTCGTTAGGGTTATCTACTTAATCGGTTTATTTATAAGCATTGAAGCTGTTCTATAGACGGTTAATTATTATATACTGTTAAATTTTGTTCGTATTAAGAAACCCGTATTTCCATAGAAAATTTTAAAAACTGAAGTTGTTAAAGATGATCACGACGCACAGCGGTTCAAAAATGAAAATAGTTGGCCAAAAGTCTAATTTTCGCAGAAATCTTATAAAATGATCCGTTACTTACATAATTATTATTATAATAATAATTCGTATTCGTATACCGACTTGACGTGACCTGTTTTTTTCTCAAAAACTTTTCTTACGTGAAAAACTTTCAAATCTCGTAAAAAGATCCTAGTTCGATGATTTTATTTTTTTTTTGAAAGAGAAACACTTCTTGCAGGGCGGTATTGTACTTCAATTTTTAATTTGTATTCCTAAACCATAATAAAATACGATTTTAAACTTTCAAACTTTCTAACTTCAAGTGCTCACTACAAAGTAACGAGCAAATATGAGCAAGTAGTAATGATATATATGTAATCAATAGATTGTGATTCAACCGGTAGTGTAAATATCGTCATGTAACTCGATGAAACAAATTATTAAATTTGTATGTTTATAAAAGCTAATAGGTTTATCGTCGTAATGTTATTTGTAACATTGTATATATTTCTATGACCACATGGGGGTTAATAACAATCGAAACTTCATAATTGGGTCGTTAAATACGATCTTTGTAACTTATCCATAGAAAAATTGATAAACACTTCAATTTCATTTTATTTCATTAATCGTAGACATGTAAACTAATTATTGACAAAATATCAAAATTTTTAAGAAAAAACTATATTTTGTCTATTTTTATATTATTTTATGAGTAGTATATCCAATAATATTTTGCAACAAGTTTTACATATCAATACTTGGTTAGTATACAAAACAATTTTATTATCTTTATTTGAGTATTTTCAAATTCAAAATATCGACTTTCGGCCAACTATTTTCATTTTTGAACCACTGTGTGACGTGTATACCTAAGGTGTAACTTTATTATTTACGAAGAAAAAACCTCCATTTACAAAATTGTGTACATTGGTAGCAAAAATTCATCAGTCTCAAAATAAATTGTTTTAAATAAAAATTGACAAGTGAGTGAGTTTCAAAAAACTTACCATACGTATTCCTTATGATTTTAAACGGCATCAATTAATATTCCAATGTTGTCGTCTTAATTCTTATGTATATAGCGCAATTATTCATACCTATAAAGATTATTTTTTTTTTTTTAGTATTGTCGTAAAACCAAATTTGTTAGTGCCTTAGTGCAGGTGGTATGGTATATGTTGTACAAAACTGTGAGATGACTAGTGATAATTAGTAGACAAAATATTTTAAATAGGTACTTTTCAGATGGAATAATAACAATAAAAAAAAATTGTTTTACAAAATACAAATGTACGCCAAAATAAATAAATAAATACACAGAACAGACAATAGACATGCTTAGTACGTAAATAATACAGTCTAAAATAAAGAACATACAATTTATACATAGGTACTATAGACATTTTTTATTGGGTTCGTAACATAATCAAATTAAAAACAAAAGTACATAATATTTTTTCACTCCACCTATACTCCGACTTACACAGTTGACACTTCTGCACAGTCGACAGTCCACACGATACGGATAATTACAGGTACAATATTTTACATAAGTGTAACAATTAGAATCGAATACTATTCAAGTACCTACCCATATCTACGGAGTGGGTATACTATAAATATTAATTAAATATGATTTTAATTTTATCGTTATTGTTTTAAGTTAAATATTATATCTCTAAAAATAACGGATTAACTACATTATATTAGGTACATTGAGCGTATTTGAATAGGTTTTAATTATAATAATAAATATTACGATAGGTACAGACTTTTAATCGTGACCAAATCCGTCCTGTTCGCGTTCAAACACAATAAACAGTGCACTGCAGTTCATAAATTACTATAATACCTATGGGTAGCTGGGTATATACCATATAACTGCACCTAACCGTGCGTTTAAATTAGCTAGGTAGGTACCGTAAGATAAATGTAACACAAGGAAGACGATTCGTTTACGCATGATACATACGTGAAATAATAAAACACATTATTATGATGCCATATAATATAACGAGCAGGTATTTATTCTCACGCTAATGCCTAATATTATTCTCATCACGATTCGCGCAAGTCGCCATAACCAGTCGTCCCATTTACTCATATTCACTTTTATAAGACAAAATTCTGAACTATAAACGCTTGGAATCGCATTAATTCCACTCATATCTACCTACCTACCCACTGAATTGAAAAATATAACACACGAGTTTGCTATAGCAGGTCATGATGCGATGTGATATGTTTCGACTTGAGTGTATTATTAAACACGCACTGTACTCTATTTGTTATATTTATTTTACTGTTCGCATTAATATTTGTGTTTTGGATTCGTTAAAAATACAGAATAATAAAAAAAAATATATATAATACCGTCGAGTTTCGATATCTAGAATCTCGAGGGGAATAAAATAGATATAACTTGTGTATTTTTCGAGTTATATACTTCAAATGAACACTTTAAGAGGCTAGAAAAAAATTTGAGTTATCCATCAAGTCTAGACTCGACTGTATTAGGAATAATGTAGGTAGCAGTGGAGCGCCCAGGGTGTCGTAGCCCCGATGAAAACATATATCTGGTGCACTAAAATTAATACATATACCTACCTAACTTTTAGACTTAAAGGACAAGTAGTTTTAGATTTTGAGCGCTTCGATTTTAACATATTATAGTACCTTATCTTTTAGCAAATTGGATCAAGGTGGTACTTTAAAGAGGTCATTTTTCGATTTTATCAATAGTTATTTAGTGCCACGAAAAATTACGAAAAACCGCTAAAAATGGGATTTTAATTTCTAACGTTTGCTTATCACCACAGAAACGAATAAAAAATTATAATATTATAATATTAATTCAACTTACATGATTTTATTATAATGAATAATAACAATATAAAATATCCAGACTAAAAAATCGTCTCCGTGGAATTGTTTTTCTTATACAATGATATTATATCATTGAATTCAAGTTTAATACAATGCATTATACAATGACCCACTTGTAACCTACTATACAGCAGAGCGACATCCACTTACCCGCTTTTTTTGTATATTTTTTGCCTCCAAACTATATTTATATTATAAAACATCTATTGTCTATAATAATTATTATTAAGTCCTCAGTAGTTAAAAATAAATTTGACTTATGGTATGATTATATGGCATCGAATTAATCTAATACCCCCCCAACCCCCCTTGAAATTGTATTGAAGGCGCCCTCGTCTTAAACTTAAATAACACTATAAAATATAATTAAATTGCATTCGAAGTACACAAATAATAAGTAACACGTTTTAATTTTATTCGAAAAGCATTAAATAGGTTATTGGTCATTTCAAATGTATTTTTCTAATCAACATAAATAAAAATCGTTTAATTATTACTTGTCTCGCACGTGTGTGTAAAAATAATACGTTGGCTCCATTTTAAATTGTTATAATGGTAATTAACAACTATAACTATTGAGATAGTTTGTGATAAAATAAAAAAAATATCAAACCTGCACAGTGCCGTGCCACTGCCGTCCATCATAGATCATAGGTACCAGATCTACTTATAGTTTTTTCGTGTTTAAAATAATAGATGTTTATTTCCAACAAAAGAAAAAATCCACATTAATTATAATAATATTATAATACAAATAACATACATTCCAACTTATATTTCGACGTCCGGGTCACCACCACTAATGTAAATTTGAAAACATTTCGTTTTTGGTTTTATATAATGTTAGGTAGGTCACGTACATATTATCTACTATCAAACAGGCAAGTATTCAAAGATATCGGATGCGAGCAGATGTCCAAAGCTAAGTCGTATTCTATGTTCTCCATTCAATATAATAAACATAACATACATTCTTACGTATATTTCGACAGCCTCAACACTACCGCTAATGTAAATTTAAAAACTTAATTTAAATTTAAACATTTTTTTTTTTAATTTTACATAATTTTAGGTGGATTACGTATCTTCTATCAACAGATATTCAAAGACATCAAAGGCGAGCAAAAGTCCCAAGCTGTGTCGTCTTCCCTGTCCTTCAGTCAGACCTAGTCGGACATTGAACAATAGTGTGCGCCGTGCGGAGATCGCTATACGTAACAAGTAAGACGAAGCTGAATATTATTACCACCAGACATCAGTTCGACCACTTTGGCCACCGTCGCGGACAAAATTTAATGACGGGACCTGGCATTCTGACCGCGTCAACCATCGACCGTAGTTTAGAGTCTATGACCCATCCAACGACGGATCAGACCGGCTTTCCACCGAGCGGTATCCGACCGCTGTCCACTGGGAACGAGGCAGTCGTGTACACCATTGTAAGCCGGGTACAAAACTTGGCGAACCAGGTTATACGTTGCGGGGTGCACCACCAGGTTAACTATGCGGGCGCCAATAGGTACACCGTGTTAAACAGAGGTAACCGGGATACACTACGCGGTGCACCGTCTTGGTGTATACCCCGGTAGCACGATTATACCGTCACAATGTGCGAGTCGATCAGTACCGTCGCCGCTAGGTGATAATTCGGGTTACCGACCGGTATCTGATCGCTATCCACTATAAGTGCGAGGCAATCGTGTATACCATTGTATGCCGGGTACATAACTATATGGTGAACCAGGTTTTACATTGCGGGGTGCACCATCAGGTTAACATTGCGGGCGCCAAGGTATTCCGTGTTAAACAGAGGTACACCAGGATAATACACCACACGGTGCACCGTTGTGGCTTGTATATCTTGGTAGCACGATTATACCGCCCCTGTGCGAGTCGCTCGGTACCGTCGCCACATGGTGATAATTCGGTGGATATAGTTCGTCTGAAACGTCGTCGTATGAGTCAATAGACTCTCCTGACACGTGTTGATGCTTAGACGTCAGAGTATCAGTTCCCGCCGCGACGGTGGCCAAAGTCGTCTGACCCGTGGCTGTTATACTAATTATAGTCCGCTTCGTCTTAGGTCCACTGAAATTAGAAGATTATCCTTTCAAACCAATGACTTAAAAACATATTTGGCGAAGTAACAAACGAGACCAGCAGTATGTAAAAATGTGTGAGTACACTATCTTAATAGTACCTTATACAATATGACCATTGTTATTTGTAAATGTGTGCGAAAAGTCTCGAATCGTACGTGTCATGGTATGTACAGCCGTACGAGTAAGCTGTAGGCTTACGTGATTTACTAACATAAATAGATTATAATCATTTAAATAAAATCAATGTATATTATGGTTTGTAAATAACGCATAATAATAATAATATAATAGAAATTACCTATATGCAAGCGCGTAATATATAAATAAAAATCGGAATAAGCTAAGCCTTTTTAACCACATATATACCTATAGATTTGGTGTAAGGTTGACTTTAATTAATCTAAGTAATAGATAATAGCTACGCTGTTGGTAGAATTATTCGATGGCAGATACTGAAAATCCCAAATGAAATTGTTGAAAACCACTGCAGAACAAATAAAACAATTTATCACTGATTAGCTATTAGTAGGTATATTATATAGATTATAACAATATTATATGCATAAACATACAGGGTCGGTTTTAAAGGTTGAGTGGGCACCTATGGGCAATTTACCGTGGTCGCACACTTTGTAGGAGGAACAATTAAAATGATCAAAAAATTAAATTTTGTTCGTTAAGAAAACATTAATCTGAATAAATAACAGTAATATTAATGCCTACATTTTAGTTTAAAATTGTAATATTATTCGTGTAGCCCACTACTATTAATGTTACCAACCAAACTTTAAAAAATGTAATTTAATGTAATATAGTCTGTTATTTTATAGTCGTTATCGTGTCCTTTTTATCGATTCCATTGACCATTCCAGTGATTCCACCACGTTTCCTTAAGATACTTGAAATAACTGCTCAGTATGTTATAAAACTATATTATTATTCAATATTATTATAATTGGTACCTACTTTGGAAGCATATCAGTGAGTTGTCCCACTTATTTTTATTTGCAATTTTTATAGCCTCAGAGTCCTCCACAAATTTTCTATACTCTGATTATGTGCAGCATAAAATGCCATCGCATTTAGTAATCGAGTGGTAGAGCGCATACAACGAGTGTCCCCTAACCTCTAGCAATCTCACGTAGAGCGTATATACCTACGGCGAGATAGGTAGGCGATTTTTTTACAAGGGGGCTCAACATTTCTAAATACGACCCTGGATGCATATGAAAGGTACCTACATCTGCATAAATGCATGATATATCAGTGGCGTCATTTGGAGGAGGTCAGGGTAGGCATTTGTCCCCCCCCCCCCTTGTCACTAGCGGGCTGCTGTCGAGCCGGGCATGGGCAATGGGCTAGTTTTGAACCTTCACATATAATAACTAATAGGTAATACATTTAAGTACCCCTCTACATGTGTATTAATTATTTAGTCATTGTTATCTCTCAAAAAAATGATTAATTATTACTTATATTTATGCCCATGACAGTATAATCAATGATACTAACTATAGTAAGTATAGAATTATGTAAGAAGGCTATTTGTGTTGAGATAAAGATTCAATTGTAATTGTATAATAAATAAAAAAAAAAGCGAGAGATATTTTTTTTCAGTTGTATTATGGACCGGTCAAAAATGTTGCCCCCCCCCTCTCAAAAACTGTAATGACGCCAATGTAATATATATATATATATATATAGGAATAGCTCGCTGTACTTACGGGTATGATGAGTTTCTAAACTTCCGTCCAAAGGATTGCATATTTCCACGCAAGGATTTTTGGGCACCAACCGATACTTGAACGTTCCACTTATCTGCGATACCGCCACTCTACCGTCGTAGTACGTGTTGATCTAAACATAATTTATAACGTATTTTATTTGAAAAGCGTATTGGCGTTTTGACCGTTGAATAACATACTTTTTTATAGTGAACAGTTTTATACTTGGACGACATGATTGTCCACGTTTCGGGAGAAATGCTCAAAAAATAATCTGGTCTGTATAAAGCACGCAGTAGTTTTCCTTGGATGTCATCACAATTTCGCCTTGAAAACAATATTGGAAAAATACTCGAGGTGTAAAATTGTTCAGCGCGTAGAGTTAAGTTCCAGATTAATTTTAAGTTGGTACCTAAATACCTAAACGCTTACTGGCAGCGTATGTCGCACACGGGAGTTTTTAAACAGAGTTCAAAACACAATTTTTGTGGTAAACTGAGTCAGAAAAGGTTTAAGGTAAACTGAGCTCCAGGTTTGGAGAGATTTAAAGTGAACTGAGTCCCCTCAAAAGAACATTTTCTATATCACATGGCTTAGGTCAGGCTATGTTAACAGGCGTGGATAAAAATGTGCTTTCTCAATCGTTTTTAATATTTATTTTAATTCGCAATATTTTCATATTTATATGATAAATCATAATTAAGTACATAATTATATAGGTATATCCGTATAGGTGTAATTATTAATAATATTATTTTTATTTCTATTTTTATTTTGTACATGGTAAAAATGTATATAACATGTTTTTAACAAATTCGAGTCCTTGAAATAATTTTATTTTTATATTTCAGCAATCTTGTTTCAAGAAAAAAATTTATTTTTCTATTGTTATGTATTTCTCCCCCCCCTGGACCTTTAACAAATATTAAATGTATATGTATGTAAATGTAGGTTATGGTTAAGTATAGGTGTGCATTTTATTGCCACACCGAAAATTTGGTTTGCCCTGTCTGAAGATTTGGTCTGACTATACGGGCCTTTACAGTGTGCACAAATAACGTAATATGATTTTCGGGTAGCCCAGGTAAGTATCCTAAATAATTAACTCTAACTATACTAATAATTATTAATTACTAACCAATGCATAAACCATCCATACTTCATTTCGATTGCTCGAAGGGGATCGATTTTCAAGTTGGATTCATAATCGCAAGGTAAGAGGTCTCCGTTTAAAAGAACCTTAATAACAAACAAAAAACAATACTTATATAAGTTATAATATTATAACAGGAATTTCTACACTTAAATGATAACAGGTACCTACAAGGGCTAAATCTTCAACGGTGACGGTGGTTTTAACATCACTTTGGTACGCAAATGGCCAATTGAGATCCGCGTACGATTCTAAAATGTCCTCTGGTCTGAGGACAACATCCACTCGATCGATGCTTTCACATGACTGAAGAATTAACAAACATAGTACATACACTTGATTTGCATACAAGGTATTATATTCGTATAATATGCATACATATGTAGAATATGTAAGTGGTACCGAGATAGGTACTTGGAACTTTGTGTGTATATATTATAAATACTTATTACTTACATAACAATCCGATTCAGTAAGCTTGAGTTCTGGTATTTTATTATAAATTAAACACGAATCGTGAAGTAAATTTTTGAAATTGCTCAGATCTATTAACTGAAAAAGTTTAAAAACATTACCATACAATAATATTATAATTATTTGTTTTAAATATGTACAAACTAAATTAATACACAAATTAAAAGTAATTATTTGGTAGGCACTATAGACACTAGGCGTAGGTACTTTATTTCATTTTATTTTACTTTATTTCACAAATCATTGGTAATTTCGAGCATATAATAAATTAAAATGTATTCCATCGATATAGGCAGGCCTGTTGCCAGGGCACCAGCAAGTCATTCGTCGTTTTGGGGTGGCATACAATTTTAAAGAAATCGAAGGTAGCACTTAGTGGCAAAATGAAATAAAATATATCGGCAAATAAGAACTGTAATATAACTAACAACGGGCCTGAATGTAGGAATCTCAACCATCTCTAAGTACCTCATTTGTATAATCGTATAGGTAGTAGTTACGGTACACTTGCATAGTTGTATCTATATACAGGGTGATTTTTGGGCATAATCACCCCTATTTTTCCATCTGATAATACATTTATTTAAATTCTGATTTTATAAAGTATTTTTTAAGTATATACCTATACTTCAAGACCATATTTTTAATTTCTGATCATTTTTATATTTGTTGTAGGAACCTGTAGCGATAAAAACTTCTATTTTTAAAATGAAAACCCTCCTTTTTAATGCAAATTATCTATAGTGGATGATTTTCTTAAAAATTCTGATGTATCTAAATCAAAATTTTAAAGAATATGTAGTTTTTAAGTTATTAAAATGTTTATACTAAGAATAACACTCTTTAAAAACGGTTTTATAAAAATATAACTATAATTAATTCTAAATATAGTAGTGTTTATTATACTTGGATAATTTTTACAAATTATTTATATTGATATTAATTAATAATAATTACTAACTTTTTCAAACCGTCTATGCCCCCATATCGAATTAACCCATTAACATAGACATATTATCATATTATAATATATTTATAAAATAATTGAATATTTTTTTGATTATGTACTTACATATTTAAATAAGTATATACCTAAAAATATGGTTTGATATAAGTGAAAAGTAAAGGTATAGGTAAGTATTAATTAATCTAAAATGCTGATACCTAATTGTTGATTTTTTTTTGAACTAAGAATAATTGAAACCATATAAAAGAACAGTGACGGTACTGCAGGGGTTACTTTGTGATGTGTACATTTCCGGAAAGTCTCTGGAATATTGGTATTATCAAGATCAAGAAATATTACGGAAAATTACAATTATTTTACAAATTGTTCATATGTTTCAAATGTTTCAATACCTATAGGTACTTAATTTAACTTGTAGTCCTGAGTTAATTTAATTTATTTTTAAATAAAAATAAGTAGTTTTGATTAAAATACAGTATTCCAGTACCTATAGTTACCTATAGTTGGTATCCGTATAAACAATTGACTTTTTTTTTTGAACGAATATTGTAGGGGAATATTTCCTTTACTAAAACCTAAGTATTGAGAAATTAAGTGTTACTAACCAATACGGTTAGATTGCATTATTTTGTGTCATGATATTAAACTCAAAACGATGATTAATTCGAAAAATTATCCAAGCTGAACTCGGGTAAAAAAATTCTAAAAACTATCGGATAAAAATACGTATGTGCCTACACGGGATAGCTCATATAAACTATTATCGAGTTGGGTATTTAATAAGTCTAAATTACCTGCATCGCTGTTAGTTTCAAGACCGCTCGAACATATTGATTGACGGTATGATTTTGCAATGCCGCGGATACAATAATTAAGGCCACCACACTCAAAATCCACGACTTTTTAAACTTTTTTATGACTCTTCTGTACGCGCTACCGGAAGAACACTTGGGATCAACTGAACGTTCCGTCGACGGCACGCACATTTTTTAAATTTCACTCCGGGTGTATTTACGATGTAAGTACCTATAAGTACTTGCGGAGCAAGTATCTAACAAATAATACCTAAAATATATTACATAAAAAATAATTACTGC
>NC_042495.1:24953023-24954144 GCF_005508785.2 Acyrthosiphon pisum
AATAAAAACTATTGATTTTTATCAAGATATGAAAATTATGTTAGATCATTTTGACACTTCAGATTATCCAAAAGATAATATTTATGGTTTACCTTTAGTTAACAAAAAAGTCTTAGGCAAGTTTAAAGATGAATTGAACGGAAAAATTATGACTGAATTTATAGGTTTAAGATCCAAATTATATTCACATCGAATCTTAGATACTGAAAAAGAAATTAAAAAAGCTAAAGGTGTTAAAAAAAATGTTGTTGAAAATAAAATATGTTTTAATGATTTTGAAAATTGTTTATTAACAAAAGAACCAAAATATGTTAAACAAAATTTATTTAGAACTAAGAAACATGATATTTTTACTGTAGAACAAAACAAAAAAGCTTTAAGTGTTTATGATGATAAAAGATTTATTTTAGAAAATGGTATTGATACATTAGCTTGGGGACATTATAAAACAGAAATAGACAGAAATGATTTTGTAGACCATCTCAATACATTAATTAGAAATCAAAATCAAAAAGATTAGAAAAAATATTTTAATTATTATTGCATTTCGATTTTGAAAAAAATATTTTAATTATTATTGCATTTAGATTTTTATTTTTAATATAACAATTATATTAAAAAATATTTTAATTATTATTGCATTTCGATTTTTATTTTTAATAATTAAGTTTTGCGGAAAATATTTTAATTATTATTGCATTTCATAAGTTTTGCGAAAAATATTTTAATTATTATTGCATTTCAATTTTCTGATCTTTTTGCACATTGTTTTCTTTGTGATCTTTTATTGATATAATATGGACTGTGCCAGGAATGGTATATATATACTACTCCTATTTAAATATTTATTATTTATATTTATATTATATATAAACATAATAATATATAATTTTAATATTTTAATATATAATTTGTATATTTTAATTAACACAATTAAAATAACCAAGTTTTGCTATAAATAGTCGAAAACAAGAACTAATAATATAGTAATATGTCAACTGTAGCACTCGTATTCCATTAATGTCAATGATTATACCTAGAACTCTTGTACTACATAAATATATAATTAATAATTGATAAATAACCATAATTTATATTTGTGTTAAAAAAAAATTCAATGC
>NC_042495.1:24954194-24955845 GCF_005508785.2 Acyrthosiphon pisum
CACGTATATTTGTTTATATCTTCCTGGGGAAGAAACTACTGCTCACTATGAGGTCCATTAGCTATTGCGAATTCAACTAATCTGGTGCCGTTTCCATTGCTCAAATCATGTATACTCTCACTACCAATTGTAGGTCTATATATCGTTTCTCGCCCAACTTGTGAGTTAAAGTCCCCTAATATAATTTTTAAACAGTGTCCTGATAGACCATTGTACACTCTTTCTAATTCATCATAAAACATATCCTTCAGGTCTTCTTCACCCGTTTCTGTGGGTGAGTATACACATATCAGTATAATGTCATATTGTTTACCGGCTATACGAATATGACAGATGCGATCATTTACTGGAGTAAATTTCTTTATAGAAGGTAACAACTGGTCATTTACTAAAAAACCCACTCCATTCTCATACTTTCCATTGGATGATCCACTATAAAATAATGTCATTCCATTGGTTCTCATGTCTCCCTCCCCTGGCCACCTGACCTCCTGCAGCGCCACTATTTGAACGTTCTTGTATTTCTTCACCGCATCACTTATAGACTTAAGTGCGCCTGGTTTATAAAGTGATCTAATATTCCATGTCCCAATCCTGTATTCCAGTTGTCCGGTCCGTTTCCGAGTCGTATCCAAAATATGAGTCCGAGGCATGAATTGTATTGGTTTCATAACATTAGTATTTTTTATAAGGACGGGTTGTTAGCCCGCCGCTAAACCCCCAACCTGGAGGACCAGTCCACACCAACTAATTAAAGTCAGTGTGAGGCTCGGGGCCCCGGGTTCGCCATACCCGTAACACTGTAAAGTGCTTCCCCTGAGGGGTCTTTGCATACCTACATGACAAAATATAATTTCTATTTTAGTCATGAGTGAATATTTGTATAGTAAAGAGATTATTAAAAACAGGAGTGTGCTCACGGGGGGGGGTTAATGACTTATTAATAGGTATATTATATCATAATATACGAGAACCTTCGTATAATATGACCCACCTCTTTCTTCCTGAGATAGGCCGGCCAACATCTGGTAAAATATATGATAGTTCTTTTCGTTTGGCAGCGGATGTACTACTCGGGATTGGTCCAAGAAATAACAGTGTATCTTAATCCTGTACAGAGCACCGTCGGTCACCTGTACTTCGATAAAATGACCCTGAAAAAAATGTCACAGATGATCGTTAGGTATATAAAATGGTTTTTGAACGAACTTTTTGCCCCACAAATTTAAACACCATAATATGTGGCAGTATTACATTGATCATTAAATACAATACAAGTGTTGAAGTAGTTAGAAATTAGGTCTTTATATATACTTAACAATTTAAAAAATCATCGAACAAATTAAAGCGTGAAAATTAGTGAACGTACACTAAAAAATCATCTGATCACATACGCATATATTATTATATTTATCATCACTTACGATTCGACTGGATTCCGAGTTTGAAGACGTCTTGACGGATCCTAATGACCTAAGAACTGTGAACGCGGCGGCCAAATATTTTGAAAGCATCCGTTTCGGGTCACCTCCGGGCCACGTCGAACAACTGTCTCAACAGCAACATCGAAGCGTATGTCTTACCGGACCCACTAACACCTTAAAACAAAAGTCCGTCGTCACAATAACCGTTATAAAATATATTTTCCGTG
>NC_042495.1:24955895-24959896 GCF_005508785.2 Acyrthosiphon pisum
TGACCGTATTATTTTTATTTTTTATTATAAAACAATGCATCTTTATAATGTACTTGTCGAATTATATTATCATAAAATTTCCCAATTCATATTTTATCGTTAAATGCTTCCAATTTCGAATATGTACACTGCCCCGCAGTTGCCGATACTTTTAATATACATTTAATAGATACTCAAAATATAAATTTGTTTTTTAGGCTTTCAGTGTTTATTTTCTGGAACTTATTCAGAAAACTTTGATGAACTTGTTGAATTTTACCTCGATACTGATAAGCTAACAGTTAAAAGCTTAAATCTGAACTACATATATGGTATACCAAACTTAATAAGCATGTAAAATATCCAAAAAATTGTTTAGAAGCGTTGAGACAGTGTGATAAAGAAATATTTCCCAATATAGATTTTCTATTAAAAATACTATGCACTTTACCGGTTTCAACATCCACCCTCAAGAGAACTTTTTCTTGTCTCAAAAGATTGAAATCTTATCTACTAAACACAATGACTGAGGCATTTTCTTGATATTAAAATAAAAAATTATATCAATTATTTTAACATTTTTATGGTTTTAGACTCGACTTAATGGCTCAGCTATGTCAGCTGTTCATAAAGAAATTCCACCAAGACTCTACTCGTTGTGTTACCAATAAAAATGAATAAACGAAGTATTGAAATATAACAGTTAGGTAAAATTATAAAATAATTCAGTCAATAGTATAATATAAATATTAAATAATGGTACAGTTTGAATGGTTGACGACGTACGTCCGAAAACAAGAACGAGTCCGTCGGTCGACAGCACGATTTAAAATCAGTCATGGAGGTATATTACGCGCAGTATATTATAATCACAGATATCTATACTATACAGTTAGTATAGATATGTGATTATAATATTGATCGGGAGAGGCCGGGCGCGCAGCTGGCGGCGTCTGACGCGCTGATACCGTGGTTACAATGGTTATTGCTGAGGGTCGCCACAACCTCTTTGACAATAACATTTCGGCCGTTTTGTGGGCGTCATTTTGATCGAGTCGCTTATGGCCGGCACACGTGTTATTTGAGCGTCATACTCTGTTGCACGATTGTCGAATTTTCAGTCACGCTCTCGAGTTGAATTTTTTAAAATTGTTTAACGTCGTTATTAACTGTTTTAGCCCAATCCGTTTGGCGATTACAATTAATATTTTTCAGTTAATCGTTACAGTCGGGGTCGGACGATCCGTCGTTTTATCGGTAGGTACCTATTGCGTTACACAAGTCTGGAGTTCGATTTATCGTCTACTCACGGGTAGAGAGCACTCCACTGTACGTTCGGAGCAGACAGCCGGACAACGGAAATATGTACGAGTTACCGAGCCTGGTGAAGACGGCGTACAACGCTTGCAACCCGATCGAGCGCGCCAAGTATGACTTGTTGAGAACACGGCACGCCGATTTGCGATTTTGTTGCAAGTCGCTGTTCGCCCTGTTCAAAGCCGACAGAAACACAGACGAAGACGACAGCAGGGAGACAATGTACAGCAGATCGTCATTGCCCAGCGGGTTTGGAAAAGTGTGCGAGGCGGCAGCGTTGTACGGACACATCGATTGCCTGAGACTCGCTCGTGCGATCGGCGTCCCTTGGGATGATCGTTTATATTTGAACACTCATAATATCGTGGGTGCCATGAGTTTAGGTTTGGCGTGCAAAATGGCTGCGATATCGGGCCATCTGGACTGTCTACGGTATGCATGGGAAAACGTAATTACGTGTGGCAGTGCCGCATATAACGGTCACATAGATTGTTTACGGTATGCACGGGACAACGGCTGCCCGTGGGACGAAAATACGTGTGCCGCTGCCGCAAATAACGGTCACATAGATTGTTTACGGTATGCACGTGACAACGGCTGCCCGTGGGACGAGAGGACGTGTGCCAAAGCCGCATATAACGGCCACATAGATTGTTTACGGTATGCACGTGACAACGGCTGTCCGTGGGACGAAAATACGTGTGCCAGTGCCGCATATAAAGGTCACATAGATTGTTTACGGTATGCACGTGACAACGGCTGCCCGTGGGACGAGAGGACGTATATCGCCGCCTCCCGGAACGGTCATTTAGACTGTCTCAATTACGCATTGGCTAATGGGTGCCCGTCGCAAATGGACGATCGCGTTGTGGAAAGCGATGGAGAAGACTGGAGTTCTTCGGACTAGGACAGTATATGTGCGATGCAGCATGACTAAATAGATAGGTATGATCACATTTTTACTGATACGTAGATTATCCTTTAGACCATGTCCATTACTCGGTTCTCGGCTTCTCATAAGTTATTCATATTATCAACACTAGATTATATTTTAAAAGTTAATTTAAATAAATTTAAAATTATTATTTTTTAATTATATTTTCTTATTATCTAATTACATATCTATCACTTATGTACATTTGCAGGCTACGGATGTTGCAATAAAGGACCAAGTGGTAACCACGAACACGGTCAACCCTAGGAGCCGATCTCTTGTCATGTCTTCAGTAATTACATTCAACGACATGGATTTGGACGTGGCCAAGAGGCGTGCGAGCTTTTACGCTGCAAGTCGACTGACCAATGTGTATAGTGTATATAAAATGTATGAAATGTATAAGATGTATAAAATGTTTAAAATAATTGTACAAAATTTCGAAGTAAAATTAAATGTATGTAAATTGTATTAATTTAGCACAAATTTATATTTACGTTGAATAATTCAATTGGTTTCTTTTTTATACCTATATTATAAGTAAATGTCAAAACGCAAAGTAAAATTAATTTATAGCATGTGAAAATATTGTGAATAGTTATTTCGGTTTTTTTTGTAACTGCTTTGAAAAAAATTTACATGAGTGACCTGAAATTGAATTTAAGCTTTTTGACCGAAGAACAAAAATTGTTATTTTTTGACTTAATAATATTAATATATATATAAACTTCCATTAAATAAACTTATACGAAATTTTGTATCAAATTTTCAAGTCTAAGGTGGTTAGAGTTAAAATATCTTGCAAACTTTTGTAAATTTTATGAATTTCGTAAAAATTTGAAATTTAAACACTATTTAAAAAAATTAATCAAGTATTTTTAATATTTTGTAATAATTTCTGTAGGAACAACTTATGAGGTACTTTGTATTTCACTAAAAATGTTATTATGCTTAAAATTTAAAACAAATAAAAATAACATTATGATATAACTTAACTGTCTTAACTATTTAATTTAAGACGGGAGACTCAATTTAAAACTGACTTGTTATTTATACTCGTAAAAAAATAATACCTAAGTAAATAAAAACCACGAGTACCTATGTTACTAGGTTAGAAAGTTAAAATCGATTTTTCGTTGACTTAATAACTCGATAATAACTAGATCTTGGGTAGTTGGGTTATAATTATAATTTATTAAGTACAGTAGTTATCACTCCAAGGAATCCAAATATTACTTCAGTACATCTATTACGAGTACCTTCGTCGCTTGAATTACGAGTGCACCTCTTATTATTTGGGTAATTACTATCGCATCGAGATATCTCGAAGACAAAAAAGGTATACCATCAGTATGGTTGTGGGTACATAACATATTACAGCAATGAATAGTGATGTCGGTCATTCAACCACAGACAATAAGTC
The DNA here is from genome assembly GCF_005508785.2 of Acyrthosiphon pisum. Taxonomy (NCBI): domain Eukaryota; kingdom Metazoa; phylum Arthropoda; class Insecta; order Hemiptera; family Aphididae; genus Acyrthosiphon; species Acyrthosiphon pisum. The sequence goes on from NC_042495.1 coordinate 24,959,549, forward strand.
GAGTGGATGCCAAATCATTTTCAACCTATTTTGATATTCATCAAATTTTGTAAAAATATGAATTTCAAACGCTCATAAAAATTTAATTTGACTTTCCGGTAAACATTTTTTTTTTGATAAAGGTAGACAAACTTATGAGGAATCTAGTATTAAATTATCAAATCTTAGATAGTAAGATTTAAAAATAAAATTTTTATGAATTTCTAACTCAAAATAATTTACACATTTTCGTTAGTTTTTCGTAATTGGTCAAAATTCGAACTAAATGCTTATAAAAAAAATTGTGACTGTATTTATATATTTTTCAACTGCTATTGTAAGAATATATTAAGAGCCTCGTATTACATT
>NC_042495.1:24959946-25039775 GCF_005508785.2 Acyrthosiphon pisum
CCGGGCGCGCAGCTGGCGGCGTCTGATGCGCTGATACCGCGGTTACAATGGTTATTGCTGAGGGTCGCCACAACCTCTTTGACAATAACATCTCGGCCGTTTTGTGGGCGTCATTTGATCGAGTCGTTTGTGGCCGGCACACGTGTTATTTGAGCGTCATACTCTGTTGCACGATTGTCGAATTTTCAGTCACGCTCTCGAGTTGAATTTTTTTAAATTGTTTAACGTCGTTATTAACTGTTTTAGCCCAATCAGTTTGGCGATTACCATTAATATTTTTCAGTTAATCGTTACAGTCGGAGTCGGACGATCCGTCGTTTTATCGGTAGGTACCTATTGCGTTACACAAGTCTGGAGTTCGATTTATCGTCTACTCACGGGTAGAGAGCACTCCACTGTACGTACGTTCGGAGCAGACAGCCGGACAACGGAAATATGTACGAGTTACCGAGCCTGGTGAAGACGGCGTACTACGCTTGCAACCAGATCGAGCGCGCCAAGTATGACTTGTTGAGAACACGGCACGTCGATTTGCGATTATGTTGCAAGTCGCTGTTCGCACTGTTCAAAGCCGACAGAAACACAGACGAAGACGACAGCAGGGAGACAATGTACAGCAGATCGTCATTGCCCAGCGGGTTTAGAAAAGTGTGCGAGTCGGCAGCGTATTTCGGACACTTCGATTGCCTGAGACTCGCTCGTGCAATCGGCGTCCCTTGGGATGACCGTTTATATTTTAACACTCATAATATCGTGGGTGCCAGGATATTAGTTTCGGCGTGCAAAATGGCTGCGATATCGGGCAATCTGGACTGTCTACGGTATGCACGTGACAACGGCTGTCCGTGGGACGAAAATACGTGTGCCTTTGCCGCATATAACGGACATATAGATTGTCTACGGTATGCACGGGACAACGGCTGCCCATGGGACGAAAATACGTGTGCTGCTGCCGCATATAACGGACACATAGATTGTTTACGGTATGCACGGGACAACGGCTGCCCGTGGGACGAAAATACGTGTGCCAAAGCCGCAAATAACGGTCACATAGATTGTCTGCGGTATGCACGGGACAACGGCTGCCCATGGGACGAAAAAACGTGTGGCGTTGCCGCAAATAACGGTCACATAGATTGTCTACGGTATGCACGGGACAACGGCTGCCCATGGGACGAAAATACGTGTGCTGCTGCCGCATATAACGGACACATAGATTGTCTACGGTATGCACGTGACAACGGCTGCCCGTGGGACGAGAGGACGTGTGCCGTTGCCGCATATAACGGACACATAGATTGTCTACGGTATGCACGTGACAACGGCTGCCCGTGGGACGAGAGGACGTGTGTCGTTGCCGCAAAGAACGGACACATAGTTTGTCTACGGTATGCACGGGACAACGGCTGCCCATGGGACGAAAAAACGTGTGCTGCTGCCGCATATAACGGACACATAGATTGTCTACGGTATGCACGTGACAACGGCTGCCCGTGGGACGAGAGGACGTGTGTCGTTGCCGCAAAGAACGGACACATAGATTGTCTACGGTATGCACGGGACAACGGCTGCCCATGGGACGAAAAAACGTGTGCTGCTGCCGCATATAACGGACACATAGATTGTCTACGGTATGCACGGGACAACGGCTGCCCATGGGACGAAAATACGTGTGCTGCTGCCGCATATAACGGACACATAGATTGTCTACGGTATGCACGTGACAACGGCTGCCCGTGGGACGAGAGGACGTATATCGCCGCCTCCCGGAACGGTCATTTAGACTGTCTCAATTACGCATTGGCTAATGGGTGCCCGTCGCAAATGGACGATCGCGTTGTGGAAAGCGATGGAGAAGACTAGAGTTCTTCGGACTAGGACAGTATATGTGCGATGCAGCATGACTAAATAGATAGGTATGATCACATTTTTACTGATACGTAGATTATCCTTCAGACCATGTCCATTACTCGGTTCTCGGATTCTCATTAGTTATTCATATTATCAACACTAGATTATATTTTAAAAGCTAATTTAAATAAATTTAAAATTATTATTTTTTAATTATATTTTCTTATTATCTAATTACATATCAATCACTTATGTAAATTTGCAGGCTACGGATGTTGCAATAAAGGACCAAGTGGTAACCACGAACACGGTCAACCCTAGGAGCCGATCTCTTGTCATGTCTTCAGTAATTACATTCAACGACATGGATTTGGACGTGGCCAAGAGGCGTGCGAGCTTTTACGCTGCAAGTCGACTGACCAATGTGTATAGTGTATATAAAATGTATAAAAAGTATGAAATGTATAAGATGTATAAAATTTTTAAAATAATTGTACAAAATTTCGAAGTAAAATGAAATGTATGTAAATTGTATTAATTTAGCACAAATTTATATTTACGTTGAATAATTCAATTGGTTTCTTTTTTATACCTATATTATAAGTAAATGTCAAAACGCAAAGTAAAATTAATTTATAGCATGTGAAAATATTGTGAATAGTTATTTCGGTTTTTTTGTAACTCCTTGGAAAAAAATTTACATGAGTGACCTGAAATTGAATTTGAGCTTTTAAACCGAAGAACAAAAATTGTTATTTTTTGACTTAATAATATTAATATACATATATATAAACTTCCATTAAATAAACTTAAACGAAATTTTGTATCAAATTTTCAAGTCTCAATTGTTTAGAGTTAAAATATCTTGCAAACTTTTGTAAATTTTATGAATTTCGTAAAAATTTGAAATTTAAACACTATTCAAAAAAATTAATCAAGTATTTTTAATATTTTGTAATAATTTCTGTAGGAACAACTTATGAGGTACTTTGTATTTCACTAAAAATGTTATTATGCTTAAAATTTAAAACAAATAAAAATAACATTATGATAACTTAACTGTCTTAACTATTTAATTTAAGACGGGAGACTCAATTTAAAACTGACTTGTTATTTATACTCGTAAAAAAATAATACCTAAGTAAATAGAAAACAACGAGTACCTATGTTACTAAGTTAGAAAGTTAAAATCGATTTTTCATTGACTTAATAACTCGATAATAACTATATCTTGGGTAGTTGGGTTCTAATTATAATTTATTACAGTAGTTATCACGCCAAGGAATCCAAACGTTACTTCAGTACATCTATTACGAGTACCTTCGTCGCTTAAACTACGAGTGCACCTCTTATTATTTGGGTAATGACTATCGCATCGAGATATCTCGAAGACAAAAAGGCTATACCATCAGTATGGTCGTGGGTACATAACATATTATAGCATTGAATAGTGATGTCGGTCATTCAACCGCAGACAATAAGTCGAGTGGATGCCAAATCATTTTCAACCTATTTTGATATTCATCAAATGTTGTAAAAATATGAATTTCAAACGCTCATAAAAATTTAATTTGACTTTCCGGTAAACATTTTTTTTTGATAAAGGTAGACAAACTTATGAGGAATCTTGTATTGAATTATCAAATCTTAGATAGTAAGATTTAAAAATAAAATTTTTATGAATTTCTAACTCAAAATAATTTGCACATTTTCGTTAATTTTTCGTAATTGGTCAAAATTCGAACTAAATGCTTATAAAAAAAATTGCGACTGTATTTATATATTTTTCAACTGCTATTGTAAGAATATATTAAGGGCCTCGTATTACATTTCAAGCTTGTTGACTCAACGAATAAAATTAATAATTACCTAATAAAAAATTAATGACTCTAATAGACAATGGGGGGGGGGGGGAATATCCCCTGACCTCCCCCCCCTGAGCACACCACTGATGACACCCTTGGCCCTTACAGTTGTAAGTATGTAATGCCTAACAGTTTCACATGGGAAAAATTATTTTAATTTTTGAACCTATTATAAGAATAACTAGTAGTTGTATCAATATTATAATATAAATATTATAAAGTTCAAGATCAAAGCAACTTTTTATTAAATATCATAATATTATGTTGTATTAATAAAATATATTATTATCTCAAAAGTACTTACTACCTAATAGTTTTTGTAAGGTAAAGTAGGTACTAGGTACCTAAAATGTATCAAGTAGTCAAAACATGCAATAAAAACAAATATTTACATACCTACATATTATTTTGAATTTAAGAGTTATTGATCTTAAATGTCATAAGACAAGTTATACATTTGAATGTTATAAATAATATTATCAAAACAAATTTTATTAAATTTTATGAGGCGTAAATCAAAAAATATTTTTTCTCCAACCAGAAATAATTACATAAGTCAAACTGAAATCAGTTTTACAATAAAATAAAAGGTTAAATGGTACTTAAATTATTATCTTAGGCATATAAAAATAAACTATACAATATTAAGAATAATATAAGATTGAAATAAGAAAAATCCTAGTTATAATAACTAAATTACATTCAGTTATGAAGAGAAAGACAGTTCTATATTAGCAATCCGCATCATTCTTGTAAGGGGCTCATTAGCAGCATAGACTGTGGTACATATTGGGATTGGGACATAGTGGTCAGTGGATATAGTTATTCTGTGATAAAAAAAGTAAGGAATTTGAATTTAAATCAACTTACTTAGTAATATAGGCTGACAGATCTTCTTAGCACAGAATTGTTTTTCCTAGGCAATTTTTTATTTTTTTGTTATTTTATGTTGAACTATTAGAGGTCTAATTGCATTTTACGCACATCCTCCCCAGATCATCAAACCATATTGCATAATAGACTTATACAGAGCTTCATTTACAGTACGCATGACTTCCATAGGTAAAATTTTGTTCAATTTATAGAATTTGAAAATTACTGATCTCAAGCGCATTACTGTATTATCAATATGAATATTCCATCTCAAATTAGAATCAATAATAATACCCAAATACTTTATACGTGTTACCCTTATTATTTATTGACATTTGCAAGTATTAGAGTTAATATTACCACGTGTATGTATTATAAGAATATTGTTTATGGGAATTATGGTGTTATTGATAGAGAAAGCAATAAAATTTGATTTTTTTAATGTTTAAGGTTAGTTTTTTACTGTTTAACTCTTGGAATACCATATTTCAACCTATTGTAGTTTTTTCTTTTACAGTTTCCCAAGACTTTCCCGAAAAAAGAAGGCAAGTGTCATCAGCATAGGTAACCACTAATCCACCTGTATTTAAGTCACACATAGTATTAATATATAAGATAAATAAAATTGGTCCTAACACTCTGCCCTGTGGGTCACCACAATCAATTTTTTCTTTACTACTTAATTCGTTATTTGCTGAAATTAACTGTGTTCTATTTTCTAGATAGCTAGAGAACCAGCTTAGACTTTCCTCATTTATTCCAAAACCTGGCAAAATATTAATCAATTCACCATGGTCTACGGTATCGAAAGCTTTAGCCAAGTCCAAAAATATTGCTATAACTTTTTCATTACTGTCTAATTTTTCATAAATAAATTGTGTTGTTGAATATAAAGCATTGATGGTACTCCTGTCCGGTCGAAAGCCAAAATGAAATTGGGATAAAAGTTTATATTTTTCTAAGTAAGAGATAGTCTAGACTTAACTATTTTTTCAAGAATCATAGATAAATTGCAAAGCATAGATATTGGTCTGTAATTAGACATGTTATCTTTACTTCCTGATTAATACAATGGTTTAACTATAGCTGTTTTAAATTTGTTCGGGAAGTAGCCATATCTTAAACGTAAATTGAGTATGAACAGTAGTGGCTCTGCAATATTATTTTCAATTTTTTTTTAATATTTTAACTGATATTTTATCAAAGCCAGATGCTGTTTCATCTTTTAGATATTTTATTATATTTTTTATCTCATCTTTATCAATGGGTACTAAAAATTGTTCATTAAAAGAGAAGTCACATGTTACATTACATCTGTCTATTGATTTATTTTTGAACTTAGCTGAGTACTCCTTACCAATATTAATAAAAAAGTTATCAAAAATATTTGCCGCAGTCACATGATTTTTCTGAACATTAATACATTGACCATTATTATTTATTTTAGTTATATTCCCAGAATTATTATTGACATTTTTGGCTCCAATTAATTCATTAATTAAGTTCCATGTTAATTTAGGACTTCCAGCAACCTTAGAAAATTTATCCTTATGCAGTTTAATTTTAGCTGCCTTTATTAGACATGCCAATTTATTCCTGTATATTTTGTAATATAAGAGCAAATGTGTGTTCTCTGGGTGCTTTCTAACCTTTTTTGATAGTTCATGCTTTTTTCGTGTGGATTTGAGCAAACCTACATTCATCCATTCCTTGATTCTTTTGTTTTTTGAATTAACCTTCTCTAGACTGGCTTTCTCAATTGAATTGAACTACATATATGGTAGGTATATCAAACTTAATAAGCATATAAAATATCCAAAAAATTGTTTAGAAGTGTTGAGGCGTTTTTTCTTGTCTCAAAAGATTGAAATCTTATCTACTAAACACAATGACTGAGGTATTTTTTGGATATAAAAATAAAAATTTATATCAATTTGTTTAACATTTTTTTGGATTTAGACTTAACTTAATGGCTTAGCTATGTTAGCTGTTCATAAAGAAATTCCACTAACAGCAGAAGAAGTTTTAAATGAATTGAGCAAAAAATCAAGAAAACTAGATTCTGTTCTTTAATTTTTGAATGTATGTTGTATATTAGTATAATAGTTTCTATATTAGCAATATAATATTTAAATCTATAAATAATTGAATTTGTTGTTGTTTGAAAAAAAAAAAAAATATATGGTCGTTAGGTAAAAGACTAGCTTCTTTAATTTTACTTGAAATCCCTCACATAAATTTTCTGAGCACGCCCCTGATTAAAAAGCATTTAAGGATTTAGAGATCACATGAACATTTAATCACGGAGTTGTTTGGATTTTTTACAGATTCCGTATTTAACATATAAATTATGTAATACATTACATTTTTAATGAACAAATTGTGCTTGTTAAAATTTTTTCCACATATTATCACCCCTATGGTTGTAAAAGTTAGGAATGCAGGATATGAATAATATACACAGGTGACTGATGTGCATCTTATCTTGTCTTGATGACGTGGACCGGACGAGTTGAGGCTTTGAATATAATTCCCCGGTGTTCCTATAGAGTGACTTTTGATAACTAGTTATAAAACTACGATAAATTGTGGTAATATTTTAAGTAGAAAAAAAATTACTGTATTGATAAAATAATTGAGTAAGTTGACTGATAAAATCATGAAATAATAAACAGATTTTTGTTTTTATACTATCCTATAGATTTATAAATTATTTGAGATAGAACCATATAACCATGGTAAGTCTTACATATTTAACTTAACTAAAAATTATTAATTGTGTGATTATTACATAAAGTAAAGTACTAAAATGTATAACAAATACATAAGAACTAAAAATGACCATAGTATTAAGTACTTTAAGCTGAGAATTTTAAAACTATAAAAAAAAATAGTAACTTATAGTATATAACATTAAATTTAATTATTTATCATGTACTTACTCAATTCATAAAATATAGATAATAAAAAATAATATACCTATTAAGTTTGTATAATACAATTATTCATCATCATAATTTTATAACACCTGTATTACATCAAATCCCAACTTAAAAATAATAAAATGATAGTTGTTATTAGTTGTAACATGTTGACTACCATGTGACCGCCGGCGGTCACATGATGGTTATTATTGGTATGGTAAGCATATTTTTCCATGTCATTCCAAATTTGAAAATTGTATATACTATTGTATTTAAAAAAATATTTAAAAAAAAAAACAATATGTTTATAACATCAAACATAATATTGTAATGATTCCCACGATGCCACTGCATACATCATGACTATCAGTCATGTGACGTGGTAGTAATGATCAACTATAGGTGTCGGCGGTCGCAAAATAATTCAATTTGAGAATTACAGAGGACAGCAGGCAGTCACATGGCAGTCAATGTGTAAATGTGTTAAGAGGACGCTACCCACATGCGTTGTATACGTCTTACAAATGCACAACATACCAAAAATTGTGTAGCTCACAACAACTATGCTCCCTCTGTATTTATAGTAGAATTATTAAAATTCCACACGCATAGGGAAGAACTTTATCTGTGTCGTAGCGTTTTTATTATTTGGATAATATTAATATAATTGAAGTAATTATTTTGAGAACATTAAGTTTTTTTTGTTTAATTATTAAAAACTATTGGTAAGTGCTATAAAAAAAAACAAAAACGCAACGACTTACATTAAGTTTTTCCTTATGTGTTGTGGAATTTTGGTAATTCTAGTATAAATAAAGAGGGAGCATAGTAGTCTCGCACAAAACAGTTTTTGGTATGTTGTGCATTTGTAAGACGTAGACAATGTATACGGGTGTAGCGTTATCTTAATAGGCTTTTAACTATAGACTAAAGAAAAATGGACAGTATAATATTGAATAAATGAGTGATGATACTACTTTATAGTATTTTTATTTTTATTATGTTATCCCTGATAAATTACATATCACTAAGTTGTTTTTCGACTGCATCATCGAGCGCAATATCAGAGTATGAACGGTTTTGATATGCCTGAGCCTCCATAAGTTCATCTTTATCATTTTCTCCAATGCTTTCTTGACTGCTTTGACGATTTTCAATCATTTCTTGCAAATCAAACTCCATTGAATTGCTCATCATTTGACTAGCTATTGAAAATAAGAAAGTTATTACAAAAAATTAAGAATAATAAATTCATGGTTTCCGCCTATATTCCCATTGATATATTATTTTGTACAGTCTTCATAATTGTATTGTTTCAATCTTAAATTATTTTTTGTGATAGCTGTAACATCTGTCATAAATTTTGACCGCTAATAGAGATTTCAGCATATATATCTATTATTCAAATTTCCGGATTAACTTTAATTATACAGATTTGTATAGGATATATTAAAGAAAACAATTTAAGTTATTTGTTACTTGTGATTTGAATGTCATAGTTATAGAACAGATATGAGTAACTTGCAATAATTACCTATCATTTCAGTGTTCTATTCAATAAAATAATGAATGTCAAAATATTTTTAATTAATTAAACCAGATGGATTATTAAAATAGAACCAAAAAGACAAAATAGATAAAAACTTTAAGTTAAATTAAATCAATTAGATCTAGATTGATCAAGAAGAAATGGTGATATTATCTTGTAGATCAGATAAAATAATAAGCTTAATTTGCCACTGACTAAGATCATTTTATTCCAATGTCATATTTCCATTTTGAGGCGAGTGCGTGTATTAAGAAATATTTACATTTGGTCTGTTAAAATATACTACCAAAAAGGCTAAATAAATTATTACATACAGTGCTAAACAATTACAGATGTAATCATGATGAATTTAGAAAAAATATATACTATACACTGTTCTAAATAAGAAGCACATAGACAGCCACGGACAAAACCGGTTTTTTTATGTAAATCTATGTGCTTCTTATTTTGAATAGAGTATATACTCAGTTCCACAAGAGAAGATACACATTTTGTGCACCCGACTGACGCTGACGATAGCACAAAAGCCAAATATCTCCCACTATTTATCGCCCGACAGTGAGCAAGTCATTGCCTAAACATTTAATGATTGTAACCGAAGGGCAAAAGTGGTTGGAGATGACCATGATCGATAAAACAAAACAGTGTATCTTAAATCATAAAACGGAGTATATAATATTGTGCTATTTGGAAACAGACAAATTTGAAAATTTAAATGAACAAACTATTATGCTAAATTTTATAAATGTATTTAATCAATTCACAGTACCAAAAAATATAATGACACTAGACAGATTAATTTACTCTTAATAGGTAAGAAAATTTTTTTTTAGATATATAACAGACATTTGTTAAGATGCTATTTTAAATTTGTTGATGAAGATTTATGTTGGGAAATGCAAATGTTATTATAATGTTTAATTATTAAATGCATGAAACTTTTGCAAACTACCTGGGTCATATCATTTTTTATATGATGTGGTATATAACAGTGGCATAGCCAGGGGTGGCTGAGGGGGCTACGCCCCCCCCCCGAAATGTTAAGAAAATAAAAAAATTATTTTAATAGTTGCTCAAAAATTCTTAAATTGTATTTAAAATATTTAAAAATGTACTACCTATACAGTGGCGTGCTCAGGAATTTTAATTGGGGAGGGACACAATTTTTTTTTAAAAAAATAAACAAAAGAAAGCAGATAAGTGGAAGTCGCTTTGCTGTACAGTAGGCTACAATTGGATGACTGGAAATTTAAATTCAATAATATATATCATGTGTGCAAAAAACGGTTCCGAGTAGAGACGGTTTGGCAGCCTAGGATACTGTATATTATATTTATAATTTATATTGTTGTTATTAATATATATAGGTACATTTTTAACTACTAAATCATTTTAGAAGCTAATGGCTTTACAATGATTTTTATTTATTTTTTTATCCTGGATACAAATTATCATATATCAATGAATTCAAGTTTAATACAATCCATTATACATTGACCCACTTGTAATCTATTATACAGCAGAGTGACATCCACTCACCCGCATTTTAAGTTTTAAGTTTGATACATTTTTTCGAAATTAAAACTTTAAATATTTATAAAAAAAAAATTGTGCATATGTATTTTTAATATTTTTTAACTGCTATTGTAAAAATATATTAGGAGCCGTGTATTATATTTTCATGCTTTTTGACCAAACAAATAAAAATGTAGGTATTGTTATATATTATATAAAAAAAATACAATGTAAAAAAATCGCTACATGATAAACCGAGTGAATATCCAATGATGTTAAAATTTGAACTTCAAACGCTCATAAAAATTTAATTTGACTTTCCGGTCAAAATTTTTTTTTGATAAAGGTAGATAAACTTATGTGGAATCTTGTATTAAATTATCAAATCTTAGATAGTTAGATTTAAAAATAAAATTTTTTATGAATTTCTAACTCAAAATAATTTGCACATTATCGTGATTTTTTCGTAATTGGTCAAAATTCGAACTAAATGCATATAAAAAAAAATTGTGACTGTATTTATATATTTTTCAACTGCTATTGTAAGAATATATTAAGAGCCTCGTATTAAATTTCAAGCTTGTTGACTCAACGAATAAAATAAATAATTAATAAAAAATATAATGACTCTTAACAGCTGTAATAACTATTAAGTGGTTTTCTGTAGGTTGGCAAAAAAAGACAATAGGGGGATATAACCCCTAACCACCCCCCCCCCCTTGAACACGCCACTGTATCTATAAGTATTAACACTTTTCAGTTATCTATCTGTGCTAGTATTTAATGTGTAAAAGTGTAAAAGTTGATCAGCCCCCCAAAAAAAAATCCTGACTACACCACTGGTATATAAATTTAATATATGACATGCAATTTAGAAGAAGTAAGAAACAAAATTAAATAATTAAGAGGACGTTATACAGGCATTCTTTGTTTCCGTCTTACAAGTGTATAACATAGCAAATTTTACACTCAGCAGATAACGTTTAGCTATGTTAGTTTAAAAATTAGAGTGAATTGACCTCTTATAATATTTAAAAGTAAGAATATTATCTAGGGAAGGGATGTCCAACCTTTTGTGAAGACTGGGCTATATCATATGGTTAGAAGTTGTTGTAGGCCACATACTTCTTAATAATAATACATTCAAATTTAATGATTAAATTATATTCTATAATACAGTACATTTATTTATAATTTTACTATAGCGAATAATAAGCAGAAATATTTTTGTTGATAAATGACACGGAATATTGCTATCGGAGCCAATAAAGATAAAATAATAATAAAGTTTATTTTTTTTTGATGTTTAATATTTTGTAGTTTTATATTCTTAAAATAATTTTTTTCTCGTAATATTAATATATTATATACAATTAATTAATGGTTTTTAAATTGAAGTGAGGGCCGCATCAAAATCTACCATGGGCCACGAGTTGGACACCCCTGATCTAGGGCATCTCATCAGATTTTTATTGTATTTTAATTTTAAAGCGAGTTATGAGTATATAATGATGTACAAACAATTTACAATTTAACATACTCATAACTCGCTTTAAAATTAAAACACATATAATAGAAAGCCTATGATGCCCTAGATAATAATCTTACCTTTAAATGTTATTAGTAGTCAATTCACTCTAATGTATAAGCTAACAGAACTGTACGCACAATTTGCTATGTAGCACATATGTAAGACAGAGACAAGAACTGCCTATATAATGTCCTCTTATAAAATTAATAAGATAAATTTAGTTACATTGCTGGAAGGAATTATCTTCGATTTCTAATTTTCTAGACGCCTCCAACATTTCTGCAGCTGTTGTTTTAGTGTCTTTACGCATATTTCCTCCAGAATACTATACATCACAACATAAAAAATATTAATTTTAAGTATAAATAATATTACATTGACCGCTCATAGTGTACAAAAAGCAGGTCTATAAGTATTACCATTGATTATAATAGTATTATAATCAATGGTATTACCTTACATCATATATAATGAATGGAGCTACGTGTGTATTGCTCATATAGCAAGCTGTGTCCAATATAATCACCCACCGGCCAACGCCCATTCAATTTCAGGGATCAACGCATTATTGCGCATGCCTTGCGCCAACAAGCACTATAGAATAACTAATAAGTAGGGGGTTATATTAGACACAGAAAATGATTAAAGTAGCAACATCCATTGTATATTATAATATAGGGATTTTACAAATGCATACTATCACCCTACAACCTAAAATTAATAACTGATATCCTAAAAAAGCACTCTGTTAAGATTGTGTTAGAACTCGTTACGTTAAAAACACAAGATTTTTTGCCAATTAACTAAGTTATGTGATGTATAAGAAATTGTAACTTAGTAACTAAAATAAAATAGCCTACTAGCAAATGACTAATGAATGAGATTGAAAAACGTATACAACACACAATTAATAATGGAATTTTTTAGGATATACTATTGAACCACTATTACCAAATCATTCCTAAGCCTGTAGTTTGTTTGTAAGAAATTTGAACGATCGTGAGGAATTCGCAATCCACTGGCAGGCCTTACTGGAGGTAATGGTATTTTGTTTAAATCACGACTTGCTGTCATTAACACCTAAAAATTAAAACAGCAGGTTATAAACTCTTAGATCTTATCTTTAGTTGTAATTAAAACTAAAAAATGTACACATAATATTGAATTGAGTTACACATTAATTTTTGTAAATGATGGGTAATTCTTTGGTCGTCATTCAACATCTTTATGCCTACATACCTACATAATAAAATTTAAAAAATTGATTTTGGCAATTGGTAGTGCAATTGATCAAAATGATCTTACATCGCGTGGAGGAGGTCGACAGAATATTCCGTCTTGAGCCAATTGAATTGCAATTTTCACATCGTCGGCATCAACATTCTTCTTTTTCGCAAAGTTTGAAAATGTCTTGGCATCGTCCAACAGTAGCGTTGTGTATCCTGACAAACAAAACAAACGCTATTCACAATAACAGCGAAAGACAACACATTTGTTTCATTGCACTAATAATTACTGTAGTTAAACTCCAAGAGATGGTTTAAGACTTGTTGATCGTATTCAACAATACCCAAATCTTTCATAATCGACACAATGATTTGAGTGTCTTTGGGCATATGTTTTCCTTGTGAAGACGCCATATTTTTACCAAGTCTAAATTTTTAGAAATTATTATAAAAACGGAAAGTCGTACCGAAGATTAACAAAAAATTTACACTTCGCAATTTTAGTCGCTCTACCACAGAGTTGTACTAGAGAGAACAATATTGTTGTCATACAGTCTGTGGACTGTGACTACGCTTATTGTCTGATAAGAATGACTTCAGTAATCACAAAAAAATGTTCCGTATCTTGGGCCGCGGTCACTTGCCCCGTCGGACAAAATAACCGACGGGCAACCATAGACCTTATACTTATATTAGTATAAGGTCTATGCGGGCAACGATGGTCACACGGTCATTGATAACACAGAATTTACCTGATCGACGCATTGATTTTTCAATAATATATCGTTATAATTAATTACCACACATTTAATACAATCAGATCAGTGCGTAACCGTTTTTCATCATGACAACACGATATTGTTATGAATAAATAGTTTTCAATTAACACATTATTGTTAATGGAGCCTTTGTTCGAAACGAGTTCGTTTCCGATTTGCAACGGCTTTGGAGTAGTCGCGTTTGAGAACAGACGCATTGCGCATGCGCAGCACTGTTCCGCACACAAACGTAAATATTTACACACGCAGGTCGTGCGTGCGAGTTGGTCATTAATTATAAATTTTTTTTTGGGCGTCTGACGAGTCGTGAGGCGGCCAAAATGTCGACAGTCGACAATATCGGATTCGACCGTTTCCAGACCCTACTGGCGATTTAATTATTATAATATTTGATTTTTTTTTTTTGTTATCGTCGTAGACAGAGCAATATTATTATCATCTCGTGTCGCGGACGCGACGAGAGTGCTCGTTGATCGATAATAATATTTACATTTTTTTTTTGTTGTAAATAATCCGATCCCCGCTTACCACCACCGGAACAATTATCGAGTGTCCGCGATGCCGAACAACCAGTTCATGCACCCGAGAAATATTTACCGGACGCCACCTGCGTTCAAGGAGCTGGCGGCAAAGTATCCGGAATTCAACAAATACGCGTCAGTCGTAAGTACACCTTTGTTTTTTTTTTTTCAAAATTCTAATTAAAAATTGATTAATTAATTCCATTTAACAATATTATTACGTTGTCAACGGTTAATGTTTTTTTGCCGTCTCCGGTGTTTTCCGACGGTCTGTTTCACATCGCACAGGGCTTGAACGGCAAAATCACTTTCGACTTCAAAAATCAGGACGGCCTCAGATTGTTGACCACTATACTGTTGAAGAAAGACTTCGACCTAGACGTGGATTTGCCCGTCGGCAGACTGGTACCCACCGTGCCGTTGCGACTCAACTATTTGCTGTGGATCGAAGATCTGTTCAACTTGAACTACGACAACACGAAGAAGATCAAAGGAATCGATATAGGTATGACGAATATTAAATTAAAATAATTGTCACATATAATGATGTGGACGTATTATAATATTATAGTAAGCACATCTGCGCATGCGAAGTAGTAAATTAATAAATACGATTAAAACCGATAGGTACGAATTTTTGTTTGTTTTTTTGGATTTAGTTATGGTAAATCGCAGCGGCGTAGATACGATTTTTTTTTTTTTGGTGGGGGGGGGTTTAAAATATATTTATGATAAAAATTACAAGTTATTAGTTAAACTAAACATCATTTTTATTTTGTTTCAAATTGGTATTAGTTATAAATAGTTGCAATAGTTTTATATTAGACTGTTATAATAATTCATAAAATAAAATCCACTCGACATCGTTATCGCTGTTTTTGTCGATTTTATAATTTGTTATTATTTCAGTAATAGTTATCGAGACCTACCTATGATAAAATTGTTATCGACGATAATTTTGTCGACTTGTCGTGCTATATAATTTATTATTCGTACCGTCGGCAGTTTGCCGAAAGTCTCTTATCACAACAATTTTCTCAAATCAAAATACCAATATAAAAAAGATTTTTGTTTTGGGGGGGTGGAAACCCCTTACACACCCCCCCCCCCCACCCTAACTACACCACTCTGTAAATGTATCGTGTTCCTCGATGTTTCGATGTTCGATAATCCGCAGCACGCACATGTAGTAAGAATTTCGTCAATTAGGTTTTGAATATCTATTAATAATTATTTGTTTGTATTTATCGAAATAATCCGAAAAAAATTGTCATAGGTATCTATACAAAACACCAGTTTTTGACAATATCGATTTTGTTTTATTTTCTGCGCAACTTGAAAACAGAATAGCCCTAGGATACCGTCGTACCTACTTGAAATTTTCACCGACCTTTTTTAGATTCTGAGTGGAACGATGAATGTATTGATTTTACGATGATGAGTGTTTTATTTTTTAATTTTTTAATTTTTTTTTGTGTCTGTCATCACCTTTTAGGACAGTAAAAGTGCTTGGATTTTCTTCAATAGTACCTTTTCTGATAGGAAAGTGAATCTAGTTGGTACCTCGGGGGGTCAAAAGTAAAAATTTTCCAATAGTTTTCAAAAGCGCAGTGACAACAAAAGAAAAATTAAGGAAAAACGGGAATTTTTACGCAAAATCTGTTTTCGAGAAAATTAATTTTGGTTTTTGGTGTAACTTTAAAACGAATGACTAGATACGAATGACTAGTAGATACATGAAATTTTCACTGGTTGTTTATTTTCCATTTTCTATACATGATAAAATTATCAAAATATTTTGATTTGTTTTGAGCTGTTTACGGACAATTTCAGTTTCCAATTTAATTAGTTTTTTTTTCTATGAATGTCAATAAAACTTTATTTGTTGAGTAAAAATACTTGAAAATTTAATACAAGGCTCCTACTATATTGTTACAATGAGATTTTAAAAATATTAAAAATCCATAGTCGCAATTTTTTTATAAGCATTTAAAGTTCAAAAATTGACAAAATATGTAAAAATCACGAAAATTAGCAAATTATTTTGAATTAATAATTCGTAAAGAATTAGAATTTTAGAACTAAGATTTTAAAATGTAATACAAGATTCCTTATAGGTTAATCTACCTTTATCAAAAAAAAATGTCTATAAGAAACTCAAATTAAATTTTAATGAGCGTTTGAAATTCGTATTTTTACAACATTTGATATTCACTCGATTTCTTACGTAACGATTTTCTTATTTTATTGTAATTAAAAAACGAATGACTGTAGAAACTTGAAAATTTCACTGAATGTTTATATTAGCATTTTCTATACACGATAAAAATTTGAAAATAACTTGACTCTTTTTGAGCTGCTTACAGACATTGTCATTTTTCAATTTTTTTAATTTTTTTTTTTTTTTCTATAAATATCAATAAAATTTTATTTGTTTGGTAAAAATGCGTGAATTTTTAATGCAAGGCTCCTGATATATTGTTACAATAGCAATTGCAAAATATTAAAAATACATAGGCACACATTTTTTTTATAAGCATTTGAAGTTGAAATGTTAACAAAATTTATCAAATTTAAAATTGAATAATTATTTTGTAGTTAAAAATTTATAAAATATTCAACTTTTATATCTAAGGATTGAAAATTTAAAACAAGATTCCACGTAAATATTTAATCCTGTTACCAAAAATTCTAAGAAATACATAAGCACAGTTTATTTTTATAATCATTTTAAGTTCAAATTTGGACGAAATTACATATTAAAAAACCAAGAATAACTATTTTAATTATTTTGTTGTGATTGTATAATACTATTCGTGGGTAGTTGGTAGGTACTTGAAACTTATAAAGTATACTATTATATATCTATGATAGTATCACGGGTTTTTTGTTGATGTTTAACGCGTAATAAGTATCTAATAGATAATGTGATATGATTAATTTGGAATTTATGATAGGTATCTATTATAGGTCATTTGTTTTTATACCATAGATATAAATGTATAATATTATGTCTTATATCTAGACTGACAAACCGTCTCCGCTCAGAATCGTTTTTCTTATACAGTGATATTATATCATTGAATTCAAATTTAATACTATCCATCATACAGTGACCCACTTGTAACCTACTGTACACCAGAGCGACATCCACTTACCCACCTTTTTATACTTGACGACATTTTAAAAATATTTTAACGCATTTTGAGCTATACATTACTTAAACACTACACACTATACCTAGATCATTTAACATTATACAATTAACATTTTTATAGACAATATACATTTTCATTTTTTTTTAGTTTTTATCCTCATGAAAGTCGAGAAAATATACCACCTATTTCGCTCATTTAAAAATTTAATATCTCGAAAATACATGCTCGTAATATTTTTATTTTTAGGTGTAAAGTTAAAATAATGAAAAAATCTTAGGTAATTATTTTGTTTTATGTTCTGCGCAACTCGAAATAACCCCGTAGGTATCCTACATACGGTATGTACCTACTTGAAATTTTCACCAACCTTTTTTTATACATGACGACATTTTAAAAATATTTTAACGCATTTTGAGCTATACATTACGTAAACGTTCTACACATAAGCCATATATATATATATTAATTTTCTTTATTTTCTTTTAGTTTTTTTTCCCCATAAAACTCAATTAAATATACCTACCTATTTCGTTCATTTAAAAAATCAAAATTTTAGACAATTTAATAGAAGATTCCGCATAAGTGTTTCATATAAAAATTAAAAATCTCGAAAATACGTGCTCGTAATATTTTTTTTTTAATTGTAAATTTAAAATGCTGAAAAAATCTGAAAATTCGTTAAAATCAAGAAAAAGTTTTAATTATTTTATAAGTACCTTAAAATTCGTAAACATTTATATTTATACCTAAAATTTGAAAATTGAATACATGGTTCCTCATAAGTTTTCAAAACTGGATTTAAAAAAAAATTTGAGCGTTATTCCATAAATATTTTTTATGAGTGTCTTAAGTTTAAATTCGAACGAAATAGGATATTGACACGTAAAAATAAAATGTTCACATTTTCTTGTAATTGAAAAACCTACTTAAAAATGTTTCGATCGATCAAAAATCTTGAATATTTCATACAAGGTTCCTCATCATTTTTAGAAATGTAAAAAATTCGTGGGCTTCATTTTATTTTATAAGCATCTGAAGTTCAAATTTTGATAAAATTAATCGAAATCACGAACATTTTCAAAATATTTTGTAATTTTAAATATAGTGTTCAATTTTTATATGAATATTTATATGGTCTGATATTTGAATTTGAGGTTCCTCATAAATAGGTCATACTTGAATCGAAAAATTTATAATTTCATAACAAGACTATATTTTTTTTTAGTCATTCAATGTTTTAATTTAAACAAAATTTGACATTTAAACAAAAAACAACATTTTTGGTTATTCTGTCGTAATTCAAAAATATTTTGATTTGAGATTTGAAAGTATTACATAATAATATGATAGGTAAATAATATGTAATGTGTAATAAATTATATTATTAAATGGTGTATACATTATGACATCATAAAAACATTAAGGTTAATTTTATGTTATTGCCTTATAATTTATTTTGAATTACATTCTATACATCTATTAAAGTGACCTACTCATTGACGAGGTACTCTCGACTCCTACTGTATATCAGAGCGGTTACCTACATCCCCCTTTTTCAGTTTTTTTCGAGGTTTTTTTAATTTTCTTGTTAGGTATTATGATAAAGCATATTATACTATGTGTAAACTGCTAATATAAACTTAAATTAATTTGATGTTCTAATTTTTTATATTAGTTTGCTCAGTAGTTGTTAAAAAAATGTTTTATTTTTTCAGGCACAGGTTCATCATGTATTTATCCATTATTAGCAGCTAAACAATTTCAGTGGTCCATGGTCGGTACTGATATCAATAAAGAATCTATTAAAAATGCTATTAAAAATGTAGAAAAAAATAATTTACAACATTTAATTCAAGGTAATTACTTAACAAGAATAATGCAATATAATAAAATGTTTTAATCCTATTTTTCTATTTTTTAGTACTGGAGGTATCGGAATGGGAAAGATTATTGCCAGTAGCAGTAGATGAACATTATGACTTCTGTATGTGTAACCCACCTTTTCATAGTCTTTCAAAAATAAATTCATCAGATGATGAAGCAGATAGTGCAGTTGGGATTACTTCTGAAATGTATACAATAGGTGGAGAAGTTGATTTTATAAAAAAAATGATTAACGAAAGTGAAACATTACAGAATTCGATAAGGTAATAATAACAATATATTATTCATATATTATAATACAATTAGTTTTACTTGGAAATTTGTTTGGTGTAAAAATATTCTTATTGATTAAAAATTATTATTTTCATAAATATTAAATAATAAATATCCATATTATTATTTGTTTAAAGTTATCAAATAATAGACTATATCGACGCTCCAGATGAAAACTGTAACAACTTGAGTTTTAACAAATCCGAGTTATGTACACCATCTTATAACAATTTAACTTCAAGAAATCAATAAAATATAGTCAAATCAGTGTCCACGAGAGTGTATTTTCAATATTATAATGTACGTTACTTTACATAGAGAAACAATATAGAAAACACATTATACCCAATAAACCAAATTTTTTAGTTGCAGTTTTGAACTGGGGCGTCAATATTTCGGCATAATTCTAGTTAAGCTTTCAGGAAATTTTAATTTGTAATTCCATGAAATTTTTATGAAAAAAATTAAGATACAATCAATGTTTGTTATTTGTACTCAGTTTTCAAGTTATAACACTTAAAATGTTATATATTTGTTAGTTAGTACCATCGCAGACAAAGATATCTTAGTCCATGGTACGGTTTTATATACTTTATATTTTCCATTCCTAGGTTATGTAATAACCATGATCTTTTGAACATATGTCCAAAAGTAATAAATTTTGTCTGACTTGTTTTTAAATTCCCTTTAAAAATGGAGAAAAAAATGTTTGAAAATTAGGTTAGGAGCTTAACTAGAATTGTTTCCATATTTTACTGCATCCATGTTCTATGAGTGCAGTAGTTTTATGATTAAAGTAATAAACTTGACTAAATAAATAGGTATGTCAGCTAATGTTAAATTTTTTAAATCTTTTTGTGTGTTCCCCAATCCCCAGACAAGGAAAAAACAATATCAATTGGATAATAATGTATATATTAGCAATATTTTAGCATTTATACTTATTCTGGAGAATATCTCCATGCACAGTGTTAATTAACTGACATGCCTATTTAGTCATGGTAATATACACAATTAAGTACGTTCATCATCAACAATAATACAACAGGCACATTTCATAAATAAACCATAATTATCATAGTTCATAGTAAAATAATAGTTCTTTGTTAGGAGATCAATACATTATAACTTACAGTATGGTTTCATTTTTAGAACAATTCATTATTTTTATAAATTCGACATATTCTTTGAATGATAAATTATTAACTTATCAATTAAAAATATTCTTCTTAGTTTTTAATCATATACATAATAATATAATACCTGACTTAAACTTATAATTTATAATTGGAAAAAAATTGTATTTCTTACAAGGTGTGCAGCTAATCTCATATTGCTGGTGCGCATTCTTGTGTTGTGATCTATGTTAAGTTATGTCTGTAATAGGTAACTACTCAATTAAAATTTAAAAATTATCTAGGTATATTGCATTTTAATTAACTAATTGAATAGTTTTAGTTTTAACCAGAGGTGTGTGTATTATCAGCATACAGATTTGCATTGCAACACCTGCATCTCCAAAAATTGTTGTTCACCGCATAAACCCTTAAGGTTATACTAAAATATGAACAAACGTTTTTCTTCATCAGTTTTATAAGTACCATGTTAGATACCTATATTATGTGATATTTTAAAGTAGATAGTAGGTGCCCACGTCATCTAGTGTTGATTCTAACACTTATTCTTAAATTAATAAAAATTATTTTGAAGATTTTTTTTTGGAACATTTAAGACTTCAGCAATACCTGTTATATAAGTAACCAATTTGAACCTACCTGATTAAAACAAAAGTAATAACTATGAGATAAATAATAGGGATAGGTTCTCATTATTCTCAAACCTTATGAAAATCTAAAAGTTTAAAAATTTAAGAAAAAAAATTTAAGTTCGAAGAGTGAATATATTAATTAGGTTTGCAAAGTATGGCGGTCAATAATTTTTTTGAGGAGAAACACAGCTTTACTACTTAAATAAAATCAAAGTTTGAACATTAATTTTGAGTTTTAATCTTGTAAACTTATGTTTGACCCATCCCTTATAACTACCTAACCAAATATGTAATTTTTTTAAACAATTAATTTATGTATAATAAAATCCATTTGTACTATCACCAGTGGTATTACATATGAATATGTAAAATATTTTTCTTTTGATAAAAACATTTTGTTATTATGTACTCGTGTGTAATATTGATATGAAAAATATTTTACCCTCAACAGTTTCCATATTACCTACAAATGAAATTAATTGCATTTATATTATAACTTTTTATTTTTTTTTATTAGTATTTATACAACAATGGTTGGTTATAAATCATCATTAGACCCTCTAAAAAATGAACTGAAAGCTATTGGAGCATGTACAATTGCAGAAGCTGGTTTCTTTCAAGGTCGGAATGCTCGTTGGGGGCTTGCTTGGACATTTCAGCCGGATATAAAATTAAAGGATTTTTTGCCTAATAAGGAGTTTCAAAAGGAGAAGTTGAAACTTAGACCTCCAGTGTCTTTCAAAATTCCAGAATCGTATGACTCTACAACTGCGCTAGCCAAACTATCAGAACTTCTAGATAGTCTTAAGGTAAATAACTATTAATAATATTTATAATTTTTTTTTATACTTCATTATTTGTATTTAGCTGTCAATCTCAAAATTACAATCAAAAATTAGTGAAAATGTCTTATACCAAGCTGACATTCAAGCATATGAAAATACATGGACACATCAAAGAAGAAAGAGGCGAATGGAAAAAAGATTAGCTGATTGCAAACGTCAAAAAACAAATGATAGTTGTTTACTCATTGCATCTGATGATGAAAGGGTGGATCAGCATTTAGAGACCACAGTGAATGCCAAACCATTATTTGCGGCTACATTAGTTTTAAGAAAGTCAGACAATACAATTTTGATAGACATGTTGCACTTGGACGGCAATAGAGACAATTCATATCAAGTTTTTCAGTTCTTTAAGAATAGATTTATATAATGTAGGTTTGCTTATAATTTATTTAAAAACACTTAATTACATAATACTTAAAATTAAATAGGTTTAATGTGAATAACAAAATAGTATAGTGTATAATATAATAATTATGAGATAATAATATAATAAAATATAAAATTAATTTGGTATAGTATTCTTAAAGGAAAAAATGAATAAATAAATTAAGAAATAAAGTTTATCAATTGACTCAACCGGTGTAAGAATTAACATAAACAAACAGTCACATTTTGTACATTACCAATTGTGAAAAAAAGAGAACCAAAACAAAAAAAAAATTAAATATGAACACTTATTTTCATATACATTTTACGAGATCATACTAATATACATTATAAACTGAAAATAATTTTAAACCGCTACTATTTTGCTGGGATCTACTTTTATGCGTAAAAATATAGTGTCATCTTTAATAAACTGTCTTTTTTTTAGTAGGGTTTCATGTGACACAAATTTAGGAAAACCAAATCCAAGGCTATCCGGCTGCGTGCTTGGTCGTTGGAAATTCTCCCAAGATGGATCAGGCACAAAACTCTCAACTATGTTGCATGGCTATGAAATGACAAAGGTAGTTAAAGTATTAGTAATTTATCTTGTATTTTACATTTGTACATAACCACTAGAATAATATATTTGCACATTACAATGCGAATAAATATTGCTTATTTATGTTGTTTTTTTTTTTATTTATTTATAATGATAAATAGTATTATAAAAGTTATTGTTATTTTTGACTGAAAATTATATTTATATAAATATAAATTATAAAAATGTTATCAAAAAAAATTTATGTGAGATATTTTTTTAATTACATTTGATGTCCTATTTTTATCTATATATATTTAAACAATATTATACATTCTGGTTATCCCAATTATATATAATTCTATGCTATTTATACTTAGTACATTCAACTCTAATGTGCAAATATATATTTCATAATAGGTTAGTTTCATAAATATAAACGATATTTTTGAATTACACACCTTTTCACTTTGGTCAAATAATGTGAATGCCACAGAATGAGAAAATGACCATTTCAGTAAAGCATCAAATTCACCTGGCAGTATTTTTATATAAACAGATACATGTGTGTTTTCACCAGATCCGTTGCCGTTCAAAAACACCGATGCTTGCAACTTGTACCCAAACTGGCTGGTGTAGAACGGCGAACTGATGAGTTCTAGACCATCACCGCATAGTTTGTGACGACCCTCTTCAAGTTTTTCCAGTACATCGGTGATTTTCCAAATCAACGTACCTTTAAGTAATTAGATTTTTATAAGCAATTGGTATTTAAATTTAAAGTACTGTTAAAAAAAAATCTTATTTACCTGACTGATTAACAGCTAAGTTATTTATAACTTTTTTCATGGATACAATTTGTTGTTGTTGTTTAGTGACCATTGAACACATTAATGTTAAATGTTGTTGGCTTGCTTCCTCCATGTGTGTGTCCATTTGCTTTCCTCTTAAACTCTACAGTTGAAAATATATAAGTTAATCAAAAGGTATTTAGTTAATACCAATAAAATTTTACCTTGAATCGACAACCAACATCTTTGAAGCTACAAGATGTTAACATTGAATGACATGCATGTTTAATGTGATGTTCTAAATCTTCACGTGCAACAGTGACAATTTCACATCGATTGGGACAAGTTAGAGGGAAACGTGGGCACGATGTTGTGTGTGAGTTAATAGTGTCAGCTACAAACTGCCGTCCACAATGACGACATGGTAATAATCTTTTTGAACATTCTGTGACCTGATTACAAATTGTATACTTTTAGTTAACCATTCAAAATATTATAATTCTAAAATTGTCTACCTTATGTTTGGCCAACATTCGTCTTGGAATTTTTACACCACATTTAGCTTCACAATGGATTGGCTCCACCGGACATGTTCTACTATGTTCTTCCCCAGCTGCTTCTCCTTTCATTTCACCATTACAGTATTCGCACTTGATGACACGTTCAATACATGTATATCTCACATGATCATCCATTAAAATTCTGGCAATTTGAGCGCCACAGTGGTTTGTGCAAGGTAACGCATCATATTTACATGTTTGCAAGTGTCCCTGTTAATGTAATGTTTGACTAATTAAAATAAAATCTTTACAAAGAGAAAGATACTTCAATATTTTTTTTTATTTATTTAACTTTCTTAATCACAATAGCTTAATAATAACATATTGAGTACTTACTTTTAGACGCCTTAATTGATCGCTCCATTTACAACCTTCTTTGTGGTGAATGCAATAGACAACAGATCCCATTATATCCTTGTCTTTTTCACAATCTGAGACCTAAAACATACAATTTATTATTTTTAATTATGCAATTTGTTAAAAAAAAAACTTAATTCAATATGATATTGTAGACATTCTATAAAGATTAAATCTGAAAGTGTGGAAATATTGTGAATAGAGCTAAATAAATGAAATCAACAAGTTTTCAAAATAACTCAATTTTTTTTCATAAAGGAAACTTTTAAACATACATAATAGAAAGCTAGCGTCTGTAAGGATTACTTAATAAAAATGTTTTACAATAAGAATGTAAAAGTAAAGTACTAAAATTTAAAATTTTACAGTAGAGATCAACAATAGATAGTTATTGTTCATCATAATAATATGCATATAAGCTTATAATTTAATGTATTATACAATTTAAGGTGCGATAATTGGTAAGTTTCTTCATCTTCAATCTTAAATTAGTTCCAATAGTATAATAATTCGTAGAATACTGTTGTATTTAATGATTGGAACCATAAATAAATGGTGTTTGTACACATTAAAAGGTTATGCTTCCCACACAAATCCAATGGGTTTATTAAACTATTATATGCCCGGTCACTATTATTAAATTTGTGAGAAGTGAATTTTAATAAAATAATTTGACTTGAAAACATCTATCTAAACTTTGCAAGTCTTATATAATGTATATTAATATTTAAATATTCAATAAAAAAAGAATAAAATAAGTATTATACTCATATTATGCGTATATTTTTTTTAAATCTGCAACCTGTATTCAATTTGTTGATACATTACCATTTATAAAAACTAAAAATATATGTCGCAATAAGTATGCAACCAAATACCCTGCAAGTAATACAACATATTTAAGGTCTTAGGAACAATTGCGTACACTTATATAGGCTTTAGTGCTTTACAATAGGTTGAAAATTATATCGTTCTCCAAGTGTTTTGTAGTGTAGGTACCTATTGTGTGTAATATCTCAAATAATTGGGATCAGCCGACGTATTTCCTTTCGCAGTTGTGTTAGAGAAGATACGCAAACGGAACATATGTTTAACGCCCGTACACATTGTTGGTTAATGGTGTATACAACATATGAACGTACATTTTTTCGTATAAGAATTTAAAAAAACGGGCCTTATATTAAACACGGGCGCCTAAAGAAACAATCTTTATTTTTAAAAAATAAATTCTAGTGGAAAGACGTTTTATATGTTCAATAATGTTGTCGAGTGTAAGTAGGTATTAGGTACCTAATTATTATAAAACTTCGTTTATGGTCGAGTGACGACCATAGGGAAAGAAACCGCAGAAATCGATTAAACTGTTTAATACCTACGGGATATGATGGGTACATAATATGTCGAGTTAGTTCTCATGGTATAGTGATTGAATTACTAAGCCTCCAACTGGTAAATATCGGGCAGCTTCTGGTATAATGTACCTATCCCGATTCCTTTATGCCTTAAATGAATTTTTCTATATAGGTACTTTCCAACGTTATACATTACACAACTATAGTAGGCACTGTAAGTACGTGCATTGTACCCAGTAGTTTAACTTGTCGTGACTCAAATCCGTATAAAATAATAATGTATTATTGTTTTAGGTTTAAGTGGTTCAACAACGATATTTGTCTATAAGGTTTTGTTTTCCTACAGAATTTGTACACTATTACGTTTCTCAACACGTAGGTAGGTACTTACCAATTTGAAAATGCAAAGGTAACGAATATTAAAATTAAAACCGTATATCTGTAAGTATATAATATAGGGCCATTCTATTAAATTAATGTAAAATTCGACCGGGCTATTAATATGTGCATGATGTATAAAATCGATATCGTAATATTATAGTAGGTAGTCGGTAGTGTATAATAATATAAGTAATAACTTAATGTTATTTTTCAACGTCGCGTCAAGGAAGACTGAGCACTAAGATAAACTAAACCAGGTGTGATTCCTACATTGCCAGCGCATATACCTACTGCCACAAAAATAATATATATAATAATGAAAGGCGTTACGAGCCAAAGGATACACGCTTGGTGAAGCTTAAGGGAGGCCCGTAGTTCTGGTCAAATCATTATAGGTATATGTATTGTAATACGACTATAATATAAGAGAAGTTACGGTTGCTGAAACACGCACCTGCTCATCCACATGGACCTCCTGCGGGCTCGGGGTCTAAAACTGTTCGGTAGATTAAGTATGATTATACATTATTTTTGGACAACTGTCCAAGCCGAAGCAATTAAGACTAAAACATACTTTTAAATCAACCGCTAGGTACTCTAACCTCTACGGAAGTTATTCTTGATAATCGCAGGATTTTGCGTATAATCGAGGTATTTTCAAAACTCATTATCAATAGCTATTTAATATTATTTCCTTAAAAATTATTAATGTTATATGTATTATTAAGTCATGTTAATGTTTTTATTTTTATTTTTTTTAACAAAAAATCTATTTAAAACTTTAGTATAGGTACTTAAGTATTATTTGTTGAAGACATTTACATGATAGGGTATATTATTCTCGATGTCGGGCGTAGTTATAATATACTATTGTACGAATACGATTCAAGAAGATCATTAGTCACTCGGCGATAGAACAGAGGTATTTGACAGCCCTAAAACATTCCAATGACAATCGTATCGAATTTTCCTTTTAAGAAACAAGAATATAGTTGCATAACGCGCATAACTTATTTTTGAAAAATGCGCTCGACAAACTATCTGACCTCCCGATAACATTCAAGTCACACACTCACACAATACACAAATACAATTATTATGAATTATTTAGTTCAGAATAAATACATCCGAACAGATGTCCGTTTAGGAATGTCTATGTACCCGGCCGAATAGGGTCATATTATTTTTTCCCCCACACATGTGTTGGATCTGTGACAGATGATTTCGAATTGTGATTAAGTGAATCCTCCCTTAGTCGGGGTCACGTTCGGCTTGTTCCATTTTCCTGCCGGTTCGGATTACGAGAAAAATAAAGGACTATAGAAAATATTCTCCACGTCATGTAAAATATAACTCATTCATCAAATAATATTATTAACAGATAACAATGACGCAAGAGAAGTTTGACAAATATTTTCTCATTTTCATGAATACGTTTAAAAAATATATCAAATGATCTAAGAACTTTGGTTACTTATATGCAACTAATCTACAACGAATACTATTTTAAATATCTATACTTATACATCTGAATAACTAATTTTCTTTCATCGTTTAATAATAGTCATTCGATCTTACTACAGAATTCTATAACTTTATATTATATATTATACTGTTGTCAGTGTCCTATGGATACTATTATTAGGTGCCATATTAATACAATAACAATATCAAACTGTGCTGAATTATACGTAGCCGATATGATTTGACGTGTCAAGGACATGAAATATTATTATTTAATTATAATTATTAAAATAATGGACCAATTATTAATCTTTAGAATTGCATTTAGGTTCGGCGTCAATGCGTACGAGTTCTGACCGGACAATAGGTACCTAGGTACGAAAATTATTGCCAAATAAAATTATTTAATTATTTTCTTGGTGAACAATTCCCTTTCGGACCTCATCTGTAGACAGTTAATGCAATGATTAAGGAAGGTGCAATATAATATACATAATATTATGATAGTTAGTCTGAGCATAACGATGGTTTTCACAGATTCATGATAAATAATAATATAAATTATTGCCTAGGTACGTGCAAATTAACCTACATCACAAACGATGCGTTATGTTTTTGATTTTCGTTATTTCAATCAAAACCGTCGTTCCGTATAAAGACTAGGTATATATAATATGTGTACAGTACCGATATATACCTAACATCGGGTGTTGGTATATACGCGTGCATATAATAATAATAACATGCAACATTATGGAACCTACGCACATATTATATTGTGCGCATTTAATTATTTTATTATTGTAGGTACCCTATGTTTAATATCGTACAAAATAATATAATAAATCACCCACACCGACGGACGGACGGCTGGGCGATCGCACTGCTGCAGCACGTGTGTATATACCTGTAATTACTTTCGAATTAACAGTTCGCCATTAAAATTGCATAAGGATAATTTTTTTTTTTTTTGATTTGCGCAGGAGAAATGGAACATATACACGAAGATGAATATAATAATAACATATTGTGACGGGACAGCGGCAACCGGTTGGTTATGTGTGTGTGTGTGCGCGAGTTTACAATAATACATAATAGCCGGTAATATTATATATATATGTTATACTATCTCTTGTTTTCGACGATGTACAATAAAATGCCAAAACGCCCGTTAGCTGTTTAGGTATATTCTGCGAGATCGTGTTGTACAATATATTATTATTGTGACCTAATGGCGGTTAATGAGTTTTTTTTTTTATTATAAACCATATAAATCCGTTTATGGGTGTTTGTCTTATATTATTTTGCGTCATGTTTTGTGCGACTCGACGCCGCAGTCGTCACCTATATTATTGTTACGATAAATGCTATTCGTCTATACGTGATCGGCGATATACCTATATACTAACCGGCGAGGGCGAAGGGTGAAAATCATTACCGGACATCCTGTGAGGCGTTCGACCCCTCAATGGAATTTTTTTTACACTTACACTATATGATAATATATAATATAAACTCGACCCGTTCTCCGGTATTTAATTTCGACACCGGCAATCCGATATATTATCATTATGTTATATTAAATTTTAAGGCCGCGGGTACGCGCCAAAGCCATATTATAGTTGTGGGTCGGGTCGTCGTCGCATCTACGACCGGCGACGACGGTTCCTCTATTCGTGACTCTCGAGACGGAAACTAATAGTTTACACCTGTTGCGGCCGTCGTGCGGTGACCGCGCGCGTGTCCCGCATAGGAAAATATAATATTTTATACACATATAGGTATACGATTGTTGTAATAATGTGAGACGAGAATTTAATACGAATATAGTACATTATTATAATATTATAGACATCGGTTTTCGTGCGCGTACGGAAACAAGGAGACGACGGTGTACGAAATTCGGTCGGAAGTCGTAATCAGATGGGTTGGTATTTTTTTTTGTCGACACGTACGACCGTAGTTGTACCTACATATATATAATATTATAATATTATATACCTATATAGCTTTACTAGGAACTAGGTAGGTTACATCGTACGAGAGACAACACTCTATGTCTCGACGGATATTATCCCTTGCTTTTACACGTCATATCTGTACATTGATCTGGCCCGCGGATTAACAAGGACAGACATTTCCAAAAATAAACATGTTTGGAAATGCACCTTATGTTCGAATAAAGTTAATTGTTTATTAAGCACCAAAGAGTAAAAATAAAATATTTGTTTTAGAGCTTTAAAATATTACGGGAATTTTCGGATTTTTGTTATACCCACCCATCTATATTTTAAGGAATATTTTTGTATAATCTATATATTTAAAAAATACTAAACGGGAAAATAAAACCCTTTATTAAATCATTCAATATTTCTAGTACCTAATTTTAAAATAAATGTATTTACAGATATTTAATGGTGTTAGTTCTGTGTCATTATATCAAGTATTTGCGTAATTATTAAAGTAATAATCAAGTGTTCGAACTATGTCAGGCAACAAAAAAAAGGTAACTTTTAGTATTTTACTTCGTATTTAATGACATATTATTATGCATATAATTAATCGACGGTGACATAACTGAACGGCGTGTATCTAATAATTATCATAAATTGTACGCCAATGCGGCCAAAATAAAGGATAACGTTCAAACAGGGACAAGAACTGCATTTTGATATTTCCATCGATAGGAGTGGGGAGTGGGGGACACAACCTAGTATCTGTGGCCCCAGGGCACCCCCCTAGATAGGTCTCAATCTCAAACTCGAGACGTGTTTAATGCTAATAAGATAACGTAATCGCCTAACCCAAACAGTGTGACGGGTTGTTGTTGTCGTGGTCGTCGCTGTCGCCTTGTTGGGTGGGTCGGCTGTTTCGCCGTTCTTCGATCGAAACGTTTATAATAAATGTGTGAGAAATTCAAATCGGGTGGGCGGCGGTGGGAAACTATAATAATATTATGTACCTAACGTGTTTCGCGGACGACGATCGAAAAAGTGTTTTCGAACAACTATTCGGACATAGTGCACAATATATTATTATTATTATCGTTCGCGTAACGCCCGAATGTAAACAATTATTATGCAACGGCGAACGGTCGTAACTCGTAGTAGTATAATGGTCCTCAATAGCACTATTATACAATATAATAATTATTATGATGATAATAATATGTATAATAGGCAGGTAATAGGTTAGGTTACGCGGGCCGACGGTTATTTTTTTTTTAAATAATTTTTTTACATTACCGACGACGATGGGTAGCCCTCCGTTTATAATAATATTGTAATATATTTATATAATATCATAGTTCCAAAACGACACGGTCGAGGGTCGACAATATTGTATGGTAATAATAATATTGTGTGGCGTCGGACAACGTAATTATTATTACTATCGTACTATGACACTATTACAATATAATATTATACCGTCGAGTAATGCACAATACACATAGGTATCATACCAATTACCAGGTACATAATATATTATATTATTATGAAACTATAATGAAACTTAAACGCGCGCGCGCTAGGTACGACATTGTTATTATTTATACTTTATGGATTTTGGTAAGTTTTCGTGTTTGTTCAAAACCCTATACGGAATAATAATAATAAAACTTCTATTGTTGTGCAAATACGGTTTAACGCGGATATTGTGATTAAATATAATATACGATATTATACGAAACCAATGTAGGTACGATTGCATTATTACGCATTATATTCGTAACCGTTTACCAGACACAATAATATAATATTGTTAAAAATCATCTCGTCCCGATGACCGGATATTGTCTGAACACTGTCTGTTCAAAATATTACGCAATCATCGTTTTACACGAACGACGACGACCACGACAATTTATATATTCGTAAGACGTATATGACAAAACGGATTTCTATATAATATAATATATACTCATTCGGTTCGTATATTCTTTAAATTATTTATTTTATAAGCGCCTACGCTTTTTATGCATATTCACTGTATATTTACTCTTTGACTGAATCCTGCGTACTTACAGACTGCACAGAATTCACAACACATGATAATATTCCGAATAGACCTTCGAAAACTTATCAAACCTCTGCACCTCTCGCACCATATAATAACAAACACTTGACGAAAAAATTATCATATAATAGAACGTGCCTATCTGTTTTCATTGTATAATATTCTGGGTTAATTCATTTCAATAACAATTACCTACTGTACTTTGCCTACAACATATAATAATATCACAACGAAAATGGCGATAACAAATCACAATATTATTATACGTCTTATATGATACTATAAGACTATTCCCTATACACGTACCTAGGCTACAAGTCTTACCCCTCGAACACGTGTGAATATTTTCAAACATGTGATTCTAAATATCACGAAAAAAAAAATTGCTGCGTATTGGTTCCCAAATTGCGAAAAAAAAATGTATTGTTAACCCGCGTAACTGCAAATATGTTTTCGAATCACGTAATACTATACAGAGGACATTAGGACAATATCGACGATTGGTGCTGGTACGGAAACGATTGCCATCCGGTAGTTTATAAAATAATAAAAAGTAATATAAATGCGGTTTTGTCGTAAATTCCAATCGGCACGTATAAAATAAAACGAACGACGAAAAAACGGTAGGTGGAGGTACCGCGCGCATCGGTGCAATTTCCTATTATAAATAATTAAATAGTGATAAAATTAGCTCGTCGAGCCAGCGCGAACCAAGTGCCCATATTATAACACAATTTGAATAACTTAACATCTTAACGTGGGACGAATTTTTTTTTAAGTGCAAAAAAAATGTAAAACAAAAAAACTCAGATTTAGACCTCTCATACACATTAGCGACACCAATGCAGGCGTATCTGAATTTTTTTTTGGGGGGAGGGGAAGGATTTCAAAAACCGATTTTTGACAGATTTTATCTGGAAGTCCGGAGAGGACAGTTATTGGAGGACGCGTAAACATTTTCCGGGAGTCACGGCGAGGGCGGACTTACGTCTGGAGTGGACGCTGGCGTGATGTTGTCCTTGGTGGGCGTCGTGGCCGGCGCGAAAATGGTGCACGACGACGTGTTGATGGACGTGGTGATGCTGTGCTTGGACGACTTGTTGGGCGAGTTCCGGGACGGGAAACTCAGCGTCTTCGTCCACAACGCAAGGCTTCGGCCCATGTCGGAAAACTCGTGGACGGCGATCGATGTCGACGGGCGGCGATGCAGGTAACGCAGCGATAATAATAATATTATGACGGTACGGCGAACGAGCGAGCGAGCGAACGCGGTGTGTGATGCGCGCGCGGTTAACGTGACGAGACTGAACAGCGAACGCCGTTGTAGCGATACGACGACTGTCGTGCTCTACGCGTTCGTCGGCGGCGGCCGGGTGGCGGTGCTCGTGCGCGCCGCACTCCCTCCGACAACAGCTGTGCACCGCCTCGGCAAGACAGTGGTCCCCCGCCGAGGCCGCGGACGTGCGCCGACTTGCAGTCACACGTCACCGCCGTGTTCCGGAATGTTTGTTCGGCAAAGGCGTGCAAGTCGATGAAAATAATTAGCTCCAGTTAAGTTGAGAGGACACTGGATCGATAGGTTAAAAGTTAACAAATTATAAATTTAACTCGGTGAGTTTCATAGTTAACTTTATGTATAGAAGAAAAATATTAACTCGACTCGGTTTATAAAAAGTTAATCTATTTTTTTTTTGATTAGTAATTGTAAATCACAATAATATAAAGAGTGAATGTATGTATCTTTCTAGTTTCTAATTTATAAATTATAAAAAACAATTTTATTGAACTTTTATCATAATGTACACAGCTGTATAATCTTTTTCTTTTACTCTGCTATTATTCATCGGTTTAATTTTTATCATCTCAAATTAATAATTTAACAAATATATTTTCTTTATATCTTATAGCAATTGAATGTCATAATACGTGAAGATGAGTAGGGGTAGGTACATGACCTTCATGTGTAATAGTAATATTTACGTATAAACGAAAATTTTAAAAATGTTTTTAACTTGATGGATTTTTTTTTTAATCGACTGAGCTAATTTCAAAATATCGAAAGTACCTACACGAATACAATTTTTTCCAAGACGTCTGAAGTTCCGATTTTGACAAAAAATAATAGTTGATTTCAGTTATTATGTTGAAATTCAAAAAATATTAATTGTATAATTTTGAAACTTTTTGCCATTACGTTTGTTATTATTTTCTATGCACAAACCTATTCACACTGTTCTACAGGTCATATATAATACGATACGTCGGTATTGACTTTTAAGTTAATATTTTGGCTAACAACAAACATATACGTGGTTCTCTATCATAAGAACACTGACCTACTCATATCTCACCGACGAGGCAGCTAGGAAACCTACTACGCAGCAGAGCGACTTCCCCGTTTTCTCCCCTCGAGGTTTCCGTGCGAATAACATAATATGAAATCAAATTCGTTTGCCGATAAACGGTTTTTAAATGTTTTTCCGTGGAACCATTTCTTAACTCCAAGAACACGCCGACCAATCGTTATAATTTATAAATATTATAATATTATATAGGTACACGATTAATTTGCACGGTCCACTGGTCGCTAATAATAATCAATTTTATAGCAATATCGTAAAATTATTATATGTACAATAATTAATAAGTAATGGCGATTATTGAGTGCTTAAAATGGTTATTATGTGTAGTCGATCTACTCGGCGGGTTCTGCTCATTCGCATAATTTCTTCAAGGGTGTTTTCACTATAGATATTAATTAATTGATTATTTTAAATGTGAGTGGTTTCTAAAATTAAATTAATCAACGACCGTCGGTTTTTTCAACCTTAAAATATAATACATGAGTATGTATATTATAATCAATTATTTTTTAGGCGCTTGAAATATCAATATAATAAATAATTAATAATATTCCATCATACCTATTGTATAATATCATACACAATACCCGAAAAAAAATGTCAATATAATATAGTATTTTCCTGATTAGGAAAATTAAATTACTTTTGACATAATTATTTGCTGTATTTAATTATCTAGCGGTTGGCACCTAAGGTTGGCCTGTTAGTTAGCAGTTACCTATAATAATATATACCTATATTATATATTTAAAATATCTGTATGCAATATTATATATTATATAATATATACCATAAAAAAAACAAAAAAATTATATTAATTAATATATTTTATAGTTATAACTTATAAGATAATACAACAATATAATAATATTACAATAAAAATATAACTTTTATATTAATAGTTAGGTACAAAAAATATTTTAGCATATAAAAGTTACATTTTTATTGTAATACTAAATACTATTAGTGTCGTATTTTCTTATAGCTATATAATTAATTTTAAATATTATTTTTGTTTTTGACTGTATAATACATAATATGGACATTGGACATATTTATGTTTAGTTTTATTCATGCAATGTATATTATTATTTTTTAACAGGTTAAATACATTATTATTTGGTATAATATATGCGCAGACATAGAACTGTTAGCATCCCCCCCCCCCCACACACATACACTCGCGCCTTGGTTTTTGGAGACATCGTCATCGTTTCATATATTATTATCATAATGTTATACATTTAAATTTATGTATATGTGTGAAATGAAAATTAAATTGATTTATTTTTATCATAAACATGATATTATGTGGTCTAAAAGACGTTACAACTACCTATTATACAAGGTGTAACAGAAAGACTTGACGAAAAAAAAATTATGCTATACTTAAACGTTTGACAAAAATTGTTAAAATTATAGGATTAGTAAATAATTTAAAAAATATACTCATGTCAGCAAATCCTTCAAAAAGAATATTTTGAAAAAAAGTTATTACGTTCCAAATTCATTTAATCAAAAAAATATTGATATTTTAAGATATAAGCTACTTGACTTGGATAAATGTTTTTACTATAAAAATTGTTCTTAAATCAGATTCACAAATTAACTATTTTGAATACATCCAAAAAATTTAAATCAAATTTTAATAGTTGTTTTATTTTCAGTGTTAAAAAATAAAAATATGTTTTTGTATAGCATATAGTATATTATGTGTAGCGCATAGGCGACTTTAAATTATATATATATATAAAAAAAAATGAATATTGAATAGAACAAAAGTTATTCCAAGAGTCAGTTCTATCTGTTACAGGGTGTATATATGTATAATAGAAATATATCGGAGGCTTTCGGCTATAGACTCCGCGTAGTCTACGCGTGTGTCGTTTAACATCATTGTTTTTTGGTTATATTTTGGCGGTATATAATATATATTATACGTATTATAGGTATATACCACACCACGATAAATAAAACATTTATGCCGTCTAAACATTAAAACGAATCGACGGAATCTGACGAGAGAGTGGAACACTGCTATTATATGCGTGCCCATAATAAACTCGCGAGCTCGCGTTAAATTGCAACTTTGCGACGCCGCCGCCGTCGCACTTTCTCTGCGCGCGAACACTATTACTTACTCCGCTACGCGTTTTGCCGCGATTTAGGTGTATCGAATTCGATCGAATTACCAGTTTTTTAGAAACGCGCAGCGCATACGCGACAATCAAACAATAATTAGGTCGGGCATTTTCGCGAAAGACGTGTTTTTTTTTATTTATTTATCAATAAGATATATATTATTATTGGTGAAAAATAAATATATGTGTTTTGAAATAGATTCACAGATTATCACATAATATTATATACATATTGAAATATTGTGATTTGCAGTAGGTAAAGGTATATTTATTTTATTAATTGAATCGTCATACATTTCAAAACAAAAAACGAACAGTAGATTTTGATGAAGCTGTCCCAAAAAGCAAGCTTGCAAAAGGGATCAGCGAGTTAAAAAACAGTTAAAAATATAAATTAAACATAATTCGGAACAATACTAAACATACGTGTAAAATTCAAGGTTAAATAGCTTCATATATAAAATAACGCTTAGTTCATAAAATATTTAAATCTAAATAATATTTACATAATTAAAAATGTTTTTTTTTATTTTAAAAAGTCGATACACAAATATTTAATCGTTATAAGAAACTAACAAAATATGTACATATATGTATAATAAAAAAATTTTGAATTATACAGGGCGATTCACCAAGCACGCTTGTCCCCGTTTTTTCATTTCATAATAAATTTATTCAGATTTGATTTTTGGTATTTTTGAGTCTACTCCATTTTTGTGAATTCTTGAATTTTTTTTTGTAGTCCTGTGGCTTCTAGTTTTCAAACGAGAGCCCTCCTTTTCGACTGTGATTTATTTTTTATATAATTTGTCTGAAAATTTTGACGTATCAGAATCAAAATTCAAACAAGTAGTTTTTGAGTTACCCTTGTGTACTAAGAATAATATTAGGTCCATCATAATGTGTTTGGAAGATATTTGGGCTATGATTATTTAAAAATGTTGGTGATTTACTATAAATTTAGTTAAGTATAATAAATACTAGATCCACTACTACATTTGTTTTATATTTTTATAAAACCACTTTTAAGGACTATTATCCTTAGAATAAACATTTGAATAACTCTAGAGAAATTGCTTGTCCGAATTTGAAATGAGTTCATCAACATTTTCAAAAAATATCCATTAAATAATTTACAGTAAAAAAGGGAGGTTAATATTTGAAAAACTGAAATTTGCACAGTTTACATCGCACAAAACAAAAAATTAAGAATTTCAAAAATAGATCTGAGCATAAGTATTTAAAATTTCCAAAAATCAGAATTTGAATATTTGCTCGATACACTTATCACCAAACATTAAAATAATGCAAAATTAAGAATAGAAAATTACTAAAAGAATAAACTAATAATTTCTATAAAATTTGATATTTTTTGCTTTTTCCAATAATAATTGAAATAAACATAATTAGGTACATTACATAACATTCATAACTATTCTTATTCTTTGGATTGTAAATTAAGATAATTTATAGTATTTATCATATGAGTTTGAACAACAAATCTATTATACAATATTTTTGTAATAGGTATGTAGATAGGTATACAATGTACAATGTACATAATATTATCATAATATATTATTCTCATTTCATATCAAACAATTAAAATATAATTATACTTTTGTCAAAACATAATATAGGTATGAGATAAAAACGTAAAACGTTTCTAAGTATTATTTTATAGTTCCAATTGAAAAGTATATTTTTACAGTTATTACTGGTATTATAACGATCGAGTAATTAAGTTATAATTAACAGATAGGTATAATAATACGTTTAAACATTTAATGAACAGTTCTACGAGTTTTTTATGTTGTTGCTGAAATTTAAATTATTAAAAAAAACATAGTTTAATATACACTCATAATTTTATTCAACAGATAAGATGATTTTAAATTGGAATTATTCAATAACATTTAATGTTTTTAATTATTGAAGCAATGTGTGATTGGTCGACTGTTTTTTTTTTTTAATATTATTATGTAGAGTATATTTCATTCCTAAATTCTTTCCTTGATGTATAGATACATTAATTTTTAATATTTAAGAATCGTACCTACTGCCTACACCGATGTTCGTTGTAAAAGTGGCTTGTATTATATAAGTCACATCCTATTTGATATTTATACTAACTTACTATGTTTACTCTTACTATTCGTGAATAATTTTAGAAAAAAAAAAAATTAAAAAATAATCTAATAACTCAAATCATGATATTAATTGACATAAATTATATAATAAAAATATATAACCGTGGGAGGGAATTGTCTAACATATTATTAGTATATATTACTACACATGTACCCCTAGCATAGTGTGCCTTGTCATGTTTGTTTTTGAGTACCTATATTGAATGTAAGTACTGTACCCCGATGGCCCGATGTATGATTAGCCCGTATAAATTATTCAACTAATGCGAGTTTTTACATAATATTTTAATTTACATTTTTTTTTTTATCGTTTCCGATGAACTATTGACATTATTACCGGAAATCATTCCAAATTAAAACCCTAAAACAAACCATGTTTTTTTAGCCGTCTTATTACTATATACAGGTACAACCTACGGGGACATACGCGTCATATTTTGTTTTGAACTAAATTCAAAGGGCATTCAAGGTCAAAACCATTGGTGTTTACCATAATATCATAAGGAAGTTGACTACCACAATAGTATAATACGAGTATAACACTATACTATTGTAAAGGACTATAATAGAAGACAATCGACATGAAATAATAAATATTTACTACCGCAGTTGCAGCATTAAGTCTGTAAGTATAATATTAAATATAATAGTACAATTATTATAAATCGTATAATGGCTTAAAGTTTAAACACACATTTTTTAGTATTAGACTATATTATTAGATCAGTTCTGTTAAACCGAAAATCAATATATAAACTATAGTAGAATATTGTAAATATCGTAAATATCAGTATAATTCTAAACTCTTGTTAACGGTATATTTATCGTTTAAAATTAATTTGCTCGTCTAAATAGTCGATAAAACATAGCTCATAAGTCATAAAAGCCATTAGGTCGTATTGCCATAATATATTTTAATATGGATTGTGTATAAATATAATATATTATAATAGGTATACTAAAATGATGTATACCCTCGTGCTGCAGTTGTGAATATCTATCTACCTATGTATTTCATGGACTAAATAATGCGTGTATATTATTCGCACGATAGAGAAACGTTCACGAAAAATAAGAAATTTCGGTATCATCTTTTTATCTAAATCCACAACTGCAGTTGTAAGTCGTTAGACGATTAATGACCTCAACGTTTTTCGAAACGTGCCTATACGACGTAGATATACCGTAGTGGTTTTCAGATATACGTCATATGTATATTTTCATGATATAACTGCGTGTTCTAATTAACTTAAAAAAATAAATCATCATCGTGGTTAAAAATACGTATTACTGGGCTCGTATAATGTTATACATTTGAATAATAATTGATATGTGGCGAACAATATTAAAGTAAATAATTAATAGTTTCCAACAAACCTGAACAATTTATATAATTTCTCATATTTTTAGCATTTGATTATAATAACACGTGATCCTATTATGTGTACAGGTATTATGTGATTGTCAATTTTTAATTTTAATTATTTAAATTTTAATTACATAACAAAATAAAATGTTGTCTAAAAACATTATTTACTATAGCCGCATAGGTGCACAGCGTAACATCATATTATACAATTTTCTTCTTCTAATTTAGACAACAAACCACAAAACTTACTATTTACATATGTAATATAATGTTCTTACAAAATCTCAATTTTAATTCTTAAAAATAAATTGGTACTGATGTTATGGTAATAGCATACTCATCACGATTTTATATAGTCAGCGTAATGTTTGTCATGCTGTCCGAATTCATTATAAAATATAATAAAATTACAAATCATTATAGCGTCAAATATAATTATTAACAAATAAATAGTTAAATTCTAAATTCGTTGGCGTTTCATTGATTTTATCAGTTGGCGAAAAAAAAAATCGGCATCCGTCTAATTACACATGCCACAAATTATGCTTTTAATTTTTATAATTGCTTTTCGAAATTGATTTTATTTTTAATTTGCTAAATTTAACGTTTTAAGTGGCCATTATAGCTACGTTAAATATTATGTATTTTGTGAATTTAATTAATTTAATTTTT
This sequence comes from Acyrthosiphon pisum, assembly GCF_005508785.2. NCBI lineage: Eukaryota > Metazoa > Arthropoda > Insecta > Hemiptera > Aphididae > Acyrthosiphon > Acyrthosiphon pisum. The sequence continues at coordinate 25,001,036 of NC_042495.1, forward strand.
CGTGCGCTCGTACCCATACCACAGTAAACGCATATTTCAAATCTATATAGTAGATGCCATTTTTAAAATTATTTATTATTGTGATGGCATCTGCAGAGGACTGTTTTTTTTTTATCGTGAGGATCTATTTGAAATTTAAACTCTATAAACACATACTTTCTACATATATGCCTACGAATTGCTTGCGACTATGGTGACTATTCTAACTACCCATACAATAAATTATAAATATAACGCCTGTACCTATTTAACAAACCTGTAAATTATATGGTAATACCTATGGGCTATAACCCCGGACCGAAAGTGACGAGACCCGCAAATTTATTCGCTCACAAAAAGACTAGTTTTGCCAGAATATCGCAATATTGCACAATAACATAATATAATTATTCACAATTTCAGCGTTATCGTATAAAAGAGTGACGTGAAAACCGCGTGAATCGACTGTAAAATGTACGTCAGTTTTCCTATGCAAAATGTTACAACATTTGTAGAGAATATAATATTTTTGAGGGTTTGACATTTCTATATAGTCAGTGGTAGCGCCAGGGGTGGGCCCAGGGTGGGCCGCAGCTGGCCCACCCTGTATGATCTAAAAATATTTTTACTTAGAATTACATCGTAATATTTTAAAATTTATAAAATTAATTTTTGAGTAGGTACAACGTGTCTGTACCGAGTTTTGGCACAATTATTTTGTTATTTCATTAATTTTCTATATTAAATGTTATAAGGCATTGTATTATTTTAATTTTGAAAATGTATGTTATATTTTTCTTAATAAGTGTTGCAAATTGGTGGATATAACATTATGGCCTTACTCAGTAACATTCCGATGAGGGTTATTGAAGTTTTAAAAATTAGCTGGTATTGCACACTACGACAGTGACATTTATTTTTTATTAACCTGTAATTATTGTAAGTTGTTACCAGCGGATAGTACAGGCGAATTTGTTACGCCATCGGCTCTCACAGACAAAAAATCTGACTATATAGACTATATTTGTCCAAATAATTTAAACATAGTTTGTATTTACTCGTATTTGGCACGGCGACGGTGCGGCGGATGCGGAGAAAACGTTCGGTGGCCATCACTATATATGTACAGTGTAGTATAGGTACATCGGTTTTCGTACAAAGTTACGTCAAGTTTTCCTGTTTGTGTTTGTGTTTTCACTCTCTGGCCCACAGAAGCATAATATGCGGACAACAGGCATTGACGCAAAATCGTCATTTTATTTTTTATGTTTTCGAACAGTCTTAGAGTAAAATCTTTAGAGTAAAATGGCTCATTAAAAAAATTATAGAGAATATAATATTTTTGAGAGTGCTTATGACATATTATCTATATGTTTGTCTAAATATATCGTCTCAAAACGATTTAAACATCATATTTATATTTAAAATTGTTTTTTTTTTTAATTTGAAAGTTAAATACAAAGTAAATTAATGCTGAAATATTAAATAAGTTAAACACTCAAAAAAATTTTAATTTATTAATGTTAATGTTAATTTTATTAGAAAACAAGAATAATATATACAATCTGTAATAATGTATACAATAGGTAATATGGGGGGTACAAGTATACAAGACGGGTCGGCATGATAGAAGGGGCCAAGGGGGGGAGGGGGGGTCCAAGACCCTACTTCAAAAAAATTATTCTCTATAATTTTGTTTTTATAGGTGATTTTACTCTAACATTACTCAAATTTCACGTGAAACCGTTTTATCTATGTCGCGCGCCGTGGGTCTAAGAGAGAAAACAAATATCGCGCTGACATCCTCTTAAGACAGAATAACGGAAAATATGTGCTCGCGAGTAACGCAAACCATTTGAACGGTGGTCACCTCGACCGTGACACTATAAACTTGACGCCGGGACCTAATAGTTAAATAAAGTTTGCCACTTTAACCGCGGTATAAAATCTGCCCCCTCAACCGAAGCTAATTTATAACAGCCTATATATAGTTACCCACTCTATATACGGTAAATATATTTTAGAGAATAGATAACTGCGATCGTTTCTGACGTACGCCTGTCATTTTTGTAGGCAAAACGCGACCGTCGTCGTCGTCGATGACTTTTATCTGTGCGACGAAATTCCGGTGGAACTTGATTTCCAGTGTAAAAATTGGCGAGCCTCACTACCATTTCTGGTTTGACGTCGACAGTCGGATGACCAAGTAAGACATTATGCCTCTTATATTCAAGTCGTGTTCCTCGTGATTTGTTAATGACTCAATTTGGCGACAAGATTAAAATTTCAACGAATAATAATACGTCCAAAACGTGTATAGTGTCATCGCAATGGGCTTATGTTCTATTCATAAAAGTCACATATTATATTATGTATTTAATTACTTTCAACACATTTTGACATATTTTGCTATCATTGTTTCTCATCCGCGCAACAAACAGTAAATATTTTATAGAAATTACGATATTTCAATAAAAACAGGTTTCTTGTGGGGATAGACAGCTGTTCTGCGGACAGCCATTCATACGCTTCTATTTAACCGTTACATATTAATTTGGCGTTATTTAGAATTTGTAATTTATATAATCGATATATACTGCAACTATATAAAACATTTAGTATAATTACATTTTTGGAATAATTTTTTTTTTGAATTTACTGCAAATTATAACTTTTATATACTTTTCAGTTTAACCTCGGTAAATAGTCACGTCGAGCACTCGTGTGCCAATCGTTACATTTATGTCACACAAAATATAGAATTTTATAAATACATAAAAAACAATAATCCTGCAGCTGATGGTCAAACTTATATCCGCTTAAGCGTGACAAGGAGGCGCGAGGTCACTTCCTAAATCACCCTGTATACGTATATGGAAATATATTATTATTATTGAGACCATAATAATGTTATTATCGTTACCTACCGTATAAAAAAACACACTGTCCGGTTACCACTTATAGGTACACTGGCGAGTAGTTTGGCATACTTAATTTTATATATCAGTGAAAACAGTGAATTATATTGTGATAGGTTTTGATGCATTCGATAATCATACAAAATATGAACAGTATTTTACCATAACCCATAATATTATTATAGGTAACCACACCGATGGTCGCAAACTCATATTATAATAATTATGATTATATTGCGTTAATTCTCCTGCGCCAGTGGCGTCTTGGCGAATAGTCGAAATGTCGCACACATCATACGAGTTTTATACGGTGTAAACGCGTACAAATAAAAACGATGCCAACAATATTATATTTAGTGGTTAAACTTATTTTAAAAACATTTAAGAGTATTATGATTATCGAGTCCATATTATACTATATATCGTTATATTATACCTATACCTACCGGGAAAAACCACTCTGGTTACCGATACAACGGCGTGTAATCTGGCATACTTAAATCATATTAATATTGTATCAGTGAAATCGGTGAATTATTGTTATAGATTTTGATGCCTTCGATAATCATATACCATTATACAAATAAACGTAGTAATACAATATAATATTGTTGTACAGGACAACCTATTATACGACTGTTCAACTGTTTATAACCACATCGATGCGCACACACTCATATTATTATTATAATTATATTTTGCAGTGATGTAAAGTGCTCGAGTAAAATTATACTCAGATACTTATGAAAAAAGTTCATCAACAAAGTATATTTTGAATACTTTTCCGAAGTAAGCGTCTGTATCAAATACTAATTTTCAATAATTTATTTTTAGTTATATATTTTCTATTTTATTTTACGCAATCAAAATAAAAATAAAATTGGGAATGTATAATAATATATTTTTTTTTACTGTGAATTATACTCAACCGAAAATCAAATACTTTGTCAAAGAAAACGGCTGAGGATTTTAATGTTCCACCGCAACAAGTGGTGCGGTGTAAAATATAAAATATAAAATATTAAAAAAATATTTTATAACAATTTGAAAGTTTATTATATTGTATCTAAAAAATATATTTTTTTTGCCGAATATTCAAATACTTTTCAAAACAATCACCCGTATATTGAATATTTTTTTGAAATATCTTTTACTAGACATCATCGCGTTAATTCGGCGCCGGTGGCGTTTCATCGGCGAAGAGTTTAAATGTGTATATAGGTACGGTGTAAATGCGTAAAAATGATGCCAACCACGGTTTAAGATATATCTTAAACCGTGATGCCAACCATATATTATCAGTGCGGTTAAACAAAAAAAACTTATTATTTCTACCTCTATACCTACCGCGAACTAGCGTGTAATTTAGAATACTCAAATCGTAATATTGTTATTGTACCAGTGAAATCGGTGAATTATTATTCTTGTAGAAAATCGATGCATCCGATAATCATATTATATTATAAAGGTAGGTACAATACGCTGTCTGAAAGTGCATCGATACGCAGCCTCATATTAGGTATTATTATTATATTGCGTTAATTCTGCGCCGGTGGCGAAGAGGTGAAATGTCACAAACGTTCGAGCGCGTACAAAACGGTGTGTATACATTAAAATTTATTATCATTACAAACAGGTTTGGCGCCTCCGCCGGTCTCGCGTGTCCTTTAACGACAACATCCGCGTCCTTGCCACCGGCGCTGCCACTGCCGCCGTCGCCGCCGCCCATGTCCGCAATAGGGAGGGAGAGAAATACGCGAGTCGCGACTCGCCTATATATTATTATTATTGTAGTCGCCTGCCCCCCCTCCCCGCCCCGCCCCATCGCGCCAAGGGGAATGGCATTTCGAATAGTTCCGGTCAGTTTCTCGCACGGTCGACGACGCCGGCGGACGAGCTGCGTGCTGCTATATCGGTCGATGCATATTATTATTGTTGTTATATAACGCGATGAATAAAAAAAAAAAAATAGCAACATAAGTAGGTAATACTGCGCGAGCCTTACCTGTATAGATGCAAACGAGGCTGGGCGTTAACGAGTTCATGAGTTGGAAGTCAAGTTGATTTTAACATAACTTACTAGTTTAGTGTCTCGATTGACTTTACTCATTTGCCTCTACAACTCATATTATTTTTATTTTCCCAATCTCAAATTAATTTTTAATTTTCGTATTATCCAGATAATTATTTTGTTTACTACGAGTTTTCGGTTTATATTAATGATTATAAGTTCGTAGAATATAGAAAAAAAAATAAGATATATTTACAAAAGAACTTTGTACCTATTCATTACTCATCAGTTGTTAATTATTTTTTATTAGTACAATAATGACTTTCGTAGATTGTTTGAATAGTAAAATACCTATGAATGATGAATATAGTATTCAAGTGAACCTATTTTATTAAAAAATACCCCATAAATGCATTTTTTTTTTTAATTATAATTACCTAGCTTAACTTATTAATCGAAGTTAAGTTCAGTTAATGGTATTTGTCAACTTAATTTTAAACTCAATTGATGTACTAAAAATGTATATTAACTTAATTTTTTATTTGATTGGAAAAATAATATTTAACTTAACTGAGGTCAAAAAATATCATTAACTTGCCCAGCCTTGGTTATAATAATATTATATCGCAGATTATTACCGCTGTCTGCCGCGAAAATACAAACGGAAATCGCGGACGGTAATAATTGAAAGGGTCTCGCGCATAAACAAGACAAATGCATTTTCATCGAAAATCCGGTTTGGATGATGGTTGTAATTGGACGAGGAAAAAAAATTACGAGTACCTATATCTTTGCGCGAGAACCCGCGTACCTAAAGGAAATATAACTTATAGGTACTTGCGGAACTGTCTGGTTTTTTCGTTTATCTGGCGAAAAACCAGATATAGCTTCTGCAACTGCACCTGAGAGAATATTATAATAACGTGTAACATGAATACAAAATAAATGAATATATATTAAGGACTGCAGCTGATTAAAATACAAGATAGCTCCAAAAATTAGAAATTTTTTTTTTAATCTTCTAAAAAATAGAATTTTCTGGTTTTTTCACGTTTTTTTTTTTCCAACCGTTTATACCTGCGTTTCATCCAACACAGTTTGACAATTTTCACGTAAGACTTTGCCATGATATTATGTACCCTTTTTTTATGTGACCAACGATAAAAAGCATTCCATTTTGTCGAGAGAGATTTCCTTAGCGTACCGTTTATGAGTTTTTCGCATACCACCACGGGTCTGTGTGGTACATTATAATATAATATAGGTACTGTGCGTTTCGGTGGCTCGTGTGTAGATCATATAATATTGAAAGAGGTTAACGAGAGAAAGAGAACGGTCGTGTGATGTGCACACACATAATCGTCCGAGAAAATCGATATCGGTCGCTGGCAATATCGCGACCGGCTCAAACTCGTATATTACACGTCACGTTTCGGTTTATATTATTTTCGTAAACGCGATCGACAGGTAGTTGGTACGGATCGTCTCAAACGCGTTTAATCGTGGTGTCCGCCCACTCACCCGCGGACAATGTACATATACATATTTATGGTATATGTATATTGGTACCCGGCTCGCTACCGTCGACCCGGTATATAGAATAATATTGTTATTACTCACTCACACGCCTATATTATAATATACCTATAGTATATACGGTACGGAGAAAGGAAAAAAGCTCTTTAACCATTACAATATAATAACATAATATTATATATGTACGGGAGCGATATAATTATTTTTTACTGTACACATAGTACATATTATTATCTAAATGACAAAAATACATATGTACCTATTATTGTTAAGTATAGGTGCATTAGGAAATTGCTATTGTTTTTCCCCATCAATATAATATACTTGTATATATTGATGGTTGATCGCTTAAACAAACCGATTCCCTCGATGTAGGGAATTATAATATACTGCAACAGATGCGATTTAAATATATGTGTAGTGTGCGGTGGCTGATTGGTATCGTGCGTTATTATTATTATAATTTCTAAAAAAAATACCGAAAAACTACTTAGGTAGGTACGTAATGTCAATATTATAAAAGTATAACATTAGTTGCACCCACACATGCTGTCTCCGTCTTTCAACTCAGGGTGCTGTTAGTTTTGATATTATAGTGAATCAAAGCCAAACTTATGCATTTTGGGGCTCAGGTATAACTTTTTGATGGGGCCACAATATTAATTATTATCTAAAATATTAACTTAAATCATAAATTCAGTCTTTTTGCTGTATTTTTTTTTTATATTTAATTTTTTTTATAAATAAAACGTTGAAATAAAAAATATAAATATAAGTATAAAGAACTGTGTAGATACAGTTTTTAATTTAAACAATTGTAACTGATCTACATCATGTACATTAATTTAGGTACACAAAGTCAAAGTGGTAATGCATTTTTCAACACAGTCGATATATACACAGAAATAATCATTTTTACGCGTTATCAGCAGCCATGACGTGTGGTCCACATAAACCTACGAAGTATTAATGCGTAATTCCCATACAAAAACCGTTAATATTTAAATTAAAACAGTTAAATCGTATATATTTTGGACACGAGATTGACACTATATAATACTATTATAATATATTATACTCATCATCGAATATAGACTATATGGTCTATTATAGGGACCGTGGGACTATTGTGCGGTAATGTAAACAAAGAAATACAGAAAAACTTTACAAAAGAAATCGTTTCGTGCGCATACGGCGGTATTCATTAAATGCGTCTGAATACAATGCAAACCACCACCCACATCAATCGCTCGCTATAAATTAATTAATTCTATCGAGTAGGCATTTTCATTTATACGTCATACATTATAATATGTATGTAATCGCCATTACAATAAGTCTCATTATAATAATATTATCTGCTGCACACATATTGTGTTATATAATATACCCTTTTCGGGTTTTTAAATATTAACGTTTATATATGCATTTTATTCAAATGTACCTTAAAAATATAACGTACATTCCTATAGTATTAGGGTGAACCCAAGTGCGGTATCCTCGGCCCGCAGTGTTTATTACCGCGTGTTATTCGTATATTACACTACCTACCTATATTAAACGAATGCAGAAGGTCGCGCAGCGGTTTCGGCTGCAGTTGTTGTTGTTTTGTTTTTTTTTCTTATTATTTCGGACAGGTGTAAGACAATGGCGAGGACGTTCGAGGACGTATTATAGAGCGGTCGTAACACGGTGTGGGAAAAGCATCTCAGGAATTCGGTCCGACAGGAAATGTGTGAATTAGAAAATCCGCTTCGAAAACTCGGGCCGTGCCTTTTTATGTACGTATTATAATATATATATATAAGTACCTATAAACGCGCTCGTCTCGTTTCCTGTGCGACTGTATACGGTCATAATATTATACCCATCCCGTATGCACCTACAGCGTATAAAATATGTATCGTGATGGGTATAGGTACTTACACACATTTTGTAAGAAAACAATCGCAAAAACAGACATTCCGGCCAAAAAACGGTTTCGCGAGATTCACGCGGCGCGTTAATCGCGTCTCGCATCAATGTATTATTTTTTAAGTGTATACTTTCTTCGCGGCCTACGTTCGCATAGCCGCATAGGTATACCCATAGGAGTTATACACATGACTTTGTATTTATTGCTTACAATCTGTTTGATTTTTTCCCGGTTTTTCCTGCCCATTAGGCAGAATAGCGGCCCTTTAGAGAAAGGTTTGACGAAAAAATCGAGTACCAACACCGTTGAAAAGCTTATGACATTTTGAAGTTTTCGTGAAATTTGCCCCCCTCCTGCCTTAAAAAATAATTTATTGCTATTAAATAAGACTGCATTTTTTTTTTACATTTCGATAGTTTAAAGTTATAAATGATTTGTGTGATTGTTTTTATCCAAAAAATCAGGCGGAAACCTCGTATAGGATATTTTTACTTAATCAAAATTTTATGAAATTTTCATCAATGTATTCAAATTAGTTGTAGTACCAACGCGATTTGGACGTTTAACCAAAAAAACACAACAATGGACATTATCGCTCTTATTATTGATAATTCGATCATGGTCATAAGACATTTTTTTTATTGCATTTGAGGTGTGGAAAAACCTCTAGAAGTCTGACTCATTTATCGTTCAACACTCGTAGAGGGTGTTCCGTTTAAGTGTCTATACTCTCGTTGTTTCGGCTGTTTTTATTTTTAAAAATAACCTTTGTGTAATACAATTTGAAGTCTTTTCAAAATAACGCATTTCTGAAAAATTAAAAATACATTTTACTGTTTTCGGAGTATTCGAATGTAAAAAAAAAATCAAATTTTGGAGAAGTGCAGGTCATAGTTAGTTATAACTTATAAGTTTAGATTTTAGCGGAGTAGGGGGCAACATTTTGCGGGGTACACATATAAACTTTAAATGCTTATAAAGTTACAAGTTGAAACTGTAACGCGAACTACTCCTCCGAAATTTGATCGTTGTACATAGATTTAAACGCTCCGAATAATATTCTGCTTAGGAAATAAAAAAAAAATTTCAAAAAAGTATCAAAAACGTTTGCAAAAAATGAGCGTATAGACACTTAAATGGATCAACTGGTATAGACCCGTAATAATATATACACTACACGCCTATTACATATATATTATATTATAATGTTATATACCTAAAGGATTTATGTGGCGTAATAACAAATCTGCGGCGGCAGAATTATAGGTGAAAGACGCTGTTTGGAAAAAACGAGTTAATTAAACAGTTTATAATTTTCACCTCGGGTGTTTCTATTTTCGCGAACAATTAATACGCGAGATTTTTCGACGTCATGCAGAGGTATTAATTATAGCAAATACCACGTAAACAATTAAATAGAAATTATATCAACGTCCAACCACGTTCCCGCGCAAAATTGTAAAGTCCCGCAAGCTTGAGAGTCGAATATAGAAAACATCGTAATAGCGTTGTCTTAAAAAATATACAAAAACAATGTGGACTATGAAAACATCTTATTGTATTATTGCATAATCGTTTACAAGATGACACGGCGAAGGAAATAAAAATTCGAAAGAGTAAAAACTCTATTTTTTACAGTGGGCAAAAGCGTATAATATAGACGTAACCTGTCGTCAGTCGTCAGTCATCATCGATCAAGCACGATAAGTCACATTGTATTTACGATGTATGACTCAACCCTGAAGGCGGTCCAGAGACTTTTTGGAAACCAAGGTTACCGAAAAATGCTTTCGTATTCCCTCTCATCCGCCCGGTTATTTCAAAAGGTACTGTCGGTATTGAAATATGATTTTCGACACTGACCTCTTTTCCACCTGCAAAAACCTCCGTCAAAGTCGATGGTCAGAGCATTTTTTCTCCTAAAAAGGTGCGTGAACATAAAAAACGCGTAAAGTCTGCAATACTTACATTTATCGCTCCGCTCAGAATCTAAAACAAACCATATTATTAATAACAGTTGTGTATAATAACAAACAAGTATAGGCGAGTGATTTTATTATATAGTTTGAAATATGATAATTAATCGTAAAAAAGGCAATGGCTGTTGATAATATAATATGGTTGACCATAACTTCGACGGTTTCGCGTGACGCAGGTCTCACGGAACTTTTACCTAGATTTACCTGTACAATTTTCAACAAGCACAATAATAATATAGTACCTACCTACCTATAACTATCTACTCGTATAATAATATTTATGTGTTTGGCTTAAGTTTTCGAAACAAAATACGGTTACGTGACACATAATTTATACCTAATGGGTATATACTTGACTTGGTTTTTATTAGCAACAGTATAATAACTGACATACATTACGGGTAATACATAATAATTAACAATATCATATTATATCGCGAAAAATAAGTTATATTAAGACTCTTTCCGATTGGCTGCAATTATACCTATATATTTATGTCGACTTGTCGGTCAACTTACATGGTGAACTGTGTATAACTGTGAAAGTTCGTTCAAAAATATATTATTCATCATAAAGTATTTAATAATCTTGGGGGCTGCAGTAGTATATATTTCGCATGTTTCCTCTCTAACTCTCTTTAGTGACGAAAATCTAAACTTCTTAAGCTGATATTGAGGCCAATATTCATCAGTCATAACATATCAATATAATGGAATAGTTGATATCATAAAACATAAAACGTCCAAACTATTTAAATTCCAACAAAATCAATTATGGAATAATTATAATACATGAATGCAGAATATTTACTGAAATTAATTTAAAGTGTACAAATTGTTCATTAAATTAAAATTTGTCTTTTCCTTAAAATATTAGCGGGTAATGCTGAACTCTTGAGGGCTCCGGTGCACTAATCCTAATTATAAGTTCTTGAGGGTGTCCTCGTGGTAACATACCAAGATTATCAAAATGTACGTACACTTTTCTCGGTAAATTATTAAAAAAAAATGTGCGTACATTTTACATCTCTAATCATTACTGCTATAGATTGCATTATTATTATTTATTACCTAAACTTTTTACCGCCCTCGCAGCTGCTGACAAGTCGTTTAAATTTAGTCTAAGTAAATTCAGACGAAACGAATTGTTATGTGCGATGTTTCGTGATGAACGATAACGTAATAATTTTCATTCAAAATCGTCTTTATCGTATTTTATAGTAGCTATATGGCGTTTATCGCCACGTCCTTTGTACTTATTTATCCACTGTCGGTGATAATCCTATTATGAAAATGATCATATTCGGCTGAAAACATCATACAAACGACTTAGAAATGTATATGCTTGAACCGTTAAACCTTTATACAGTCGTGAACTTTATCTTTTAGATAAGCATAATATAGTATATACAATCGCGTCAACAGGATGTCAATAAACATATTATATTATAATGTACTTGCCTATAACAATCGATAAAAATCATTTACAATAGTCGATGAACTCTGCCCGGTTCCGAGGTTCAACATCATCAAACGTAAATTTATTTTTATTAAATCACACTTTTTACTTTAATTTGTAATTTAATCTACCGAAGCAGATTTAAAGGTCGTAGTTTTCACTTTAAACGGTACCAGCTGTACTTATCATGTACATTACGCGAATATAAAATCGAAATATTATCAATTATTTACATATATTAATTAAAGCTTAACCTTTGCGTACCAATTGTATATATAGGTATTATCATAGCACAATGTCAATAATAAAATATTATGCGTTGTACGAACTAATAATTATTCAGTCTTGTCGAGTATTCAAAAACTTTCAAAATAATTTTTCTTTGTATTTTATTCGAGAACTTGGTTTATTTTTACAGTCGTATTTCAACGAACAATGTTTTTATTTCGTATACGTAAATATGTTACAATTTAAAAAATTGGCTGTAATGTTTTACGACGCTTATCAGAATTTTTATTTTTTATGATTTCAATTAAATACGCAAATGACGACATATCTATAATTCTCATATATTTATTTATCTTTCTGAAGTTTAACTTGACAATATAATGGCTAGGTAGGTGACGTCATCTTAAATTCTTGAACCAATTGAAGAATGTATTTATCTGATTTAAATATTTATTAATAATTTTAAGCACTTGTAAAATATGTCGAACACTTTTAAAATGTATTTGTATTTGTATTCAAAAGTATTTAAATGCGTATTCTGAATAGGTCAATTTAAAAATGTATTCTTTACAATACTGTAACACTAATAAGTATAGTAACTATGAGTCTACAAATAAAAATTTCCAAGGACATAGTATCCTAGGTTAGTTTACCAGCCAAGGTCAAGTTTAGAAAAATTGTTTTCATATTCTTAGTGTAATATTATATAAATAATAATAGTTCTATAATACTGCAGAACAGACATTTTAAATGTCGTTGTTAAAGTCAATACATTACAATTTGCTATTTTTTCTACCTACTGATTTGTCTACTACTATATTTTATGATCTGTGGTGGAGGACGGTTGTCCATTATATGTAGGTACCTTTCCAGTTCACGTCATTTTGCAATTTTCGTCTCAAAAAGTTTAGTTGTATTTCGAACTAATTAATATTTAGGTATCCAAATGTCGAGCGATGTCAGTGCGATCAACCGGAATCAATATATAATCAATTGTATCGAATTATTATGTTTTTTAATCGTATAACAAATTCTAAGCAATAATATTATTCCATCAATGTACAAATAAGGAAAAACCTATTAACACATGCGATAGGAAAACCTTCAAAAAATTATCGTGAAACGGAATTTCTAATTTCTTACAAATATTGAAATATGGCTCTTCCGATCTTATAACGTTCCTAACTAGTCACTATTACACACATATAAGTTGACCTTTCATACCTATACCTACACTCAGGGTTGTCCTTAGGATTTTCGAGGCCCAGGGCGAAAACCAATTTTTAAATCGATTTTACCATTTTTTTCAAACGCGAGGCTTCCAAATGTAAGCAAAAAGCGCGAGGTCCAGCTAGGGCTCTGCAAGCCCCCCGAAGGACAGCACTCACTGCCATTCATACACCGTGAGCTGCAGAGCTCGGTTTTATTATATTATTGTCATCAACTTATAAAGTAAATACCGACGTAAAATCGTCAGAGCAAAACATTTTGGTTAGATATTTTTACCGTTGGATATATTGTCCTTGGATATTTCGACATCGATTACCGTGGTTGCGTACGGTGAACGATACAATAATTTATTATTATTAACAACAAGTCTATAACGTTTAATATTATAATATAATGTAAGAGTACCTACGGTGTTGTGCATTATCCAGATAAAAAATAATATCTATTTAAATAAGGTATCCTATTTTTTCCTATAGCCAATTTATTAAATTTTAATTTTCACGTGCTTTTATTTATCATTTATGATTTAGTTACATACTTCATATAACTATGTCTTCAAAAAACCAATGGATTTACGAATGTGAACATTTTAACTTATATTCAAGCCAGGGCATAGACGAGTTAATAATTTAAAAATTAGTTAATTTTAACTTTTTAACTTAACTGAATTTTGTTCATATAATCTTTATAATTTATAAATAACGAGTTAATTTTAATCAAATCCAAGTTACGATAATTTACAAATAATTAAATAATAAATATAATACAATTATTATTGATGATGCATGTTGCATAAACATTTACTTTTTATTATTTTAAACCATATTACTTGATATTTATAAATTGAAAAAATAAACAAATAAATAACAACATAAGTTAATAAGTTGATGGTAGTAGTTTCCATCTAATTTTTAACTTTATTGAGTAAAAAAATAATTAAGATAACTAAAACTAATAACTATAAACTTTTTAAAATATTTTCTATCGACTCAACTTAACTCAATTCAAAATTATCATCAACTTTCCCAGGCTTGCGTATATATTATTATATTTATAGCACAAATGGTGCGTTTTACGACATGCAAGTTTTAAATTATCTATCAATTTTTATCTAGATAAATTTGTTCATATATTATTGTCTACTATCATTATTTGATGAATTATCGATCATTATATATTATTATAATTATTTTACCATATATCTAGATCGTTTTCGTGTTATATTTGTACAACACTGTCACACTGAATAACTAACTAGTGTATGGCGTTTATAATCAAAAATCTTTTATAATAATTACTTTAGGTATAGAAACTGTACAACATACACAGATCGTGGGCAACTTGTAACAGCATATAACATAGGTCGGTGATCGTTTGTTCCGGAAAACCTCAGCGGACAATGGCGACAGTTTTGAGCTTTTCATGAGGGATATCAATAAAGCTGCAGTGCGCGATTTATATGTATATACGAGGTAGGTACCTAAATTATTATGTTATATTATATTTTTTTCAGGTACCTATAAACAGAATTTGACGGCATTTTCCTGTGGGTGTGCGCGTACCGCACATTTGTCGAAATTACCAGACCGTAAATATATAATTCAAATTTACCAACTGGTGGCAAGTACCTACCTATACCCGACTGTCGGTGTAGATACCTATAGATAATACGCTCATTGCTCTCGCACAGACAACGACGACCGATTTTATATACGACGACCACGACCGCCTAGCTGGTATATAATACGAATATCCTGCCTAGACGTAACCGACGACGTGGTATAGGTATAATATGGCAATAATATACCGGATGCTCCATTTTTTAACGCCAGGCACCCGCGCATTACATGAAAAACTATTAACGTTTTTAAAAATATTTCGAGTCGTTTTCTAAAAAAAAATATTTTTATTTTTTAATCAATATCATTTTTTTACCTTTTCAAAGACGACGCACCCTTTTAACTCCTCATTTCAAAGCAGAATACTAGTTGTTTATGGTGTCCTTCTGTGTATATAATATATACAAATCGAATTTTAGACGAGTAAATAGTTTATGAAATATATTATCGTTATTTATTGAGATTTTTATTCATTGAAATACTCTGAATAATGGTCTGCTCTGAAGTCAGAAATTACGTATATGTCAAAGAAAAGAGCTTTTCAGTACCGTATTTATTTCGGTAAACCTCATTCGAGGAATGCTTATACCAGACATGAGGAAAAAAACAAATGAGGAAAATCGGTTCAACCGTGGTTCTCGAACGACGCTTGCTCATACTAACAAACAGCTGCAGGTTAGGTCATTTTTATTGTATAAGATAATAAAATATACTAAAATATATTATATTATTATTATATAGCAGTGTACGATGATAAACAACAAGTGGCTCGTGTGCCTAGGTACAACACTTATCTACATAAAATTTCGTTCTTCGCGGACCGTAGCGGCGGCGGCGGCTAACGAATACGTAAAAAAATGTGTTTCACCGTACGACTAATTATTATTATAGTATTATACGGATCTGTGTGCGAGTGTGTATAATGCCGCCGCCGCCTCTGTACACGAAATCTTGAATAATATGTTATAATATAATAATTTATGTATTAAGATGTGTGTAATACACATACCTAATGCAACACACACACACACACATTACATTATAGCGCGCGTGTTGCTTTAGGTACTTAATCCGGGCGGCGCTTTTTCTTTTTCTTTATTTTATAATAATAATAATAATATGGGCTCGAACTGTGACGACGACGTCCGCGTAGCATAATACAGCGTGCGGTATAATATAATATTATAATATATTTACGTGTATACCGCGTGCTCGGGGTACTAAAAGTGAAACAACAAGCGCATGCGCAAATTAAAATAGAGTCAATACAATTCCGAGTCATAGGGATCGATGATCCGTCATCAATATAGTTTTGAGTCTCGTGTCCCGCATACGGAATTCAAAAATATGTATTGGGCACTGAGAGCAATATATAAGTGACTGAGTAACAGCAGAGTCATAATGATAATAATTTCTCTATTGCCAGCTAAAATATTGTACGTGTGGAAAATATACGAAAATAGACTGGCATTGCTATTCACCGAGGAGAAACCTCTTATCGGAGAGCAAGAGTACTTGGCTAACATTGTCGAGAGACTGAATAAACAAAAAAGATATGATAATGATTTGCAATTACAAAGAGGAGAAAAAATACAAAAAAAAAAATAAATATTAAATAACATCAATAATAACAATTATTAGTCAACGTATACAGTAAACTACTAATACTAAAAAAACGAAGCGAACAAGAAAATTAAATGAACAATTTTATACAACGTGCGCTATAGCTCTGGAAAAAAAATTAATATTTTGAAATCCGCGGATATATTATACGCCATCATATTATATAGTGTCCATAAAAACGGGGTATCTAGGTAATCGGAAAAAGTGAAGTTTTTTGCAAATTGCAAGTCACACATAGGAATTTTTCACGATCGAATATCGTTAAAAGCTGTTAAAAACTATTTGTTTGCTCTGTCCGACACACGCGCAACATAATAATATTATGTTGACATTAGACAATTTACGTTTAACAGAATCAACACTGAGTGTTATCACTTTTAATAATAATACAGAGTGAATTCACCCATCATAAAGCTATGGCCTTAGTTTAGATATTTTATGCGTCATGATATTTTTATTTTTATGTAAGTCACGAGTGTGTAAAATATTACAAATTTAAAAACGCTTATAAACGGTATACAAATTAAAATATCGCAAAAAAATAGCCAACGCGCAGGAAATGTCTTAACTTAATGTCTGATGATGGGCAGAGTGGGGCGTTATTCGAATTAAATTTTATTCGAATAAATCATTTATATTTCGGATGATTTTTTCACAGATATCGATAAATAGTTACTACTGAGGTACATATACTACTTTACTTCATGACATTACTAGATGAATTATAATCATAATATGGTATTATGGTTATCACATTGTAACCTGGTAGATTTGTGTATAATACCTATAGGTATGCACTGTTGCTCCTCTCATATATAAGAATATATTTTAATTCGAATAATTTTCAGCTATGATTATTCGAATAAATTTGAAATAAAGTTATTCGAATAATTTTCGTCTATTTTATTTGGGTAAACATATTGTTGGTAATTTAAAACAAGCACACATTATAAACAATAGTTGGCATTGTGTTTTAGGTTGCACGATTGTAAAATCTTATTTTATTCTAAAAAATGCAAATATATTATCAATAAAACAAATATAGATCCATAGAAGAAAGTAAACAATTTAATATATTTATATTTTAATAATAATTTAATAATATTATAATATGAATAATTATTTGAATACAATTTTGTTCAACTCTGGTGATAATAAAATTGAATTCACTCTGATGTCTAGCCGGTTCTGCTAAACATAAATTTGCCACGAGGGTCAGAGATAGAAAACAATAAATTGACGGTGTGTTGACGTAATCCTCCTTAATGATTATCGCGTCCTGATGTTTTCATGATTTAAAAAATATGTATAGCATAATATAGTTTGTACCGAGTACCTATAAGTCCGACTGCAGAGTCGTTATAGAGTGTATCCTGTGTTTTTTTGTTGGACACACGGTATACACGTGGTACACGTAACCGGGTAGATATGTGTGTTAGACTTATAGGTATGCACTCCTCTCATGTACCCACAGAATCAGATAACCAAAAGCGGCGTGTCGGAAAAGATCTTTCTGTCACAAACACGCGCATGCGCCAGGTGGCGACATTCTTCGAGATTTATCGCCGCGACCGAAACCACCGAAATCTATTTGAACGTACCGCGAGTCGTACCTAACTGCTGACAGAGACGAAATGACTATAGTTTTGATTCAATCGATATCGTAAAATTTGTTAATTTTTTTACAGCTGTACCTACAGAAGAATCCGTTTGCTACGATATTTTAACGATATTCCGGATAAAACGCGATTACCAGTCATTTGCATATTATGGTTGCTGCAGGTTTTATACCTCACGTGTGGTATGCGAGCCCGGATCAATAATTGGGACACACTATATAAATGTGTGCACTTGGCGGGCCTCCTTTCAACTCTGATCTCAAACAAAAAAAATTGTACCTATATAACTACGTTTTTACGACCGTGTAATAATATAATATAATCGTATAATTTCGTACTATAATATTATCACGTGGGTACAAACATAGATAGGTAATAAAGACTATCGTCTATTTTGAGTACAAATAATATGTAGTTCAAAACTCCCAGGTTATAAACTTAATCATATTATTTATCGATTATTAATATTTATCATCATATTTAGACATTATTTGTGATATAAAATTAAAAACATTTTTATATATAATTACTACCTGCGAAAATTATTATTATTTTTATTTTTTTTTTTGAAAACTGTATTAAAAAAAAAAAAAATTATATTATAAGGATAAAGAGATTGTGACCACCCCCGGCCACCCCCTTCCGGATTTAATCCAGACGTGGCACCATGTTTTTGTCATCGGGATATAAAAAGTTTCGATACCTATAGGTATAACGATCTGATAAAGGGACCTTGAAGATCGTATTATAAGTGGATTCAGTAAGTACAGTATATAATTTTTATTTTGTTTTTTAAACATGTAACAGGTATTGAAAATAAAATATTTTGAATTTAATTGAACTTTTTTTGGGAATAACAGCCAATTTGTAAATCAAATTTTTAGAAAAACGTGATGGCAAAAATTAGAGTTGAGTCGAGTGAGTCGTAGGTATAGTTTAAATATCATAATTTATTTTGGAGACAATTTATTCGGAAGGCATACATTTTTTTCAACCCATTCTCTTTCTGGGAATCTTCAGACACACATACCTACGTAAATCTTCAATTATTTACGATCCGTATAATTTCAATGATTTTTTTCATGCGCGTACCTACCCACTGTTGTAAGTATAAATAATAGTGTACATTTTTTCACATTTCATCCGTCAGTACTTTCTGTCACACTCTGTATTAACGTTATGCATACATAATACAAATGATAGGTAAGTACCTACCAATTTGCACGCACTGTGCCGAACGCACTTGACAGATCAATTATGAACACTTTTCAATAATTTTTCATCAATGCGCTTTCATATTTTCCGTCTCGAATATCGATTTATTAATATTATACACATCAGAGCGGTAAATTAGAGAGACGGACAATTTTATTTTGAAAAAAAAAATCGGACTGTCGAAATCGCACAGGTTGCCATTGTTAGATTAATATTATGTTACAGCATAATATTATGTTTAGTCAATACCATGGTACACGTTATTACCGCGTGCGCGTAGCGTTGTATTTATTTTTGTTTAACAGTGATGGTAGTAATATAATAATTCAAATAAAAAAATAGATAAACGTAAATAATTGCAGAACCAATAGTAGGTAAATACTAGTATAGTAAATATTAAGTAGATAATTAAATAAGTAAACAAGAAGTTATCGAATTAAAACATTTATGTGTGGAGTAGGTACTGCTACAAGTGTGCAAATTAATAATGATATACTGCAGTATATATTTTTATTTCTAATTTTTTTTTTTTTTTTTATTAATTATAAAATGTTCCTGACATACAAGGTCATCTAACTTATTGATAAAATAGTAACAATATTTAACATTTAGACAGTTGATAGGGGTAATTAATTACAAATATTTACAACAAATTTATTTCTAATTGATATTATCAACGATTGACTGCTCTCAGTCAAATGCAAAATACATACAGGGAGCAATACTATGGGAAGACCTGACAGATGAAATAACTTTTGTTCTAATCGATATTTCTTATTTTTATTTTTTATTACTGAAATAAAAAAATAAAAATCTGATAGGTATAATGTTTTTTTGAAAATTTGAAAATGGCCAATTTGTAAATCTGGTTTTTAGAAAAATGTTGATTGTAAAAACATTTACTGTGGTTTATTTTTTACAATTTTTTGAAATCTAATTTGTTTGTTAAGTTGTTCATGTGAATTTTTAAATGAATACTTTTTGAAATCTAAATACTAACGTTAGGTAACGTAAAGTATATGTTTTTGGGCTGGATACATGGTTCTTGTTTCTAACCGTTTTTTCGTAAGGGTTTCGTTGTCATGGGAAAACATATTTCTGAACAATAGATTTTTCTTGTAGAGGAAAAATAGTGAGTAGCGTGCTTTGGGTTTTTTTTTTAAAAACTTTATTACAATTCAAATTTTAAAAAAATCATAAAAAATAAGCCACTGATCGACTTGGATAAATGTTTTTACAAAAGAAATTTCATTTGTCAGGTCTTTCTGTTACACCCTGTAAACGATGATTGTAGTACTCGATCCATAATAGTATTATATACCTTATTCAATAATATTCACCAATCACAGTACAATAATTGGTTCTATATACGCACAACCGTTTCATGAATATTTCTTAATATAATTGTGATACGCGTCTATTCTGAAAACAATTCCATTAGTGACAACGATTTTTATGTGTACCTACATAACTATAAAAACCTCGTAAATTTAAAACTTTTAAGTACCCCGACAAATTAGTGCCTATACCTATAAGCGTGGCTCAACTACGATGTAGGAACACATTATGTAATAAAATGTGTTTATGTCACATTATTATTTTATACTTTCGTTTTAATTGATATCGCTTAACTTTTTAGTCATCCTTGAACGATTAAAAATATTTTTTTTTTATTTAAAACTATAATCACTGTATACATTTTTGTGATTACTAATGATTCGTGTAATGGATATAATACGTGTGGTCCTAAATTGTCGTGCACGTCATAACAATATAATGTGTATTGTTACTTAAAAAACAGATAAATTATGTACGCATTGCGTTCACCATTCGAATATTTTTTCGACTCATTTCTTGTCGTGCCACGTTTAACATTAATAACGCATAAATGTATATCGTGAAGATAATTAATATAGGTAGGTAGATTTCAACTAAAATTAATTTTTATTCGGAATACCATACGCAAAACGTAAATGGTAAGTAGTACTAGGTAGGTTAGGAATAATATCGTATTAAAAAAGCGGTCAAGTGGATATCGATCTGCTGTACAGTAGGTTACAAGTTGGTCACTGTATAATGGATTGTATTAAATTTGAATTCAATCACATCATATATCATATATGTATGAGAAAAACGATTCTGAGCGAAGACGATCAGTCATCCTATGAAATTAATAAGTTTATATTTTGATGATGGTATTATTGTAAATAAAGTAATTTATATATTATAACCTATTTATGTGGAACCTTTTTTTTTAATTATCAATCCTTAGCTATAAAAATTGAACATTTTAGACATTTTTAACTACAAAATAATTATTAAATTTTAAATTTGATAAATGTTGTCAAAATTCGAACTTTAAATGCACATAAAGAAAAAAAATTGTGCTCATGTATTTTTAATCGTTTTCCACTGCTATTGTAACAATATATCAGGTATTCATTGCCTTGTATTAAATTTTTACGCTTTTTTTTGTTGACAATTGTAGAAAAAAAAAACCAAAAAATTGAAAACTGACAATGTCCCTAAACAGTTCAAAAAACAATTGAAAATATTTTGAAAATGTTATCCTGCGTAGAAAATGCTAATATAAACATTCAGTAAAAATGTCATGTACCTATATACGGTCATTTGTTTTAAAGTTGAAAACCAAAATCGATTTTGCGTAAAAATTCTCGTTTTTCATTAATTTTTCTTTTGTTTTTCACGGCGTTATTGAAAATTACTGGGAATTTTTACCTCCTCAGTGCACCTACAATATTCATTTTCCCATCGAACAAGATACTGAAGTTGAAAATCGAAGCATTATTTCGACTACTTACTAGACACAAAAATTAGAAAATAAAAAAAAACACACTCATCATTGTAAAATCAATACACTCGTCGCGCTCTGCTTGGAATCTAAAATATATTGTTCTATTGTATGATTTGGATGAGAACAATTAATGGTAACACGAATTTTTTTTAACGTAGGCACCTATAGTACCTACTTTTATTAGCTGGTGTACCAACTGATAAATCTCAATGTTTTTGAAAATCAATGAAACCACTGTGCCATAGCAGGAAATTGAACAAGTCCATAATATCATCAGTTTAATAATTACTTTAGCAATTAGTATGGACTACCGACTGGACGATAATTATTTTAAATAGTTTACAAGTTTCTTGTTAGCGAGTTTCGTCCGTCCCACGCTAAGGTTGGTCAACTAGTTGCAGGTTAACATCCCACTCGAAAAGTTTGTGTTTTTTTTTCTTACTACCCATAGAATATTTGTGATAAAAAAAAAATATTGAATATATCGAATGGCGTAAAAAAAACCTAACCTTAGCGTTATTATCAACGTTTTAATTTATTTCAAAATTAATATAAATTAAACCGATTCCGCGAGTGTCCAATTACGCGGCTGCTAAAAATAATCCATCTCGTAAAAATAATTGAACACTGCAGCACATGGCGTAGTGCAACATAACTACCTCGATATGGCTGTACGTTTATGATATTTTAATTATTATTTTGCACATATTCAGAACGATTTAACTCGACATATAATATTTATCAAACACTGGCCGGACGCACGGCGATGCTTTGCCATTGCCGGGTTTTTGTGATTTGGGGAGCAGTATATTAAGAGGTAGACCCCCCCCCCCGTGGTGATTGCGTAAGTGTACGATTTAACCAAGTATTTGAACTAAGACGTACTTTTAAGTATCAACAAATGCAAAAAAAAATTGGTCCACCGCGGTCTGAACTCGATACATTAGGTTCTAAAATGCACAGGCTTATGACATATTTTATGATAATAATCAGGGTTGGGATTTTATAGCATTTGCATATTTCTTATGAAATGCTTAAAAAATAGCAGATTAAGCTGAAAATGTGTTTCGTGATACATAGAACTCAAATAAAAAATTTTATTTTGCTTTTTTTTTTGCATATTTTGCGATCTTTTAGTTTTCGGTGCTTTTTTGGACTTTTTGAGATTTTTTTGCATTTTTACCTGTTTTGAATCAAAGTCGGTCATATTTTATGAAATTATATTTTAGTAAACGTGTTTTTGGATTTTTGTCAATCGTATTATTACGATGATTTCGTATTAGGTATTTGGTTCTGACTTCTAATTTTTGTGTTATCTGCTGATTTTGTTGGGTTTTGTTGCAGATTTCAACTGCGATTATTAAACGCCGATTATCAGCGAATGAGCGTTGAATACGTTGTATAGTCAATTCATTTGGATTCTAATCAGAGTGACTAAATTATTTCAAATATTAAGTAACTACCTATAATAATTTGTAAGTGATTTAAAAACTATTAATAAATAAATTTCCTCTTTTTTGTGCATATTTTGTTGTTTTTACTGCATATTTAGCGATATTTAACGTAATATTATAGCGCATATTTGTGAAATTTTAAGTGTTATAAAATCCCAACCCCGATAATAATAATTATTAAAAGTTAAGACCAATAGCAATCATTTATAAGCAAAAATAATAATAATAAAAATCATCTCAAAATCCCTGTTTGAGAACGTCTCCGGGTTGGACCTTTTATTTACCTTTTTTCGAGACAAAATGTCGAGCCCATCTTCTTTCCCGAGGTCCGATCTGTACCAAATTTTAATGACGCAAACATTTTTTTTTTGTCTTATATAGATAGGCATAATAAACGCCTTTTATTACGACGGTATCGACAGTTATGATAATTGTTGTCGAAATATTAATAATACCTAAACTCATCGTGATGTAAATTTTCATGACATTTTTTCGTTGTGAAAACTACAAAGAGGAGAAAATTATGAACATTTTATAATTTCTCATCAAACAAATCCCCTGATATTATAATGTGGTTTTTATTATATTCTTTTCCTTTATTGATATTTTAACATACAGTTATTGCATGTCGACCATATTAGCATATACGCATACACATTATAAGATTAACAAAAAAAAGCAAACAAGTTAAACTGGTAAAGCTCACACTGTTAAATTCTTAGACCTGCCTGTGATATAAAATTAAGAATATATAATATATTTATAAATTATAATTGTATAAACCCATTTTATCATTACGCTATTAAACATAATTAAGACGACAAAAATCCAAATTAATTTGTCTCGGTAATAATTGGGCATTTTTTTTTTTTATCTATTGTTAACAATTTGTATTTTTACTTCAGTACCTACACATGTTGAGTGTATAGACGTTTTCCTACTTTTATTGTTTTTTTCCATTTTTTGATATTAATTATTATTGTTTGAGTTATTTTCACAATTCTACAGTAACTGATTTTTGTATGAGTAGGTAGTACGATTACTATTATTACGAATTAAATTGTATCTAGTTTTACCACAAGACCATAACATGTCAGAACTATTTACAATTGATCAATGATTTATTTAACACGTAGGTCGCTGTTTTAATTTTAGTTCATATTCACGGTCGTTTCATTCCTAATATAAGTAGTACACATTTAAGTATTTAACTAACATACCAACCGTACGATTTCAAAAATTAATTATGTTAGAAAAATCAAATTTTCAACTAAAGATTTTCATTTTAAACGTTTAAATTGTATACCTTAACGCAAGCTTGGGCATAAACCAGTGAAAAAGTTAAAGTTGAGTTTTAAGCTGGGTCGAATTTAACTTTTTAACTAAACATTTTAAAATTTAATTTTTAACTTGACTGGTTTTTATTGATATAAACTTAATAAATAAGAGTTAGTTTTAATCAAATCCAAGTTACGGTAATTTTTTAACAATTAAATACCTAATAGATATAACACAATTATTATTGATGACTTTTTATTATTTTAAACCATATTAGGTACTGGCTATTTATAAATAAAAAAAATAAATAAATAAATAACTTAATTTATGATAATAAGTTAATTGTAAGTTTCCATATAACTTTTAACTTGACCGAGTTAAATAAAAAAATTAGGATAACTATTAACTAGGTATAACCTTATAAAAATATTTTCTATCGACTTAACTCAACTCAATTAAAAATTATTATCTACTTGCCCTTACGATTCCGTATTCTCTTGTTTGTTAATTTTTTCCTCATGCCTCCCATATAGCGTCTCGAAAACTGCAGTTATATGTATTATCATAATAAAAAATGGAAATAATTGAAACGGGTATCTATACAGTTTTTTTAATTATTTGAAAATCTTATTTTACTAGATCAAGGATTATCAACAGGATATTTCAATGTATTTTTAGAGCATATTATACGACTGATATATTATCATAATTTTATTATCTATTATCATGAACTGCTTCAATTTCTGGAAACATTTTATTTTAATAATATAATATTTAATAGGTACCCATAGTGGCATATCATATAATATTATGTACCGTGGTATCTAAACCACGGGTAAGTACTTTACTGCGTTTCGAATACCGAACGCAACTGCACAGCTGAACGACGAAAATATAAATCAATAAGCCCAGACGACACCAAAACCTGCAGGTAAACGCGTTCTTTCAATCTAAATTTCGGTTTGCGAACGCCCAGGGGAACCGTATACCAACATACCTATTATTACCTTAACGATTCCGTATTGTCTTGTTATTTATTAATTTTTTCCTCATGCCTCCCATTAGAGCGTCTCGAAAACTGCAGTTATATGTATTAACATATACCTAATGAATTCTGATTTTACCGCTACCTTTATATATTATATATTTATACATCTAAACTCACGCGCGCCATCACCGGAACCGTCTCCGGAAGTACCTCCGTAGTTGTATAGCTTAGGTATAATAACATAATCATTATACTGTATCGACGAACACGGCAAACGGCACATCGCGTATATCCTATACAATATGTAATGCGCATAATAATAATGATAATAATAATAATAATGATATAATGGTCGGCGATCGATAGTCTGGTCACGTCTCGTCGGGGAAAGAAAAACTGCCGATACAATAATATAATATAGACGATAGTAATATTATAATGCATGTTGACAAAACGACGAACACAACAATTAACGTCGGCAGACGTAATTATATCGCATTATAATAATTGTTATTATCGTACACTGTGCGGCCATCGCAATATTTTCCATAGGTTTTCGGCTAAACGTTTTTCCTGGTAAAAATGCGTTTGCGACGTTTTTTTTTTTTTAAGACGCCATCACATTATGACCCGTGAATAATTTGTACACAACGTTCTTTTTAAAAAAAAAAATTCGTTCGTAGGTTTATATGCTGCTGGGAGATTTTTCAAGCATGCTCACCCCCATGTTTCCCTTTAATAGTATATATTTTATTCAAATTTCTGATAACTTTTGTAGGTAAAACTTAAGGAGTGTCCAAACTTATATTTTTCAAATGAAAACACCCTTTTTACTGCGAATTATTTAACGGATGATTTTCTTGGAAATGTCAATAATTCATCTAAATCGAATTTTAAAATTTTAATGAGTACCATCTGAGTTATTAACATTTCTATGCTAAGGATAACGGTCCTTAAAAATGGTTTTATAAAAATAAAAACTAGCATATGTAATACTAGTGCCGGGTTGCACAAAACATTTAATGAATCAGTAGTGAGCTAATGGTCCCTTAAACGAGATTTAGTGGCCCACAATTGGTCCATTACATTTTTAGTGAACCGTTAAATTTAATAAATTGTTTATGTGACTATCAGCATTAATGTAGCGTATTTTATTAAAAGGTAGGCAAGTGGGTGTCGCTCTGCTTTACAGTAGGTTACAATTGGATCACTGTATAGTCTGTAATGGATGATGTTAAATTTGAATTCAATGATACAATACCATTGTATAAGAAAAACGGTTCTGAGCGTTTAAAATGTAAAATGTCCGTAAACAGCTCAAAATGGCTCAAAATATTTTGTACATTTTATCAAGTATGGGAATTGATAAGATGTTATATATTATGATGTAAATTTTAAGTATATATACAAGTATTCGTGTTTGAATTACAAGAAAATCGCTACATGCCTACTCATGCCTACATGAGAAATCCAGAAAATATATAACGATGTAAAAATTTAATTTAACTTTCCGGTGGATATTTTTTTTTGATAAAGGTAGACAAATGAGGAATCTTGTATTAAATCGTCTAATTTTAGATTCAAAAATAAAAATTTTTATGAATTTCTAACTCAAAATAATTTGCACATTTTCATGATTTTTATGTATTTTGTCAACATTTGAACTTTAAATGCTTTTAAGAAAAAATTGTGACTGCATTTTTAAAATTTTTCAACTGCCATTGTAACAATATATACTAAATTTTCAAACTTTAAAATGTTATTGACATTCATAGAAAAAAATACTTATAAAATTGGAAACTAAAAATGTTCAAAACAAATCAAAATATTTTGAAAATTTTATCGTGTATAGAAATTGCTAATATAAACATTCAGTGAAAATTTCATGTATCTGGTTATTTGTTTTTGAGTTACACCAAAAACCAGAATTGATTTCATCGAAAACCGATTTTGCTTAAAATTTCCCGTTTTCCTTAATTTTTATTTTATTTTTCCCGGCGCTTTTAAAACTATTGTAATTTTAAATTTTGACCTTCTGAATGATCCAACTAGATTCACTTTCCCATCGATCGAGATACTGTTGAAGAAAATCGAAGCAGTTCTACTGCCCCAAATACGGCGATGACAGAAACAAAGAAAAAAATTTAAAAAATTTAAAAAAACACATCATCCACACATCGCTCCGATCAGAATTTTTAAAAAAAATGGTTACACCTTTATATTTTAGATTATTATACAAATTTATTTTATTAGTGGCTTATACGACAGGGGGTGTCCGAGCACCCATAGCCCCCCCCCTGAATCCGCGCCTGCTTCGTTTATTTTCTAAAGTTCTTCCACTAAACGTTTTTCCTGCTAAAAATGTGTAACTCGGGACTGTCGCCAGTGGGTGGGTCCTCCACCATAGTATATCTTCTGGCAGTAACCTTCATTTAAGCGATTATTATACGACATTTTTGTAGACCATTTAACTCAAATAAAGAACAACAACGACAACGACAACAACAAAAAATGCGCACGGTTTTTTTAAAGAAACTTTTCCAGTATAATTTTCGGGGAAAGAAAACCACTCAACTACCTATACCGACGCGGATGATATTATATCGAAAAAATTATATTATATACGTTTGACGTGCTGCGGACATAATAATATTACTTTATAATGATTACTACTATCCATTATGCGCGCGTCGCTTATTTTCTATAGGTTTTCCCAAGGCCGGGCAGGTTAACGATTTTTTTTACTCGTTAAGTTAAGAGATAACTTTGAAAAAAAAGTAAGTTAGCTTGGTGTAAAGTTAAAGTTTTGGAATTTGCAAAAATTAAAAATTCCAGACACATAATATGGTCTATTAAATAGTTTTTATTTACGCTCAAGAAAATTAACTGGGGAAATTTAAAATGGTACATCGAAAAAAATAACCTCATTCAAAAATGTGCATTAGTCTTCGGAAAAAAATTCATTTAATTTAGATACTTTTGAAATAAAATTAACTTGAAGCTAATACGTTTATCTTGAAAAAAAAGTAACGACTTAATTTACTTGACTTTAACTTTTAACTCTGTAATGCCCGGTCTTGGATTTTCCGCTTAACGTTTTTCCTGCTATAAACGTGCGACTCTGCAGGAGTGTCACCCGCAGTGGACGGCTTCCCCACCATATGCAGTCTTCTGGCACTAACCTTAGTGTCCTAATCATTTAAGCTATTATTAAACTAAATTTGTATAGATCGTTTAACTCAAATAAAGACAAAAAAAAAAAAAATGCGCGCGGCTCCTTTAACAGTAGAGACTTTTCCAGTATATTTTGCGGGGAAAGAAAAACTACTCAACTACTTATACCGACACGGGCAATTTTAAATCGACAAATTATGTACGACTAACGCGCTGCAGACGTATTAATATAATAATATACATTATGATTATTATTATTATTATTACTATTACTATTCATTATGCGCGCGTCGTTCATTTTCCACAGGTTTTCCGCTAAACAAACGTTTTCCCTGCTAAAAACGTGCGACTCTGCAGGAGTGTCACCAGTGGTCGGCTTCCCCCCCATGTATCTTCTGGCAGTAACCTTAGTGTCCTAATCATTTAAGCTATTATTTAACGAAATTTGTATAGATCGTGTAACTCAAATAAAGACTAAAAAAAAAAAAAAAAATGCGCGCTGCTTTTTTAAAGAGACTTTTCCAGTATATTTTGCGGGGAAAGGAAAACTATTCAACTACTTATATACCGACACGGACGATTTTATATCGACAAATTAAGTACGTCTAACGCCCTGCGGACATGATATTAATATAATAATGTGCATTATGATTATTATTACTATTCATTATGCGCGCGTCGTTCATTTTCCACAGGTTTTCCGCTAAACGCTTTTCCTGCCGAAAAATGTGAGCGGCGTTTTTTAAAAGACTCTATTGTATTTTGTATCATTATTTTGTATTTAAAAAAAAAAACTCGCGTCTTGTATTTACACGAGCGGCGGCCGCGCTTTGTTATTACCATTATAATAATATGATTTTACCATCGCTTGCGTCACGATACCCTCCCCCCCCCCCCCCGAACAACAATATTATTATTACTACTATCGCATTGTGCACACGCGCTTTTGTCTACCGGTCAAGTGCCCAGTGCCATACCGTAATTCGTGATGATAATAATAGCAGCTGGACGTGTCGGTGTCCATGTGATTACGAATCGCCGAGAGACGAGCACACCGTATAATAAATAGGTACGCGTTTATTTCGGTAGGCATATAGGTAGGTACCATGGCCGTAATATTTCGATGATGTGTTTTTTTTTCTCGCTCTGTAGCCATTTTTCTGGCGTACAGAATAAATACGCGTGAGAAAATCTCGATCATGATCGTATTTTTTATGCCCGCGCCACTATAATATATAGGTACTGCTAATATACGTGCGCACTCTCTGGTTTCGGACGGACGAAAAAAATCTAAACGTATTTTACACAGACGGGTAAATTAATTCGTACCCACACACACAAACATATTTGTTATGCGACCTGTTGCTGTGTACGTGCACTATATAGCTGCACGTTTAGCGGCCGTATTTGGTGTAATATTGCGTTTTAAAACCGTTCGTGTAATGTTTTGTCTACGTTTCAATTTTTTTTTTTTTTTTTCACTCACATATCGCCTACCTTTTTCCACGGGAAATCAATTCCCGTATTTCCCTACGTCATTCCAGGCGGTTTTCAGTAAACCGGTGTGTCGTATCGTATGCAGGATGATTGACCGAGTACGCTCACCAACCCCCCTCCCCCCCCCACTCACCATTTTGCGGCTTCGACCACTCCGAATTTAAGCAAAACCCGATTTTCGGAATTTTTTAAATATTAAATTATATAAAGACCATAATGTTTTCAAATTGTTGAGATCTTTTGCATAGATACTTCTTGTGATAGGAGTGTTTCCTTTTGTGAAAACTATACAATATGCCATAGGTAAAGTCATTTTGAAATTGTTCGTTTATACGTAAATATTACTAGGTACATCAGTATAAAATAAAAACGGTCCAATACAAAAAAACAAACATTTCTGTTATTTTTCTTGATAACATAGTTTTGTGCATATTGATTTGTATATCTCAATATTCCCGTCTTATACGCCGTTCCGGGTGATTTTTAGTAAAACAGTGTGTCGTACCCTTTCGCACATACAGGGTGATTGACCGGCTACAATAACGCTGCATTTATTTCAAATCTGATTTTTGACATATTTTTTAAAACGTCTATACCGACGAAGACCGTATTTTTAAATAATTGTTGAAATATCTTGTGTACTCCTCAAGGAGTGGGGATAGAAACTTATATTTCTAATTGCTCGTCCCCTTTCTACTGTTAATTTTTTGGCGAATAACTTTTGCGAAAAGTATATTATGCGACGCGTCCGAATGAAAATTCGAACGAGTCGTTTTTGAGTTATTTCGTTATATATGCAGCCGAGCATTTAGGGGCCATGCAGTGTACACTTTTATCCGTTACGCGTTGGAAAACCTACTGTGTGAAACCATTTTTTAGGACTATTATCCTTTAAGCGTTCTGTTTTTTTTTTTTTTTCATTTATCGATATATCGCCTGTGTTACTTACATCACATTATAATGATATGCTCTCGCGCGTTTATATTAAAATTTAAAATATATTTTTTCCACGGGAAACCAGTTCCCGACACTGTCCTACGCCATTCCAGCCGATTATCAATATATATATATAGTGTGTCGTATCGTTTCGTATATTATTATTATTATTATTATTATACGAGATACGTAATATTGTATTATAGGCATATAATAATTTAATAGGTAGGTAGGTCGTACGTAAAAACACATCGACGATGGGCGGACCAGTGTTGCGGTAAACAGTCCGTCGCTTGTGCGTCTCATATAGTTTCGGAAGTCTTGTAACCGAAAACAATATTATCATAATATATACTATTATCATTTTCGGCCATCGGTAAAATACCAGTAGGACACGCGCGAGTGTTGGCCACCGGTCGCAGTATACCTGTATATAGTAACGACGTACGATAACTCCAATTTAACACAATTTTCTGTTTGACGAAATATTTTTGAGAAGTCAAAATCGAATTTATTCGTTTCTATCTGGTGAAACTCTCTATAATAGGATCATGCTGATGGTAAAAACAATTATCTAAGTTAAGCATTTTTTAGAACTGTTTAAAATATCAATATTTTTTCGAGTAAATTTTAGAGCGTAATTACTTTTATCAAAATATTATTTTTGGAAATTTCCTGCCATGAGTATATTTCTTAAATTATTAGCTATCAATCAAAACATTTTAAACATTTTTGTCACACGTTAATATATATAGGATCATAGTTCTTTTTTTTTATATCTTCCCGTTACACCCTGTAGGTATAGTCGTGTATATTATTATCTATGGTTATAGCGGAAATTTTGTTCACTGTTCGGAGGTGTCAGCTGTTCAGAGAGTTCGGTTTGTAAAACGTTTTGAAAGTGTCCGCTATTTAGAGGTGTCCGTTGGGGAAGGTATCACAGCTGTAATGCGAATCGATGTCCCCGAGACTTCGATATATGGAAGTTTTCATTGTACATAATATATATTCGTATATGGTTTATTATTCAATAATATTGAATATAATAATAATAATAATATATATTATTCCCATTCATCGCCAAACACCTGTTGTCCGTCGCGAGTAAAGGGTGAACATAACACTATTATCAGTATATCATCCGATCCAACCATAGTTGAATTTGACCCGTTCCTATACCTAACAATAAAAACTGCATTTTATTCTTCGAGTATTTTCACACGCTTCCGAAAACGATAATAAATACCGCGTGTTCGCCGATTTAGGGAACACTAAATTTTATCAGACTGATTACGTCGCATCCACTAACGTTGACCTTAAAAAACTGTTTTGCCACCCCACAATAAAACTGATTTTTACACTAAAAAATCCGACATCTTACACACGAGCCAATGAAATAGAATAGCAGATCAAATTTTATTTTTATAACTTGTAATTATTATTGTCATTAAAAATGTAGGTAATTATGTAGGATCTAAGGATCTCCCAGGGGTGGTGGCCGGGGGGATATAAAATAGAGACGTGATAGGTACAAACTGTTCGATTTTTGACATTCTAATAAATCGAAAAACCTGTATTTACTTTTTGATTTTAATTTACCCACCTACGCACTTAGGTATCCAGCCAATTTTGGTATCACGCGGTGCCCCTCTTGTATAGCTTAGCCTAAAAAATTCTCGAAAAAGTACTGATCACATATAATATCTGGCGCAGGATATTATATGCTCCCTAAATCGAGGACCACTATGCACATACGAGGCGAGAGAATGAATTATCGTTTCATCAATTATATAATTGTACGCGTCACGAAAATGATATAATATAATATATTTTCCGTCAGTATAGATAATTTACCGCAGTTATACGTATTATAGCCTATCATATGGTTACGTATCGCGTGTAGTGCACGGAACACAATACTGTATACCTGGTATTCGGTTAAGTGATATTATTTTCTGTCCGGCGAAAAGTCGTTGAGATCGAAGCCAATTTTGTTTGGTTCTATTTAAAGAATTTCTCTATTTAACAATTTTTTCGTCGCCCACGAGACTTCGTGATAATAATATGGAAGTTTCGCCGTAGTCGCCTTATACACACGTGAGACGGGTTAATTATGGGTTTTGAAATAATTGTACAATAATAATATAATATGTACCTAAAGGCTAAATATAATATATATATATAGTACATTCCAACACTACATATATATATATACAAACCTATGTCCTATATCGTAGGTAGATACCTATTAGTCGTTAATAAGCAATAATATATCACAGCGATAAGTTCGTTTTAAGTCTCTAACTTTCTCCGAAAATAACCTATCGCTTCGGATTTATATTATATTTATATAATATAGGTAATAAACTTGTCGCGAGATGACATACGCACTGAATGTGTACAGAAGTATATTAATATATAGGTACACTTATAATATTGTATATAGTTATATTTTATAGTGTACAAGATCGTGACATATATATATATATATATAATAGATATTATAATATTATTCTATTGTTACGCAGCTGCAGCATCGTAATACTTATTAACAAATCATTTTGTAATTGCGCCACTGAAGTTTCCCTCCCGCGCGCGACAACATAAAAGATATAACACATTCGTCTGCAACAGGTAGGTCGCCTACTTACTCGTGTGCGGATACATTCGTTTACTGATAACATCGTCATATTGTTTGAAACCATCTCGATATTGTTATAATATTATATATGCTATACCTACGCGCGAACGCTTTGTGTTACATAGGTATTATACCTATGGGTGTCCAACCGTACATACGGGGCTTCCCTTTATAACTATACATATGGCGACAATGCCCCTTTAAAATGGCGAATGGCGATAGCCCCCCCCCCCCCCCCCCATCCCCCAAAAATGTGGTCTGGCTACAGCCCGGGCGTAGGACAAATCTAATGTACACAGAAATAAATTTCAGGATGGGGGGGGGGGGGTGTGCTTATGAGTAAAAAAATGTAACAGTTTCTCCCGCGAAAAATTGAAATATATAACAACACATTCGTCTGCAACAACAGGTGCCTATACGGCTATACCTATGTCCTGTTTACGGAGGTTACGTTCATCCGTTTACTGATAACATCATTATATTGTTTGAGACGATCTTAATATTTTGTTATATCATATACCTATGACGGAGGTACTCACTACTGTATATAATATTATCGTAATTAAATATTGTTCATATAACACCTATCTAGGTTATAATATGTAATCATTTTTCTATTTATTTTGAATTCCATACAAATGAGTGGGGCCCAAGAGTTCTTACAGTACTAAATAATATTAAATATATATAATTATGATTAAGTATATATGCCCAAGACCAAGACATAGATTATAATAAAACAGGTAGTAATAAGAGACTTAAACGCCCTTATCGTTTGTCTTAAATCAATATGAAATGGGAAATAATTTCGAACCCGCCAACATAACATTTTACCGAAAATAATAAAATGTTCACCTCTCGAACAAGACTGCCACAGCTCGAAATCCATTAATAAATTTGAGTTATGACTTCTTCGAATAGTGAAAAAATGAGCTCTATATATGAAATGCAAGATAGCCACATTCTACATAATTTTTCATTTGTCCACTAAAAAAAATATGTCGGTATTGAGTTATTTGACTTTAAGCTAATTTTCAAAAAAAAAGTATAATTTATACAGTATTTCCATACAAGTTAGATTGGAATAATATTCATTTTTTAACTTTAAACAATTCGCAGTAAATATTTTTCAATTTTTGCCATGAAAACGGAATAGACCGAAACAGCGAAATGTAATACGATTATTAAAGTGAAAAATTGATTTGTTGATTTCACGTTAATTAAAAAAAGATATTTAGTAAGTTAACAGTTAAGTTAATGAAAAATCCAAAAGTAACTAGCAAAGTTAAAAATGTTCAATTAAATTAACTTTTTGACTTAACTTGAACTTTTTAACTCGTTAATGCCCTGGACATTCGTACCGGTCGCATAATATGATAATATAATATATTATAGCCATTGATAATACAATATTGTGTAGTTACGTTCGTCTTACGCGACGCAATGTCGAAAAAAAACACGCATTTTTTATAATCATTTCTGGTCGGTAACGGTGGTGGGGGGGGGGGGTGGGTTACCAACTATTACTTGTGCCCGCAGTAAAGATCCGAAATCCAAATAACATTCGAAAGTAACATCGTCGTCGCATGTCCGACGGGTGCATTTATGTAAACCTACTACCGACTACCTACTTGTAATAATATTATGACCCATTATCATGGCCTGTACAGCTATGGTTATAGGTGTATTATATTATCATTATCGCATCACAATCAGATGACTGTCATCCATCACGCACGCAACACGCCGCCGTAATCGACACGCGTTTTACTATTTATTTAATTATTTCTAATCAGTCGTACACGCACGCCGTCGCCTGCAACAGGTAGGTGTACCGTGATAAGATTATTTCGTAAAATATAAACTCCCGTGTGCGTTATATATTTTTAATACCTATACGCGAGAGCGTCTTCTCGCGTAACGAGATTAATTACAACGATTATTATTATTGTGCTAATACATTATATACGCTCGTGTAGTGGGACATGCAGCTAGGTATACATATATAGGTAATTTTGCAACATATATATATATATTACCTATATATTATACAATAATAACTGCGGTTACCACTTAACAACACACAGCTACCTATATAATTACACAGTTATGCAATATTATGTTGAGCCCATGAATTATTTATGATATGTTATTTATTTACTCTTTATTTAATTTAATTTGATGTGGCGCATATTGTTATGACCCACTGAGACGGGTAAAGTTAAGTTGTCTAATGATATCCATCGACAGAGTCCAATGTATATTATATTTAAAAGTAAATTCCGGATTATAGTGTTCAAAATGAATATGAGAATTTTTAAATCTAAAATTGATTACATTTAATATACAATATAATTACTAAAACATTATTAGTCCATCGGGGGATTCCGATAGTCATTGTAAAATTATTTTTTTGAACAAATCAACAGCGAGGTTTATCATACGGGATGGTATTTTATTACATAATTTGGTGCCAATTATTTCAAAATGTCTACCCGCTTGTGTGATTTATCTTGATCTTTTAATGATAAAATGTACCTATTGCAGTATATATTATATTCTATACTCCATGCAATATTGGTTCTAATAAATCATGGGTCAGTTCCTCACCAACATATAGGTACCTAGTTTTTTTTTACAATACAATTTAGTGTACCTGTAGTATACATTTTTGTTTTAGATTCTGAGCTGAGCGATGGATGTATTGATATTACAATGACGCGTGTGTTTTTTTCGTTTTTTAATTATTTTTCATGTCTGTCATAATCTTTTATAGGACGGTAATTCAATAAAATACTCCTGATATATGGCTACAATGTGAGTTGAAAAATATTAAAAATACAAGTCTGTTTACCTTTATAAAAAAAAAAATCTCTACCGGAAAGAATTGTCAAATTAAAATTAAAAAAAAGTTCAAATGTTGACCAAAAATTAGAAGTCTAAAAGGTAATTTAAGAACAATCACATAATATTCTTATTTGATAATGACTACAGAGATAATCGTTAATATAATTTTTAAAAAGATACTTGCGAAGTTGCAAAGGGTTCGTCGCTTGATTTAAAAGTATATAATAATATTTTGTGCAAGTGCAGGTACTTACATTTTATGCTGCCAAAATATTTTTCCTCATGTTACAAATTTCCAAAGTTTTATCAATAAAAGCGTTTAGAATATGTTGTTATTTAGTCACGTAAAACTATATACTTACCTATTAATTTAAATTTAAAACTTACAAAATATTACATTTATGTACAGTTACAACTTATAGATATACTAACAGTATGCATTTTAATATACCGTTATCCAGAAAGTATACAAAACAAAATGGAAAAGCTGATATTTTTGCAAAATTGCATTTATTAAATTTTGGAAAATGTATCAAAAAAGTCGTAACATTCAACCATCCACTCAACCATCCACCAAATACATCGGCTGACAGACTCAATAGCTAACTCCCTGGAAAAAAAAGAATATTGCTCAGCCGTTCTTCTTGACGTGGCACAAGCATTTGACAAGGTTTGGCATCCCGGCCTTCTGTACAAATTGAAAAAAATCTTACCCCCTCCTTACTACTTATTCTTTAAATCTTACATCGAAGATCGTTACTTCACAACAAAGGTAGGCTGTGAAATTTCAACTCTAGCCCCATTAGCAGCAGGTGTCCCCCAAGGTGGCATTTCATCTCCCATTCTGTTTAACCTATACTCGGCAGACCAACCCACGACACATCTTACTTCTGTTGCGGATTTTGCGGACGACAAAATTATTTATACCTCACATGTAAATCCTATAACTGTTGGTTATAACCTACAATCTCATTTAGATCTCATGTCGTCCTGGTACACAAAATGGAAAATAAAAATTAATCACACTAAATCGTCTCATTTAACCTTTACCTTAAAACAAGGAGCTGTACCACCTATCACTTTAAATGGTCTTGCCATCCCAAAAACTACTAGCTCTCGATATTTAGGCCTAATTCTGGACCAACGTCTAACCTGGGCAGACCACATTAAAAGCAAACGAGTTCTATTAAACGCTAGACGTAAATCCCTCTCATACTTAATCGGCAAACACTCAAAACTCAACTTAAAAACTAAACTACTTTTATATAAGACTCTATTGTTCCTGTTTGGACACATGGCATCCAGTTATGGGGAGCTGCCAAAAAATCCAATATAAACAAAATTCAAACCTTTCAGTCCACAACTCTTCGCATAATTACAAATGCTCCATTCTATGTTTCAAACCACACTCTACATACCGACCTAAGAGTTAACACAGTAGATGAAACAGCAAGGCTACTATATAAACGATTTCGTTTACGACTAACTAACCACTCAAATCCCTTAATATCAGCACTAAACTCTGACACCATTCCTGGCAATCCTCCGCGTAGATTAAAGAGAAGATGGTGTCGCGATCTAAACCAAAATTAATTAATAACTTATAATTAATAATTAATTAATTAGTTTAATTAATAATTAATTAATTAGTTTAATTAATATAAATTAAACTAACTTCTGTTATAAAGTTCTGCTATTGGGTGGCTTCTTTTTTCAAGCGCCGCATGTCAAAAAAAAAAAAAAAATAATGTACATCCGCATACATGCTTATTGTAAATT